>NW_024044829.1:9781024-10137252 GCF_015852505.1 Tachyglossus aculeatus | reverse complement strand
CAATGGTATTTATTGTAGTAAGCTCTCAGGAGAGTTGAAACAGAGGTGTAATTGCATTGTTTCTGCTCTTCAGGTAATTATGATCTAATCGGGGAGATAGACACAGAATAAATTACGTAGAGGAAAAGGAGAGAAGGGAAAGATGTGAACATGGATAAATGGTTGATTCAAGAGTACAATTTATAAAATCAGTATGAACAGAGCATCAACGGATTTTCAATCAGGACAAGTCAGAAGAAGCAGCTTTGCCTATTTGGTAGAGCGCGGGCCTGGGAATAAAATGGGCATGGGTTCTGATATCAGTTCCACCACATGTCTGCTATGTGACCTAGGACAGGGTCGCTTAACTTCTCCTTGCCTTCTCCGTAACTCAATACCTCAGGAGAGGAGGCACAATGGCAGAGAATGGGTCAACAACTCGGTTGTGATGTAATCACTGAGGCGCTTAGTACAGTACTTTGCAGGCAGTAACACCTCAATAAATACCTTGATGATGATGACTTACTGCATGCCTCGAGGGCTAGTCACTGAAATAGATACTTGAGATAGTACAGCAGTAGCTAGACACACATTTTCTGCCCTCAAGGAACTTACCATCTAATAGAGAAGAGGCACAGAGAAAAATAATTGACGACAGTGAAAGCTGGACAATAATCAAAGATAAAGCAGGAAGCGGTCCCCTTCCCCCAAAAAACTTCAGGAGGAAACAGCTGATGTATTCAGATTAATAGATACATAAAATATACAAAAGGTATTTCGAAAAGTGCTGAATCTTGTCTCTTTCTCTTTTCTTTCATCGCATCCTCCTGCCTTCCTACAAACTCATCTCCCCTCTTCTCATCGTCTTTCCCCGCTCCTCTCCTCTCCCCTCTTCTTCTTACCTCCTCTCCTTCTCTGCCCTCTTCTTCCCTTCATTCATTCATTCACTCATTCACTCAATCGTATTTATTGAGCGCTTTTTGTGTGCAGAGCACTGTACTAAGCGCTTGGGAAGCAAAAGTTCTCCGGCTTCAAGGCTCTCCATCACCTTGCCCCCTCCTACCTCACCTCCCTTCTTTCCTACTACAGCCCAGCCTGCATCCTCCACTCCTCTGCCGCTAACCTCCTCACTGTGCCTCGTTCTCGCCTGTCCCGCCGTAGACCCCCGGCCCACGTCCTCCCCCTGGCATGAAATGCCCTCCCTCTGCACATCCGCCAAGCTAGCTCTCTTCCTCCCTTCAAAGCCCTACTGAGAGCGCACCTACTGCAGGAGGCCTTCCCAGACTGAGCCCCCTACTTCCTCTCCCCCTCCCCATCCCACCACCTTACCTCCTTCCCCTCCCCACAGCACGTTAGAGAAGCTGCGTGGCTCAGTGGAAAGAGCCCGGGAGTGGGAGTCGAGGTCATGGGTTCGAATACCGGCTCTGCCACATGTCTGCTGTGTGACCTTGGGCATGTCACTTAACTTCTCTGAGCCTCAGTTCCCTCATCTGTACAAAATGGGGATTAACCTGATCACCTTGTATCCCACCCAGCGCTTAGAACAGTGCTTTGCACATAGTAAGCGCTTAACAAATGCCATTATTACATTATTACATTACACCTGTATATATGTATATATGTTTGCACATATTTATTACTCTATTTATTTACTTATTTTACTTGTACATATTTATTCTATTTATTTTATCTTGTTAGTAAGTTTTGGTTTTTTGTCTGTCTCCCGCTTCTAGACTGTGAGCCCGCTGTTGGGTAAGAACCGTCTGTATATGTTGCCAACTTGTACTTCCCAATGGCTTAGTACAGTGCTCTGCACACTATAAGCGCTCAATAAATACGATTGAATGAATGAATGAACAAGTTGGCAACATATAGAGACGGTCCCTACCCAACAGCGGACTCACAGTATAGAAGGGGGAGACAGACAAGGAAACAAAACATATTAACAAAATAAAATTAATAGAATAAATATGTACAAGTAAAATAAATATATAAATAGAGTAATAAATCTGTACAAACATACACACAGGTGCTGTGGGGAGGGGAAGGAGGTAGGGCGGGGGGATAGGGAGAGGGAGGAGGGGGAGAGGAAGGATGGGGCTCAGTCTGGGAAGGCCTCCTGGAGGAGGTATGTTCTCAGTAGGGCTTTGAAGGGAGGAAGAGAGCTAGCTTAGCAGATGTGCGGAAGGAGGGCATTCCAGGCCAGGGGGAGGACGTGGGCCGGGGGTCGACGGCGGGACAGGCGAGAACGAGGCACAGTGAGGAGGTTAGCGGCAGAGGAGCAGAGGGTGCGGGCTGGGCTGTAGAAGGAAAGAAGAGTGGTGAGGTAGGAGGGGGCGAGGTGATGAAGAGCCTTGAAGCCACGAGTGAGGAGCTTTTGCCTGATGCATAGGTTTATTGGTAGCCACTGGCGGGTTTTGAGGAGGGGAGTAACATGCCCAGAACGTTTCTGCACAAAGATGATCCGGGCAGCAGCGTGAAGTATAGATTCAAGTGGGGAGAGACAGGAGGATGGGAGATCTGAGAGGAGGCGGATGCAGTAATCTAGTCGGCATAGGATTTGAGACTGAACAACCAGGGTAGCAGTTTGGATGGAAAGGAAAGGGCGGATCTTGGCGATGTTGCGGAGGTGAGACCGGCAGGTTTTGGTAATCGATTGGATGTGAGGGGTGAACGAGAGAGCAGAGTCGAGGATGACACCAGGTTTGTGGGCTTGTGAGATGGAAGGGATGCAAGTGCCGTTAACAGTGATGGGAAAGTCAGGGGGAGGGCAGGGTTTGGGAGGAAAGATAAGGAGTTCATTGTTGCACATATTGAGTTTTAGATGGTGGGCAGATATCCAGATGGAAATGTCTTGAAGGCAGGAGGAGACACGAGCTTGAAGGGAGGGAGAGAGAGCAGGGGCAGAGATGTAGATTTGATAATAATAATGATGGTATTTGTTAAGCACTTACTATGTGCAAAGCACTGTTCTAAGCGCTGGGGGGATACAAGGTGATCAGGGAGTCCCACGTGGGGTTCACAGTCTTAATTCCCTTTCCTGCCCTTCCTTTGAAGCCCACATTATTCTCCTCTACCACCCACTCCAGATTCTTGTAGCCGTCATCTACCGCCCTCCCGGCCCCACTTCCAACTTCTTTAACGACTTTGACCCCTTCCTCACCTTCATTCTCTCCTTCTCCATGCCCACTCTGATCCTCGAAGACTTCAACATCCACATGGATATCCCTGACGACTCCTCTGCCGCCCGCCTTCTATCTCTCCTCGACGCTGCCAACCTCTTCCTCCACCCCACCTCACCCACTCACCAACTTGGTCATACCCTCAACCTCATCATCTCCTATCGCTGAACTGTGTTCACCATCACCAACTCTGAAATCCCTCTCTCTGATCATAATCTTCTCACCTGCCTCCTCACTCACACTCCTTTCCCTGTAAATCCATATTACTGCCTCACAGAGATCTCCTCTCTCTTGACCCCATCCATTTTTCGGAGCAGCTCACACCCAACCTCGCCACCCTCTCCTCTCTACCAAGTCTTGATGATCAGATTACTGCTCTCAACTCTACCCTTTCTACTCAGCTAGACTCACTCACTCCCCTTTCCCTTCGCCGCTCTCGTACCACTAACCCACAGCCCTGGATCACTGCCACTGTCCGCCTCCTTCGCTCTTATGCTCGAGCTGCCGAACGCTGCTGGCGAAAGTCTAAACACCGTGCCAACCTCGTTCACTTCAAGTTTATCCTTTCCGGCCTTAACCCAGCCCTCTCCTCTGCCAGACAAAACTATTTCTCCTCCCTTATTGACACCCATGCCCATCACCCCCGCCAGCTCTTCCGTACATTCAACTCCTTTCTCAGGCCCCCGGATTCTCCCCCTCCCCCTTCCCTCACTCACAACGATCTGGCCTCCTACTTCATTAACAAAATCAAATCCATCAGGTCCGACCTCCTCAAAGTCACTTCCCCCCCTTCTCCAACCCCCCGGCTCTCAACACTCTCTGCTACTCTCCCATCATTCCCAGCAGTATCCTCAAAGGAGCTCTCCTCCCTCCTCTTAAGTGCTACTCCGGCTACCTGTGCTTCTGACCCCATTCCCTCTCATCTCATGAAATCTCTCGCTCCACCCCTTCTCCCCTCCTCAACTTCAATATTCAACCGCTCACTCTCCACTGGTTCCTTTCCCTCTGCCTTCAAACGTGCCCATGTCTCTCCCATCCTAAAAAAACCCTCTCTTGACCCCACCTCACCTTCTAGTTATTGCCCCATAAACCCCCTACCATTCCTTTCCAAACTCCTTGAACGAATTTTCTACACGCGCAGCCTCGAATTCCTCAACAACAACACTCTCCTCGACCCCCTCCAGTCTGGATTCCGTCCCCTACATTCCACGGAAACTGCCCTATCAAAGGTCACCAATGACCTTTGCCAGATCCAACGGCTCATGCTCTATCCTAATCCTCCTCTAACTCTCAGCTGCCTTCGACACTGTGGACTACCCCCTTCTCCTCAACACGCTATCTGACCTTGGCTTCACAGACTTCGTCCTCCCCTGGTTCTCCTCTTATCTCTCCGCTCGTTCATTCTCAGTCTCTTTTGCAGGCTCCTCCTCCCCCTCCCATCCCCTTACTCTGGGGGTTCCCCAAGGTTCAGTGCTTGGTCCCCTTCTGTTCTCCATCTACACGCACTCCCTTGGTGACCTCATTCGCTCCCACGGCTTCAACTATCATCTCTACGCTGATGACACCCAGATCTACATCTCTGCCCCTGCTCTCTCCCCCTCTCTCCAGGCTTGCATCTCCTCCTGCCTTCAGGACATCTCCATCTGGATGTCTGCCTGCCACCTCAAACTCAACATGTCCAAGACTGTACTCTTGTCTTCCCTCCCAAACCCTGCCCTCTCCCTGACTTTCCCATCTCTGTTGACGGCACTACCATCCTTCCCGTCTCACAAGCCTGCAACCTTGGTGTCATCCTCGACTCCGCTCTCTTGTTCACCCCTCACATCCAAGCCGTCACCAAAACCTGTCGGTCTCAGCTCCACAACATTGCCAAGATCCGCCCTTTCCTCTCCATCCACACCGCTACCCTTCTCGTTCAAGCTCTCATTCTATCCCGTCTGGACTACTGCATCAGCCTTCTCTCTGATCTCCCATCCTCTTGTCTCTCCCCACTTCAATCCACACTTCATGCTGCTGCCCGGATTGTCTTTGTCCAGAAATGCTCTGGGCATGTTACTCCCCTTCTCAAAAATCTCCAGTGGCTACCAATCAATATGCGCATCAGGCAGAAATTCCTCACCCTCGGCTTCAAGGCTCTCCATCACCTCGCCCCCTCCTACCTCACCTCCCTTCTCTCCTTCTACAGCCCAGCCCGCACCCTCCGCTCCTCCGCCGCTAATCTCCTCACCGTACCTCGTTCTCGCCTGTCCCGCCATCGACCCCCGGCCCACGTCATCCCCCGGGCCTGGAATGCCCTCCCTCTGTCCATTCGCCAAGCCAGCTCTCTTCATCCCTTCAAGGCCCTACTGAGAGCTCACCTCCTCCAGGAGGCCTTCCCAGACTGAGCCCCTTCTTTCCTCTCCCCCTCTTCCCCATTCTCCATCCCCCCATCTTACCTGCTTCCCTTCCCCACAGCACCTGTATATATGTATATATGTTTGTACATATTTGTTACTCTATTTATTTATTTTACTTTTACATATCTATTCTATTTATTTTATTTTGTTAGTATGTTTGGTTTTGTTCTCTGTCTCCCCCTTTTAGACTGTGAGCCCACTGTTGGGTAGGGACTGTCTCTATATGTTGCCAACTTGTACTTCCCAAGCGCTTAGTACAGTGCTCTGCACACAGTAAGCGCTCAATAAATACGATTGATGATGATTATTGATGATAAGTAAATTGACCAAAGTCACACAGCTGACAATTGGTAGAGCCGGGATTTGAACCCCTGACAATCTGACTCCAGAGCCCAGAGTTCTTTCCACTGAGCCACACTGCTTCCCTTCCCTCCCTGGCTTGTGTCCCCTTTGCTCCACAGAAACTGCCCTCTCAAAGGTCACCAATGACCTCCCTCTTGCCAAATCCAACATCTACTACTCTGTTCTAATCCTTCTTCACCTCTAGGCTGCCTTCGACACTGTGGACCATCTACTTCTCCTGGAAACCTTATCCTGTCTTGGCTTCACTGATTTTATTCTCTCCTGTTTCTTCTCTTATCTCTCTGGCCGTTCATTCTCAGTTTCCTCTTTGGATCCCTCCTCTGCCTCCCTAACTGTAGCGGTCAGTTATGATTCAGTTATGGGACCCATTCTATTCTACATCTACACTCACTCCCTTGGAAAACTCAGTCTCTCTCATGGCTTCAACTACCACCTCAATTCAGATGATACCCGAATCTACATCTCAAACCCTGACCTCTCTCCTTCTCTTCAGTTTCACATTTCCTCTTGCCTTCAAGACACTTCTCCTTGGATGTCCTCCTGTCACCTCAAACTTAACATGCTCCAAACAGAACTCCTTATCTTCCCACCTAAAGCCTCTCCTCCCCTTGAGTGAGAACATCACTGTAGATGGCACCACCATCCTTCCTGTATCACAAGCCCATACCCTTGGCATTGTCCTTTACTTCTCACTCAACTCACATATTCAATCCATCACTAAATCCTGTCGGTCCCATCTTCACAATATCGCTACCATCCACCCTTTCCTCTCCATCCAAACTGCTACCACATTAATATAATCACTCATCCTATTCTGCCTGGATTACTGCTTCAGCCTCTTTGCTGACCACCCAACCTCCTGACTTTCCCCACTCCAGTCCTTACATTACTCTGCTGCCTAAATTATTTTTATACAAAAAATTAAGAACCTGCCACCCCATTCCTCAATGAACACCAGTGTTTGCCCATCTACCTCTGCATCAAACAAAAAGTCCTTACCATTCGCATTAAGTCACTCAATTACTTTGGCCCCTCTGACCTCACCTTACTATTCTCCTACTACCACCCAGCCCACACACTTTTCTCCACTAGTGTTAACCTTCTCACTGTGCCTCGATCTTGTCTACCTCGCCACTGACCCATCGTCCTCATCCTGCTTCGGAACTGGAATGCCCTCCCTGCTCAAATTCGAAAGACAATTACTCTCCCTGCTTTGAAAGCCTTATTGAAGGCACATCTCCTCCAAAAGGCCTTCTCTGACGGTGCCTCCCCCGCCTTTCATCTTCTCCCACTTCCTTCTGCATCGCCCTGACTTGTTCCCTTTATTCTTCCCTCCTCCCAGCCCCCCAGCACTTATGCACATATCTATATTTTATTAATTCATATTAATATCTGTCTCCCCCCTTCTAGACTGTATGCTTGCTGTGGGCATGGAATGTGTCTGTTTACTGTTGCATTGTACTCTCCCAAGAGCTTAGTACAGTACTCTGCACACAGTAAGTGCTCAATAAATACGATTGATTTGAATTTGATTCCTTCTCCTCCCCTCTTCTCTCCTTTCCTCTTCCCTCCCCGTCCTTTCCTCTCTTCTCTTATCCTTGCCTCCTCTCCTCCTCTCTCCTTCCCTCGCCTCCCCTATTCTCTCCTTTCTTCTTCTCTCCCTTCTCTTCTTTCCTCTCCCCCTTTCCTCCCTCCCTTCCTTTCCTCTCCTCTCTTCTCCTCTTGCCTCTTTCTCTACTGTCTTCTCCTCACCTCCTCTCCTATGTTCTCCCCTCTCCCTCCTCCAATCCCCCACCCCTTTTCTCCCCTCCTCTTCTTTCCTCATTTCCACTCCTGTTATCCTTACCTCCTCTCCTCCCTTCCACCTCCCTCTCCTCCCCTCTACTTTCCTCTTTCCTCCTCTCCCTTCTCCCCCTCCTTTCCCTTCTCCTTACCTTCTCTTCTTTCCTCCACTTCCTCCCCCGATTTTCTCTCCTCTCCTCTTCTCTCCTCCTCTCCTTGTTTCTCATTCATTGATTCATTAAATCGTATTTATTGAGTGCTTAATGTGTGCAGAGCACTGTACATTTGGAAGGAACAATTCAGCAACAAATAGCAATTCTCCTTCTCAAATACTCTCCTGTCTTCTCCTCTCCCCTCTCCTTCAGTCCCCCCCACCTTTTCCCTTCCTGGTCTCTCCTCTCCCCTCTAATCTTCATCTCTTTTCCTCTCTCTGCTCCTCACCTCCATTTACACTCCTCTTCTTTCCTCTCCTCTCCTCCTCTCCCCTCTCCCCATTGACATCTTCTCCCACAGGTAATACAATACTGTTCCTCTGCCCAGGTAGTGTCATCTCCCCACACCGCCTCCTGTGGCTCTTGGCCCTTGACCCCGGCCACATGTCTCTAGCCAGTCTGTGGGGAAAGTTCCAGGCAGTGACCCTGTCCACAGACCTCTCCTGGCCAGCAAGGGCTGACCTCAAGGTCATGCATGCAGTAATATAGTTGCATCAGCCGAAGCCATAGGAACTGGTCGAAGGGGTTGCAACTGGCTCTGGACATCACTCTGTGGCTGGTCATGTTGCTGTCCACCAGCCAGGACTCCTGGGAACCCTACAGAGATGGCAGCCTCAGGTTTCTCTGTACTGTACTGGATCCCTCCACTGGACATTAAAATGGAGCCTGCTCCCAGAGGCATCGTCTGTCCAGGACCCGAAGAGATGGGGCTGGTGTCCCAGAGACAGGCGAGGATGTTTCCCGGGAGCCAAAAACCCAAGCTGCACCCCGACAATGCCCCTTCTCCCTGCTTCGGGATTCTGGTGCTGTAGAAGGGGGCCGGGGAGATGGTGACTTGTTCTGCTTTAAGGAGGCCCTCGGTATGCACGTCTCCTTGGGATTCTACTGCCTGCAAAAGGATGTCCACAGGGGCATGGTGGGCTTAACGTCTCCCCTGAGGAGGTGTGGGCAGGTAATTGAGCTCTGATGGAGTCACTGGAGCAAAGATCTAAGAAGAAATCTCTCCCTCTTCACCCTGCCACCATCCTTCCTGCCCAAACCTATGTTCAATCAGTCAATGGTATTTATTGAGGGCTTACTGTGTGCACAACACTGTACTAAGTGTTGGGGAGAGTACAGGACAACAGGGTTTTTTATGGTGTTTGTTAAGCACTTACTACATATAATAATAATAATAATCATAATAATAGCATTTGTTAAGTGCTTACTATGTGCCAAGCACTGTTCTAAGCGCTAGGGTAGATACAATAATAATAATAACAATAAGAATGGCATTTATTAAGCGCTTACTTTGTGCAAAGCACAAGGTTATCAGGTTATCCCACGTGGGACTCACAGTCTTAATCCCCATTTTACAGATGAGGTAACTGAGGGAATAGAGAAGGTAAGTGACTTCCCCAAAGGATTAGAACCCACTACCTCTGACTCCCAAACCTGTGCTTTTTACACTTCGCCACGTGTCAAGCACTGTTCTAAGCAATGGGGAAGATACAGGTTTATCAGGTTCGATACAGTCCCTCCCACATGGAACTCACAGTCTATTTCACCCCCTTTTCACGGAGGAAAATTGAGACACAGAGAGGTTACATGACTTACTCAAGGTGACCCAGCAGACAAGTGGAAGACCTGGGGTAAAAAGCCAAGTCCTTCTGACTCTCAGGCCTATGCTCTATCAACTAGCCCACATTGCTCTGAAGATACATTTTCTGTCCTACAAAACTAGAGGAATTAGTCAATGAATTAAGGCATTTATTGAGCACTTATTTTGTGTACAGCACTGTACTAAGTACAATGTAGTGGAACTGGCAGACATGATCCCTGTCCAGAAGGAGCTTACAGTCTAGAGGAGGAGATAGCCATCAATCAATCAATCAATCACTGATATTCATTAAGTGCTTTCTATATGCAGGGCCCAGTATTTAGCACTCCTAAATCCTAAGTACTCTTAAGCTTGTTAGCGGGCAGGGATGTGTCCGTTTATTGTTACGTTGTACTCTCATCAAGCACTTAGTAAAGTGCTCTGAACACGGTAAGTGCTCAATAAATGCAGTGATTTCTTGAATGACACAACCATAAAAATGCAAGTAGTAATAGTAGTGCTAGTAGTATCACCAGTACAGCAGCACGTAGTGGCAGCAGTAGTAGTAGTAGAGTACTAGTAGTAGCAGCAGTAGTGGTAGTGATAGGCGTAGTAATCAATCAACTACATTTATTGACCTCTTACTGTTTGTGCAGAATAATGAATGAAGAGTTTTGGAGAGTACTGAATATAACAGAGCACCCTGCCCACAAGGAGCTTACAGTCCAGAAGATAGGACAATAATATAAATAATAAATTATCGTTTTGTACATTAGTGTTTGAGGCTAAGGGCGGGGCGAATAAACGGTGAAAAATCCAAAGTAATAATAGCAGTAATAATGTTAATAATAGTTCTAGCAATAGTTAGTAGTAATAGTAGTAGTAGAATGGTAGTAGTAGTAGCAGTAATTCTTCTTCAATGGCATCAAATCGTTTCCTGATCAAAAGTGACTCCCTTGGACACACCTGCTCCAGAACGTCCCATCTCTCTGCACATAAAGTCATTCCAGATATGTGTATCCATAGAATTTTCTTGGTAAAGATACGGAAGTGGTTTACCATTGCCCTTCTTCTCATGCAGTAATCTTGAGTCTCTGCAATTGTCTTTGTCTCAGCATTTTGATTACCTGATCATCTGATGTTGATTCTTTTCCATGCCACGGTTGCCCCAGCCCAGGTGAATTGACTTTGATATTTGGCTCTAGACCTTTCCATTATGCGGGTATACCCCTTTCATGGCATAGCTGTAAGCTTCATCAGCTTATGCAAACTCTTCTGCCTAGATAAGGCGTTGACTCATAGGAGATAGTAGTAGTAGTAGAGGTATTCATTAGTGTGGATTTGGTGAGGGGAAAGTGCTTATGCACTTGGGAAGTAGACGAGTGAAGTGGTACACTTCCTCATGATGAGAAGCTCACACTCTAAAAGTTGAGATGCATATAAGAATATTTATAACAATGTTAAAAATAAATGAATTGGATGGACATATATGCATGAGGACTAATCAGAAAATCTCCTGCATCCCACCCCAGATGGCTGAGTTCAGATTGATGGTTGGTTCCAGAATGTGAGCGGGGTGGGGGAAACCCCACAACAGAGAAGAGTTTGAGTACGGAGAGGTGATAGAGAGACTGGGGTGGGGAGGGGACAGCCATCTCTTATTCTGCTCTGCTCTCCCCTCCCCTCTCCCTTATATCCTAGGGCTTCTCCCTTGCCCATCAATTGGAGTATGTCCCACCTCCATTAAAAAGTTGTCTCTCACAGGACAGGGGCAGGTCCAAATGAGATCTGGAATGTCCAATATTGAAATTGCGGTGAATATCCACCCACTGCTTCAGGGAGGAAAGAGCATGGGTCAGGGAGTCAGAGGATCTGGGTTCTGATCCCAGCTCCTACAAATTGCTTTCCTGCATGACTTTGGACAAGTCACTTAACTACTCTGCTGCCTCAGCTCTCAATGAATCAATCCAATCAATCGGCATTTATTGAGCGCTTACTGTGTGCAGGAGCACTGGACTAAGCGCTTGGGAAGTAACAAAACTGGCAACATATCGAGACAGTCCCTACCCAACAGTGGGCCTCACAGTCTAGAAGGGGGAGACAGAGAACAAAACCAAACATACCTAACAAAATAAAATAAATAGAATAGATAGGTTAACAAGTAAAATAAACAAGTAAATAAATAGAGTAATAAAATATGTGCAAAACATATATACATATATACAGGTGCCTGTGGGGAAGGGAAGGAGGCAAGATGGGGGGGATGCAGAGGGGGACGAGGGGGAGAGGAAGGGAAGGGGCTCAGTCTGGGAAGGCCTCCTCCTATTCCCCACTCAGAATCCGAGTTCGGGTTTGCTAGTCCTCCTTGCCCCGTGCCATGCCCGTGGGTCCCGGCGTGACGGACCGACGGAAATGTATTTCCAAGCGCAGAAGTCTACACTGCCTCTGAATGGAGGGGCACATCCAACCACCGGGACACTCCAGTCTGAGAGAAACGGCAGTCATCTTAGGGCCGGGCAGGGCATGTCACTGATGGGGCGGCCTTGTAGTTGACCCCGCTCTTCTCCAGTACCTCAGTGGCTTTACTCGTATTCTCTTGGTCCGACGAACGTTTGGCGTGTTGGTGGGCAATACGAATTTTTGCTTTGCTTTCTGGCTTGAAGCAGCTGGGATCGCTCATTCCAAACAGGTATTCCGCCCTCATCTGAACTCAAAATCATCTTCCTGCTCATAAAACACAGGCTTCATCATTTGGAGGAAAAGTTCTCGTACTTCGTGATCTCACAGGCCCACTTCCCTCTACTGTTGAGGTCACCGCGGCCCGTGGTATCTGGCGTCAGAGGTGATGCAGAGTACTCTGGGGTTTTTCCCGCTTCTTTCGGAGGATCGGCCAAATTCTGGAGATTTGAGGCTCTCTTCAGAAAGTTTGTCTGTACCGGCCACGATGGGTCTTCCTCTTTGCTGCTGATTCTCGCTGGCCCTTCAATCGTGGGCTGGGTTCGGAGTCTCTGCCGGCCTGAAATTCTTCCACCCCAGAAGGCTCATCATTGGCAAGGATGTTCCCAGAATCGGAAATTCCAGAAGGGGAATACAACAGCTCTCCCTTTCTTCCTCCTACTTAGACTGTGAACCTCATATGGGACAGGTACTGTGTCCAACCTAATTGACTGTATCTACCCTAGTGTTTAGAAACAGCGTTTGACAAATGATAAGCACTTAACAAATACCACAAAAGAAACAAAAACAAACAAGGAGACTGGAAGCCAGGAGGGGGGAGGGTACATGTGGGAGGGAAAGGGAAAAGTAGTCCACCAGAGAAATTAAAACCCTCCTTCAAAACCCTACTGAAGGGCACATCTCCTCCCGGAGGCCTTCCCTGACTAAGTCCTCCTTTCCTCTTCTCCCCTCTCCCTTCTGTGCCTGACTTGCTCCCTTTATTTATCCCCCTCCCTCCCCCTGCCCATAGCACTTTCGTACATACCTGTAATTTATTTATTTATATTAATGTTGGTCTCACCTCTAGGACTGTAAGCATATTGTGGGAAGGGAATATATATGTTGTTATTATTGTATTTTCCCAAGATTTTAGTACAGTGCTCTGCCCACAGTAACATGCTCCATAAATATGATTGAATGAATGAATAAGCGAAAAAAACCATTTACTCCAGTCCACTAAGTAAGGTCTTGATTAATTCCCATGACTGGTTCAAACCCCTGCAACTGGCATTGGCCTGAGGGGCTCAGTAAATACCAACACAGACTAGTGTTAGAACAAAGAGCAGGGTTTTTTATTATTATTTTCTATGGTATTCTGTTTAAAGCGCTTACTCTTTGTCAATTTACAACATATAAGTTGATCAGGTTGGACACAGTTCCCTGCTCCATAAAGAATCCCAGTCTTAATCCCCATTTTACAGATGATGGAACGAGGCACAGAGAAGTTAAGTGACTCACCCAAGGTCACACAAACAGATACGTGGCAGAGCCGGAATTAGAAGCAAGATGATTCTGATTCCCAGGCCCAGTGCTCTATCCACTAGGGCAACAATGCGTCTCGGAGGGAATGGATCCCCCCCACTCCAGGACCTTCGCCGGGGCACATCCCTGTCCTCAGACTGTAGATGAGGGAGTTCAAGGGGGTGGGCGCCGTGGTGTAGAACACGGACACCAGCAGGTCCACGGCTGAAGGGGAGTCTGAGCGAGCCTTAAGATAGGCAATGGAAGCTATAGAAAGGAAAACAGTGAAGACAGCAAGGTGGGTCAAGCAGGTGGAGAAGGCCTTAGCCCGGCTTTCCCTGCCCAGCATCCTCTGCACGGCCGAGAAGATGCGGATGTACGAGGTGGCAATGGTGACAAAGAGTAAAGCACAAACAAACCCAGAGGACAAACTGAAATGAAAAACCACCTGTGTCTCGGAACATGAGACTATCAGCAAGGAAGGGGCGTCACAGAAGAACTGCAGAACCACGGGGGACCACAGAAGGGCAGAGATAATGACCCCTCCGTGTATATCACCCCAAACATACCCCCGCCCAGCGAGGATGCGGCGGCCATCTTTACGCAGGTCTCTCGGTTCATGGTGACTATCCCAAGGTGATCCTGGGGTACCGTCCATCTCAAGGTCAAATGCTATCTCATGGCGCCTGAGCCCAGCAGGCAGAACTTGGAAGTGAGGGTGGGATACTGCCCCCACAACCAAAACTGCTAGAATTGATAGCCCAGGACAGGAAAAACAGAAGGTGTCCCTCGCCCCCGTGCCAATCAAATTAGGTG
This sequence comes from Tachyglossus aculeatus, assembly GCF_015852505.1. Classification (NCBI taxonomy): domain Eukaryota; kingdom Metazoa; phylum Chordata; class Mammalia; order Monotremata; family Tachyglossidae; genus Tachyglossus; species Tachyglossus aculeatus. The sequence continues at coordinate 10,122,986 of NW_024044829.1, read as the reverse complement.
AGGAGGAGGGGGGAGGGTGTAGAGATTGGATAAACCGAGGCCGGAAGCTGGAATGGCTAGGAGCACAGGTGATAATATCTGTCCCCCTCTGACCTTCGGGGGCAGACCACCAAGACACCGCAGCTGCAGGAGGAGCAGCCACAGCGGCAGCAGAGGGCCCACGTTGTCTTTTCTCTGCCCCAGAAGGCCAGATGCCCGCTGTTCAACCAGAACCAATACACTGAGGAACAGGGTCATGGGAAGGTGTGAGTGTCTCATGGGTGGGAACCAGGTGCCCCGCTGCGGATGGGAAACATAAGTGGATTCACTCCCCATGTAGGGAGAGCTCATGGTGAGAGCTAGCCGCACACCACGTGCACGGGTAATGTAATGAATTCCTCTCTTGTGGGAAAGTAAGTGGAATCTGCCCGTGTAGGACAATAAGGGGATTCGTCCTGAGTGGAAAGTGCACATGGGTGAGAGCTAGCCGCCTCACTCACGTGTGATTAACGTATGATTGCTCCTTCCGTTAGGAAAGCTCGAATATTGCAAATTGATTACAGTCCTTCCAAAAGGGAAATTCAATCCATTGCACCTAAATAAATAATAATTCAATTCGCCTCACAGAATACATTTTATATAAAGCTCAGGCTTCCAATCCATGTCCTCTCTCTCTCTCTCTCTCTCTCTCTCTCTCTCTCTCTCTCTCTCTCGCCGCGCCGATTACTGAACGAACCCGTCCCCGGATGACGGGTGACAGTGACATCATAGCGTAGGGGGCGGCAGATAACCACGTAGTGGTCATAGGATATTACCGTGAGAATGATCAGTTACGCACCAACTAACAAATTCACCAAGAAGACCTGAGTTAGGACAACCCCAGGAAGCGATGCGATCCACGCTACGTGGCGTCAGGGAGTTGTGGATGGACTATGGCAACAGTTGACAGAGATGAGGCAGAGCGTCGACAAAGGAGAGGTTCCTGAAGAAGAAGTGCATCGGGCGCGTGTGGAACGGCGTCGATCGAGGGCGTTGACTGCGATGATGACGGAGGATTCCCCCGTTAGGCGCCGTCAGATAGACGAGGAGGAACAGCACCGGCGTGAACCACCTGCAAATCCCGCCGACCTCCGAGAACCCCAGGAGGAGGACTCGGTCCACGGTGGGGACAGATTGGGTCATGTTTCTTGGGAGAATCTGTGGAATATACAAGGACTGCTCAGAGAAGGGGGCATAATTTACAGAAAGAAATCTGAAAGAAAACAAAAAAGCCACTTGTAGTTCTCAGCACCCAGCCTTCCTCTGTCTTCGGCTTCTGTTCCCCAATACTCAGCACTCACGAATTTCACAGGAACTCTGTACAGCAATACATCTACATACTTGTTATTCCACAAAATAAAAAACATTCATGGTTCCAAGCTCAGCTAGATTCTCCCTTCCATGTCTGGGAATTTCCATTCTCTGAGAGAAAGACAGATCCATTTCCTTCTGTCAGGGCTTGCACCCTGTCCCAAACTAACACCCCTTGAGAGATAGGCCCAGACGATCGACAGCTCATCCTGCTTCTGCCGAGCTTGCCAAGAGAAAAATGGATAAAAGATAGTATCCTAGTTCAGGGCAGAAATCTCCTCCATGAGAAAATTGGTGAACTCATATTCACCTCGAAGAAACTGTCTTGAGATAGACATAGCATAAGCTAGAAATAGGATAAGCTAGTGGTAAGACTACAAGACCTGGGTTCTGCTATCAGCTCTGCCATTCGCTGTCCTTGGGCACCACACTGTACCTCTCTGGGCCTCGGTTTCCTTCTTCATAAAATGGAGATACGGTCCCCTGCTCTCCCATCACTTGGATCTTTAGTGGCCAAAGGTCTTCTCTGTTCACTCTGTATCTGCCCCATCCATTGGATCAGAGTAAGCCCCCAACAAAAATATCACTTTGAGGTGAGGCAATTGGATGGAATCATTTTTTCATCTATTTTTTTGCCGCCAGTCCCCCCCGCTTCCATACTCCACTGGAACGGTATAGGGTCAGGGGGCTCTGGATCCTCACCTCTCCCTTTCTCCTCTTGCCACGTTCGTGGATGTATCAGGAAATTCTTTGTGAGGTAATCATAGTCCTCAATTGTCCCCCGATGGCCTCACGATCCTCTTAAAGCAGCTGCTGTTCTAGGCAGGGTTGGGGAGAGGGCTCCCCACGGAAGGATCAGCCCTGAGCTCTGTCTGAGAGGCCTGGGAAACCCCAGAGCCAGTTGGTGACATCATCCCTGAGGCTCAGCAAGGTTCAGAGTTTGCCACGAGTGTTACCTCCCGCCCACCCATGTGGCCCTGGGGCATTTCTAAGGTAGGCATGAGTCTTGATTAAGACTGGACGTATGCCCTTTCAATTAATCAATTGTTTTATTGATCACTTCCTGTGTGCGAGGCACTGTAAGAAGCTACTTGGGAGAGTACAGTACAACAGAGCTGGTAGAGACGTATAACACTCTAGAAGGAGATACAGATATTAAAATAAATTATGGATATGTATGCAAGTGCCCTGGTGCTGGGGAGGAGTATGTGTGAATATCAAATGTTTTAGTGATACGACCCTGGGTGCAAAGTGACGTAGAAAAGAGAGGAAGTAAGGAACAGAAGGTTTATAGCTAGGAATGCCCCTCTTGGAAGAGACGTGATTTTATTAAAGCTTTATAAGTGGAGAGAGTCGGAAGCAGCATGGGCTAGTGAAAAAAGTACGGTCCTGGGAGTCAGAAGGATCTTGGTTTCCAATCCCAGCTCTGCCCACTTGGCTGCTGTGCCAACTTGGCAAGTCACTTCACTTCTCTAGTCCCTCAGTTACTTCATCTGTAAAATAGAGATTAAGGACTGTCAGCCTCATGTGGGACATGGACTGTGTCCAACATGATTAGCTTGTATCTACCTCAGCGCTTAGTACAGACCTGGCACATAGTAAATACGTAAACTAATACATAAAAAAGGGAGTGTTTGTCTGTTGTATATGAAGAAGGATGGAGTTCCAGGCCCAGAGTAAGGATCTGGACAAGAGATCAGTGGTGAGACAGATGAGATTGAGGTACAATGAGTAGATTGGCATTTGAGAAGCAAAGTACGCAGGCTGGGTTGTAGTAGGCAATCACGGGACGGTAAGATAGGAGGGGGCAAAGTAATTGAGGGTTTTAAGGCAATGGCAACGAGTTTCTGTTGTTGCAGAGATGAGTAGGCAGCCACTAAAGGTTTTTGAGGCGTGGGGGAGATGTGACTTGAATGTCATTTTAGGAAAATGAACTGGACAGCAGAGTGAAGTATGGACTGGAATGGGAAGAGACCAGGAGGCAGGAGCCTCAACCAGGAAGCAGATGCAGAAATCAAAGCCAGGATAGGATAAATTCTTGGATACATATAGTGGTAGTTTGGATGGAGAGGAGAGGGCAGAATTTTAGCAGTGTGGTTCAGGTAGAACTGGTAGGCGGACAGATTGAATACGCGGGTTGAATGAGAGTGGTGAGTCAAGGATAATGCCAAAGTTTGAGAGGACAGAGAGGATAATGGTCCCTGTCCTACAGTAATGGAATAGTCTGGAGGACAGATTCTGGGTGGAATGATGAACAATTCTGCTTCAAACATGGTACTTTTGAAGTGATGGGACATCAAGCAGAGATTTCCTGAAGGCAGGAGGAAATGTGAGACTGCAGAGGAGGGAAATAGCAACGACCCAGCTGATAGAGCACAGGCCTGCGAGTTAGAAGAATCTGGGTTCTAATCCCAGCTCCACCACTTGACTGCAGTGAGACCTCGGGAAAGTCACTTCACTTCTCTGTGCCCCAGTAACCTCACCTGTACAATGGGGATTAGGACTGTGAGCTCCATGAGGGAAAAGGACTGTGTCCCAACGTGATTGGCTTATATCTACCCTAGCGCTTTGTAAAGTGTCTGGCACCTACTAAGTGCTTAACAAATATCATTTTTAAAAAAGGAGAGAGATCTGGGCTGGAGAGGGGGATTTGGGAAGCATCTGTGTAGAGGTGGTAGCTTGGTTTAGACAGGTGGTGGCAGAGCCAGAGTGTGAGGTGGTGATGAGCAGAACACGAAGCATCATGGCCCCAGTGGATAGAGTTAGAAGGTCATGGGTTCTAAACCCAGATCCACAACATGTCTGGTGTGTGACTTTGAGCAAGTCACTTCACTTCTCTGGGCCTCAGGTTCCGCAACTGTAAAATGGGGATTAAGATTTTGAGCCCCATATGGAATTAGGGATGGTGTCCAACCTGATTAGATTGTATCTACCCCCAGAGTTTAGAACAGTGTTTGGCACATAGGAAACGTTTAAAAATATCATTATTATTGTCTTTAAAAAAAACCCCCTCACCTGTAAAATAGGGATTAAGATTGTGAGCCCCCACGTGGTACCAGAATACCGTTTATCTACTCCAGCGCTTAGAACAGTGTCTGGTACATGGTAAGCACTTAGCAAATACTATAAAAAATAGCATGAGAATGGAGAAAGTCAGGCGGAGGGGCATCAATTCTTGTTCCGCTCCGCTGGTCTCTTCCTCTGTCAACTCCCCAGGGCCTCCCCCTTGCCCCTACCCCAATTAAAAATATCAATTTCCATCACCCTTGCCTCTGCATCAGACAGGAGGAGAACCAGGACGTTAGATGTCACAAAACCGGCTGAACTAAGTACCATGGTTAGAGCCAGGGCATGAACCCAGGAAACGAGTGCAGGAAAGACAGGAATAGGGTAAGGAAGCAGCGTGACCTAGCAGATAGAGTACAGACCTCGGCGCCAGAGGTCCTGGGCTCTGATTCTAGCTTTGCCACCTTCCTGCTATGTGACCTTGGGAAATGTCCCTTCCCTTTAAAATAGGAATTAAGACTACGAGCCAATAATAATAATAATAACAATAATAATAATAACAATAATAACAATAATAATAATAATAATAATAATTGTTAAGTGCCAAGCACTATTCTAAGTGTTGGGGTAGATACATGTTAGTTTGGAGACAGTCCCTGTCCTACATAGGGCTCACACTCTTAATCCCCATTTTACATACGAGGCAAATGAGGCCCAGAAAAGTGAAATGACTTCCCTAAGATCATACAGCAAACATGTGGCACAGCTGAGATTAGGACCCATGAACATCTAGGCCAGTGCTCTATCCACTAAGCCACACTGCTTCTCCATTCGGGACATGGACTGTAAGTGACCCGATTAGCTTGTATCTATCCTAGCGCTTAGTACAGTGCCTGGATATAAAATGTTTAACAAATACTATATATATTTGTTATATATATATATAACATATATAATATATATGTATATATATATATATATATATATATATACATACAGAGAGAGGGAGAGAGAGAAAGAGAGAGAGAGAGAGTATATGTAGTATACATATATATGCTGGAGAAGCAGCGTGGCTCAGTGGAGAGAGCCCGGGCTTTGGAGTCAGAGGTCATGGGTTCAAATCCATTGTCAGCTGTGTGACTTTGGGAAAGTCACTTAACTTCTCTGTGCCTCGGTTACTTCATCTGTAAAATGGGGGATTAAGACTGTGAGGCCCCCCTGGGACAGCTTGATCGCCTGGTAAACTTCCCCAGCGCTTAGAACAGTGCTTTGCACATAGTAAGTGCTTAATAAATGCCATTATTATTATTATATACATATATAGAAAGTGGTGAACAGGGAAGGAAAAAAATGCAAAAAACCCACTTAGTCCAGTACATTCCACTCAGTAGGTCTTGCTGAATACCATTACTGATCCTAACCAGCGCAGCTGATAATGATCCAAAGACGAAGAAATGACAAGGGGGCTCCAATGTCAGGAGAAAGAGAAGGGGCTTTTAATTATAATAAATTGTGGTATTGTTAAGCGCTTTGTATGTGTTCAGTACTGTACTAAACACTGGGGTAGATACAAGATAATCACATCCCACATGGGGCTCACAGTCTAAGTAGGAGCAGTAATCCGCACACAGAAATTGGGTTTGCAGAAATTGATTGATTAACTGAATCCCCATTTTGGAGATGAGAGAACTGAGGCACAAAGAAGTAACTTGTTCGAAGTCACATAACAGACAAGAGGCAGAGTTGGGATTAGAACACAGTTCCTCTGATTCCCAGGCTTCCATTCTTTCCGCTAGTTCATGCTGCTTTTTTTCTGGGGGAAAGGATACCCCCCAAGACCCTCCCCCAGGGCGAGCCTTCATGTCCCAGTTCCTCAGTCTGTAGATGAGGGGATTCAGGGCAGGGGACACCAAACATGTAAAACACGGATGCCATCAGGTTCAGCGTCGAGGGGAAGTCTGAGGGAGGGATAAGGTAGGCAAAGGTGGCCGTGACGAAAAGAAACATGATGTCGAGAAGGTGGGGCAGACAGGTGGAGAAGGCTTTGCCTCGACTTTCGATGGCTGGCATCCACAGCATAGCCCAGAAGATGCGAGTGTAAGAGATGGTGATAGCAGTGAGGGAGACTAAGGTAAAAATAAACCCAATAGCAAAACTGACACCCAATATAACGTGCTGCTTAAAAACGGGAGTCCCTTCAGCAAGGATGGGGACATAGAAGAACTGCTGGAAAAATGGAGAACCCAACAGAAGGGCATGGGTAATGTCCCCCGTAGTGCACATCACCCCAAATATACCTCTGCTGAACCAAGTAGGCGGTAACCATCTGCATGTAGACTTCTCCGTCCATGATAAGCTCATAGTGCAGGGGCGGCAGAAGGCAATGTAGTGGTCGGTAAGACATCGCCATGAGGATGGACAGCTCTGAAGTGACGAAGAAAGTGAATAGGAAGAGCTGGGTGGCACGGCCTTGGAGTGATATCAAGCTGTTATTGGTTAAGGAATTAAGGATGGATTTGAGGACAGTGAGAGAGATGTAACAACATCTATGAAGGACCGGTATCCGGAGGAAGAAATACATGGGACTGTGGAGGTGCCTGTCGAGGATGGTGACAACCACCATGAGGAGATTCCCCGTCAGAGCCGCCAGGTAGACCAGGAGGGAACAAGGTAGACCAAGAGGAATAACGCGGCATGAACCAGCTGCAGCTCCCCGGGAGCCTTCTCAGAACCCCAGGAGAACAGATTCTGTCACCGTGGAGGCATTGACCATTTTCTATAGGAATTTGTGGTTTGCCCGAGGAGGCACGGAATGAAGGTTAATTACAAAAAGGGACTCAGAAAATCACCATTTTGAATTTCTTCCTTTCATCTCGTTTTCTGGTCCCAGAATTCTAAAGTTCAAAAGCAGCATCCGGTTTTCAGAAGGACCTCGGAGGCGGGAAGATGCAATGGCTTTCGAGAAATGGGGGTCAGAAGCTCCTCCTTTCCGACATCTGTCAACATGCTCAGCAACTCTGTTTCTGTTGAGTCTTTTTTTGTGTGTACCACTAGGGTTCCCTGATGCTGTTTTGCACATCAGTGACTTGCACATGGAAGGAGATTGGCCAAGGGCTGTCTGTACATTTGCTCACATTCCTATACATATATACGTGTGCACCAATGTAGGCACATTAATTCACCACGTTACCGCACATATACACCTCCACAAAGGTAAACACACTCCACTACACGAGTAATGGAGAAGTAACATGGCCTAGTGGAAAAAGCACTGGCCTGGAAGTCAGAGGACCAATAGATACTGTGTGACCTATGAAAAGTCACTTTGCTTCTCTGTGCCTCAGTTGCCTGTTCTCCTTCATACTTGGACTGTGAGCCCCATGTGGGACCGGAACTGTGTGTCCAACTTGATTATCTGGTATCAACTCCAGAGCTTAGAACTGGGCTGGTCCCCATAGTAAATGCTTAACAAGTACTCTAATTATTGTTGAGTATATTAAGTACATTTGCAATTTGGCACACACACAAACACACACAAAAAATGTATATGTATTTTCAAGGTGCCATGATAGATTCTCCTTCTGTGTCTGGGTTTTCCTATTCCCTGATAGTGGATGGTCATATTCACACCCTTTTCCTTCTGTCTAGGCTGTGAGTTTCTCCAACCCAAACACCCCCTTAGGACACCGGCCGAGGAGATCCTCAGCTCAGCCTGCTGCTGCCAGGTTAGCCAAGGGAAAAATGCATAAAAGATAGAATCCTGATTTAGGTCCATGAGAAAATCAAATGGCCCCCACAAGTATGTACAGATCATCATCATCATCATCAATCGTATTTATTGAGCGCTTACTATGTGCAGAGCACTGTACTAAGCGCTTGGGAAGTACAAATTGGCAACATATAGAGACAGTCCCTACCCAACAGTGGGCTCACAGTCTAAATGGGGGAGACAGAGAACAAAACCAAACATACTAACAAAATAAAATAAATAGAATAGATATGTACAAATAAAATAAATAAATAAATAAATAGAGTAAAAAAAATATGTACAAACATATATACATATATACAGGTGCTGTGGGGAAGGGAAGGAGGTAAGATTGGGGGGATGGAGGGGGGACTAGGGGGAGAGGAAGGAAGGGGCTCAGTCTGGGAAGACCTCCTGGAGGAGGTGAGCTCTCAGCAGGGCCTTGAAGGGAGGAAGAGAGCTAGCTTGGCGGATGGGCAGAGGGAGGGCATTCCAGGCCCGGGGGAAGACGTGGGCCGGGGGGTCGATGGCGGGACAGGCGAGAGCGAGGTACGGTGAGGAGATCAGCGGTGGAGGAGCGGAGGGTGCGGACTGTGCTGTAGAAGGAGAGAAGGGAGGTGAGGTAGGAGGGGGCGAGGTGATGGAGAGCCTTGAAGCCCAGGGTGAGGAGTTTCTGCCTGATGCGCAGATTGATTGGTAGCCACTGGAGATTTTTGAGGAGGGGAGATCGATGAATTATATATTATAATGTATTTATTTATTGTAAAATATTTCTCCCGCTCTGGACCGTAATTTTGTTGAGGGCAAGTGATGGGTCTACCAAGTGTGTTGTACTGTACCCTTCCCCAAGCGCTTAGTACAGTGCTCTGCACAACGTCAGCGTTCCATAAATTCCACTGGTGCAGATGATGAAGTAAACCACCTTAGACAAAATATCTGAGATTTTCCTTAGGAGAAATCTCTTTAACTTGGAGGTAGCATGGGCTAGTGGTAAGACTACAGGATCTAGGTTCTGGTCCCAGCTCTGCTATAGGCAGAGTCATCTATTAGATTACTCACTTAACTCTCTGGGCCTCGATTTCCTTCTTTGGAGAATGGGGATACAGCCCCTGCTCTCTCCCTATCACTTAGCTCGAGCTCTGATTGGCACAAGGTCTGTTCTGAAGATACCTGTATCTGTCCCAGTAAGGCCGTAATATATGCCCCAAACGAAAATATCACTTTGAGGTGAAGAAATTGGACAGCTTAATTTTCTCATCATTTTTCACTGCCAGGCTCCCCACACGACTCACTGGAACCGTCTAGGGCTAGGGGCCCCTCCTGATTCTGGATGCTCACCTCTCTTTGCCTCCTCTTTCACAATCGTGGCTGTAAAAGGAAAGGGACTGTGAGGTAACCTGTCCTTAATGGTCCCCCCGTTGACCCCACAGTCCCCTTAAAGCAGCCGCTGTTTCAGGTAGGGTGGGGGAGGGTGTCTCTCCCGAGATGACCAGCGCTGAGCTCTGCCTGAGGGGTCTCGTTACCTGGAGACTCTGGAGTCCGTTGGTGACATCATCCCTGAGGTTCTTCAGGGCCCAGACTGTGCCACTAGTGTTAACTCCTGAACCCATGTGGCCCTAGACCATGATTTGACACTGAACAGTCTGGGTTTCCCCTAGTCTATGTCCAGTCTGTTGTTTTTATTTTGAATGTGAGGCTCCCCCCTCCCCTCCAAACCCGATAACCGCTGATGGGTGCCATGTCCCAGAAGCCACATGTGTGTTTAGGGGGTAGTGTAACAGTTTTGGAGGAATGGAAGTGGTCAGAGACCCGAATGGGAACATGCTTTAATTTGGGGGTCCTTAGATTATGTTGCAGTCCTGTTATATAACACACTCGGTCACATAGCTTTGTGTTTCCAGTAATTGTTGGCCATTGTTGGCCAACCTGAGTGTGCCTGAACACTACTCTGTACCAGCATAAATACCCCAGGGTAACCCAGGGTACGATCTGCTCATTCAAGCTCTCATCCTATCCCGTCTGGGACTACTGCATCAGTCTTCTCTCTGATCTCCCATCCTCGTGTCTCTCTCCACTTCAATCCATACTTCATGCTGCTGCCCGGATTATCTTTGTCCAGAAACGCTCTGGGCATATTACTCCCCTCCTCAAAAATCTCCAGTGGCTACCAATCAATCTGCGCATCAGGCAGAAACTCCTCACCCTGGGCTTCAAGGCTCTCCATCACCTGCCCCCCCCCCCACCTCACCTCCCTTCTCTCCTTCTACAGCCCACCCCGCACCCTCTGCTCATCCACCGCTTATCTCCTCACCGTACCTCGTTCTCACCTGCCCCGCCATAGACCCCCGGCCCACGTCCTCCCCCGGACCTGGAATGCCCTCTCTCTGCCCATCCGCCAAGCTAGCTCTCTTCCTCCCTTCAAGGCCCTGCTGAGAGCTCACCTCCTCCAGGAGGCCTTCCCAGACTGAGCCCCTTCCTTCCTCTACCCTTCGTCCCCCTCTCCATCCCCCCATCTTACCTCCTTCCCTTACCCACAGCACCTGTATATATGTAGATATGTTTGTACATATTTATTACTCTATTTATTTATTTATTTACTTTTACTTGTACATATCTATTCTATTTATTTTATTTTGTTAGTATGTTTGGTTTTGTTCTCTGTCTCCCCCTTTTAGACTGTGAGCCCACTGTTGGGTAGGGACTGTCTCTATATGTTGCCAATTTGTACTTCCCAAGTGCTTAGTACAGTGCTCTGCACATAGTAAGCACTCCAATAAATATGATTGATGATGATGATGATGATGACCTAAGCTTGGTCATTGGTTTTATTGCTCGTTTTTTTTGCTTTTTCCATATTTCCTTTAACCAAAGCAAGATAGATTGATTTTTATGTCAAAGATTCACTCTCAATCCACTCACAGAAAGTAAGAATGTAAAAGTCAGTCACTCCTGTTGACTAATACCCAGTGGTGTCCACAACCATCAGCCCCCCTTCATCCCCACTCTTTTCTTCCCCTTGCTTTGCCCCCCTTCTGCTTCCAGCACTTTCATTCACCTTTCACTGCCCTTTGCTTCACCACCCAATCGCCTTGACAGGGTTGGATTCAGGCAGTTGGGGCCAGAGTTTGAGGGGTTTGGGGAACCACACAACGGCCACACAACGTTGAAGATTGTGGTATTTGTTAAGCACTTACTATGTTCTCAGCACTGTTCTAAGTGTTGGGGTAAATATAAGATAATCAGGTTGTCTCAGGTGGGGCTCAGAGTCTTCATCCCCATTTTACAGTTGAGGTAACTGAGGCACATATAAGTTAACTGTTTTGCCCAAGGTCATTCGATGATGAGGGTCTTAGTAAGGAGCAGTCTTCCTTGGTCTGGTCGCTTACAATCTCTCTCTCCAATCTCCCAGGTCCTCTCACTTGCCCATCCCCATTAGGACATCTCTATCTCCCTCGCCATTGTCTTCACACCAGACATGGTCTGGACTCCAGACTGTAAGCTGGTTTCCTGATTGTAAACTCGTTGTGGGCAGGGAGTTGGAAAGGCAGCGTTACTTAGTGGAAAGAGCACGGACTTGGGAGACATAGGACATGGGTTCTAATCCTGACTCTGCCACTTGTCTGCTGCGTGACCTTGGGCAAGCCACTTAACTTCTCTGTGCCTCAGTTACCACATCTATAAAAGGGGCATTAAGACTGTGAGCACTGTGAGGGTCAACCTGATTGTCTTGTATCTACCCCAGTGTTTAGAATAGTGCTTGGTACATAATAAGCGTTTAACAAATACTATAATAATAATAATAATAATTTTTATTACTATTGTGATTACTAACTGTTGTACTGTACTCTTCCAAGAACTTCATCAGATAGTGCTCAATAAATACTATTGATTGATTGATTGAATAATTAATTAATTCCTGTCTCCCTCTCTAGACTGCAAGCTTGCTATTGGAAGGGAATATGTCTACCAGTTATGTTGCATTGTACTGTCCTATGCTCTTAATACAGTGCTCTGCACACAGTAAGCACCCAATAAATACCATTGATTGATTAATATCTCCCACCCCCATCTCTCCTATGTATCAGCATCTTAGCGTGGCAGGAGAGTTTGTGTATGCTGATGAACCGCAGAGCTATGCCATATAAGGTTATCCATAATGGAAAAGTCTCAGCCAAAAAGCATCAAAGTTGCTTCACCTGTGCTAGGCAGCAGTGGCGTGGGAGAGTGTCAAAGGAGGATGATCAAGTGATCAAAACGTTGATCAAAGCCAACGGCAGAGAATCAAGTTTTTACTGCATGGACGAAGGCAATTGTAAACAAATTCCATATCTTTACCAAGAAGAATCCATGGATACATATGCTAGAATGATCTTATGACAGACAACCCCACGGAATTTGAAGAGAAGTCTCTCACTATAGACTGTAAACTCAGTGTAGACAGGGCGCATATCTTCCAATTATGTTGTATTGTACTCTTCTAAGTGCTTCATACAGTGCTCTGCACACAGTAAGTACTCAATAAATACTATTGATGATAGTAATGATGACTGCATAAGATCCACACTGTTCAGTAGGAAATAGGACAAATGGCCGCAATAGTCAGGGAAGTCAGTGGAGGGGAAATGAGAGAAGGGAAAGGGAAGAATGTTGCCAACTTGTACTTCCCAAGCGCTTAGTACAGTGTTCTGTACACAATAAGCGCTCAAAAAATACGATTGATTGATTGATTGATTGAAGAATGGCCACCAGGGAGGGCAAAAAAATCACTTAATCAATCAAAGGTCTTTATGGAGCACTTACCGGGTGCAGAGCATTGTACTACGTGCTTGAGGGAATACATTGAACAGAGTTGGTAGATGCATTCCCTGCCCACAAGAAGTTTACAATCTAAAGGGGGAGGCAGATAATTAATCAGTCAATCATTGGTATTTATTGAATGCTTACTGGTTGCAGAGCACTGCGCTAAGTGCTTGGGAGAGTACAACATAACAGATTATTGTAGGCACATTCCCTATCTAAAACGAGCTTACAGTCTCAAGGGGGAGACCGATGTTGAAATAATAATCAGATTGGTACAAACGTGTCACGGGACTGAGGGTAGGGTAAATAAAGAGTGCAAATCCAAGCTCAAGAGGGATGCAGAAGGGAAAGGGAGTAGGGGAAATGAGGGCTTAGTCAGGAAAGATCCCCTGAAGGAAATATAATTTTAATAAGGCTTTGAAGGAGGGGAGAGTGATCGCATGTCATATATGAAGACGTTACAATCCGGTGGCAGGATGTGCACAAGGTGTATGCAGAGAGAACCCAGGTCCTTCTGACTCCTAAGCCCATGCAGCATGAAAAGTAGCATGGCCTAGTGGAAAAGGAGCATGGGCCTGGGAGCCAGAAGGACCTGGTTTCTAATATTAGCTCCATCACTTGTCTGCTGTATGACCTTGGTTAAGTCACTTAACTTCTTTGTGCCTTAGTTCCCTCATCTGCAAAATGAGGATTAAGACTGTGAGCCCAATGTAGGACATGGACTTTGTCCATCCCTATTATCTTGTATCTACCCTAGTGCTGAGAACAGTGCCTGGCACATAGTAAGCATTTAACAAATACCATTACTATTATTAATAAATCGAGACGCAGTGTGGCCGTGTCCCTAAAGCCTGGCCTGGCTGTCAGAAGGACCCAGATTCTAATATGACTCTGCAATTTTTCTGCTGTATGAGCTTGGGCAAGTTGCTTTACTTCTCTGGGCCTCAGTTCCCTCATCTGTAAAATGAGGATTAAGACTGTGAGCCCTATGTGGGATAGGGACTGTGTCCAAACTGATTATCTTATATCTACCCTAGTGCTTAGAACAGTGCCTGGAACATGCTTTGTTTTGTTGTCTGTCTCCCCCTTCTAGACTGTGAGCCCGTTGTTGGGTAGGGACCATCTCTATATGTTGCCGACTTGTACTTCCCAAGCACTTAGTACAGTGCTCTGCACACAGTAAGTGCTCAATAAATAAGATTGAATGAATGAATTATTATTGTTATTATTAATAACGATAATAATAATAAATACCATTGATTGATTGATTAATTGATTGAAATGGAGGTCCAGAAACATTAAGGGAGTTGCTCAAGGTCACCGAGGCAACGAAAGGTGCAGCTGGGACTAGAACAATTTTGCCTCTTTTCATTAGGCCATTACATCAGCTCATTGGTTTGATTAGCAGATACCAGAAGGAAATCCCATGGGGAAGAACAGTTAATCCATGTGGCACCTCGGGAGACACAGGGAAAGAAGGCACTGGAGACAACGGGGTACCCAGCTTCTCCTGTGACACAACCGCTGCTTTTCTTTAGGGAAAAATGGAGACATCTTGGCAAGGTATCCTGGGAAATTCGTCCTCATGAAGAAGCTTTCCCAACTTCTCCAGGAACTCCAGTACACTGATGAGTTAGAAGGAGGCATCCCAGACGAGTGGAGGTTGTCCCCTTCAAACCTGGGACAGATGAAGTGAGTCTTGATGTTGTAGGGGTTCGGAGGAGAGATGGTTAACTGGGGCTAGGGAATCAGGAGAAAGAGAAGGAAAATCGTCCCAATCCTGGCATCACGGCTTGCTGCATAGATCTCTACCCCACCCCCCGCCCCCACGAGGTTCTCTGCCTTGCTCGATCAATAGAACCAGCAAGGTATTTATTGAATGCCTACTGTGTGCAGAGAACTGTGCTAAGTGCCTGGAAGACTACAACGATAAAGAGTGGGTAGATAAGATCCCTGCCCACAGTGAGCCTGCAGGGTTTTCTGGCTGCTGTTTTGTTGTTGCTGTTGTTCTTGTTGTTGTTGTTCTTGTGGTTGTGGTTCGGGGGGTGTTTATGGCATTTGCTAAGCTCTTACTATGTGCCAGGAACTGTACTAAGATCTGGGACAGATACAAGCTAGTTCTAAACGAGGCTGCTTTAATTCCCCATTTTACAGATGAGGTAACTGAGTCCCAGAGAAGTTAAGTGGTTTGCCCAAAGTCACACAACAGACAAGTTGTCCTCTGTTTCTTAGACTCGTGCTCTATCCACTAGACCATGCTGATTCTCAAGTGCAAGAAGCCATGGAACCAGGAAGCTGGGAGCACTAGGAAAGATGGTCAGGGGATACGATAGAGAGGGAAACAAGCTAGAAGAACTGAGAGGACCAGAAAAGCAATGGTTCAGTTATTTAGTTATTGTATTTATTAACCACTTACTCTGCAGCAGTGCTAAGCACTGAAGTACATTCGAGATTATCAGTTAGGAAACAGTCAAATTTGGAAGTAGGTTAGCTAAAGATGATCTTACTGTCTAGAGGATCGATCAGTCAATCAATCAATGGTATATATGAAGAATTTACTGTGTGCAGAGTACTATACTAAGCTCTTGGGAGTGTACAATACAGCAATCAGTCAGCCAGTCCATCATATCTATTGAGCGCTTACTCTGTGCAGAGCACTATATTGTAGTGGGGAGAGCACTGTACCACAATGGGGAGAGTACAATATAACAGTAAACAGACACATTCCTTTCCCACAAGGAGCTTACACTCTATAGAAGGAGGCAGACATTAATATGAATACATAAATTGTGGTTATGAAAATAATTCTTGTGGGACTGAAGGAGGGGTGAATACAGGGAGCAAATCCAAATGCAAGGGTGACTCAGAACGGATAGGAAATCAGGTGAAAGAGGGCTTAACTGGGCTAAGACTTTTGGAGGAGATGTGTCCTTACATAAGGCCTTGAAATTGGGCGAGAGTGGTGGTGTGGTGTATATGCAAGAGAAGCAGCATAGTGTAGAGGATAGAGCACAGACCTGGGAGTCAGAAGATCATGGGTTCTAATTCCAGCTCCACCACTTGTCTACTGTGTGACCTTTGGCAAGTTACTTAACTTCTCTGTGCCTCAGTTACCTCATCTGTAAAAACTGGAGATTAAGAGTGTGAGCCCCATGGGGGACAGGGATTGTGTCCAACCTGGTTAAATTGTATCTACCCCATATTTTAGAACAGTGCTTGGAACATAGTAAGTGCTTAACTAGTATTATTATTATTATTATTATTATTATTATTATTATTATTATTATTGAGGGGAATGAAATTCCAGGCCAGAGTGGGAGGACAAAGGAAAGGAAAAAGAGTAGCAGAAATCAATTTACCATCAAGGGGAAAGTGGCAGATAGGGAGAGGGCCCGAGAGGGTTTCTGGAGTGTGGAATGAGAGTGACAAACCCTTTGACTACCTGGGCAGAAGATCCAGGATGGATCAATAATAACAGTATTATTTCTACTGCAATGATATTTATTCTGCACTTTCTGAGCGCACAACAGTTACTTCTCTTTATGGGGACAATAGGATCGGTTTGGGGAGCAGAGGACTTAACCCTACATCTGGGAGAAGAAACCAAGCAATAATAATCATTGTGGTATGTGTTAAGTGCTCACCATGTACCAGGCACTGTAAACAATACAGGAAAACTAGGTTGGATACATCCCTGTTCCACGAGGGGCTCACAATAGGAGGGATAACAGGTATTGAATTCCCATTGTGTAGATAAGGAAACAGAGGCAAAGAAAAATTGAGTGACTTGTTCAAAGTCACAAACTAATCAAATTGTGGAGTCAGGATTAGAATCCAGGTCCTCTGACTCCCAGGCCCGTGCTCTTTCCACTGCTTCTGATTCCTATTTTACCTGCCTAGAACTCCTTCCCCCCACATAAATGTTCTCCCTGCCTTCAGAGCATTCCTCAAATCCTACTTTTAAAAAAATGGGTTCTGTTAAGCGCTTACTATTTGTCAAGCACTGTTCTAAGCACTGGCATAGATTCAACTTTATCAGGTTGGACACTGTACTCGTCCCAAGTCACTTCACTTCTCTGTACCTCAGTTCGCTCTCATGTAAAATGGGGATTAAGACTGAGCCCCATATGGGACATGAACTGTGTTTAACATGAGAAGCACTGTGGCTCAATGGAAAGAGCCCAGGCTTGGGAGCCAGAGGTCATGGCTTCTAATCCCACCTCCACCAATTGTCAGCTGTGTGACTTTGGGCAAGTCACTTCATTTCTCTGAGCCTCAGTTACCTCATCTGAAAAATGGGGATTAAGACTGTAAGTCCCATGTGGGACAACCTGATCACCCTGTATCCCCCCAGTGCTTAGAACAGTGCTTTGCACATAGTAAGCACTTAACAAATGCCATCGTTATTATTAGCTTGTGTCTACCCCAGTGCTTAGTACAGTTCCAGGCACTGAGTAAGGGCTTAGCAAATACCATTAAAATAAGAAGAAACTGAACTCCTCATCTTCCTCCCAAATCAACTCCTCCAGCCACCCCTTCCTTCCTGTCTCAGAAGACTGCAACCGTGACATTATATTTGATTTCTCCCTCCTCTTGAACTCTCGCATCCCGGCCATTGGCATATCCAGTACGTTTTTTCCTCCCCAATATTTCCTAGATTCACACCTTGCTCTCCATCTAAATGGCCACCACGCAGGTCTGGACACATATCTAATGTACATATCTATTCTATTTATTTTATTTTGCTAGTATGTTTGGTTTTGTTCTCTGTCTCCCCCTTCTAGACTGTGAGCCCACTGTTGGGTAGGGACTCTCTCCATATGTTGCCAACTAGTACTTCCCAAGCGCTTAGTACAGTGCTCTGCACACAGTAAGCGCTAAATAAATACGATTGATGGATTGACTGGACACAGCTCATACCCCAGCTAGAATACTGTATCAATTTCCTAGTCTGAAATTGTTCAGTATCCCCAGTTATGCAACTCTGCTGCCCAGATCATCTTTTATAGCATCTTTTTGCACACATTCCCCGCTCCTCCTTAAATGGTGACACACACACCTCCAAATCCAGTAGAAATTCCTGACCTTTGATTTAAGCCACTACATCATTCCTTTCACTCTTACCTATCCACCTCGTTCTCCCACTTCACCTTAGTTAGTGCTCCTAAGTGCTTAGTAGAGTGTTTGTCACAGAATAAGTGCTCAATAACTAATGTGGATTAGTGGAAAGAGCACGGATTTGAGAATCAGAGGAACTGGATTTTATTCCCCGTCCCCCTGGCATTCCCCTATTCCCCAACTCTAGACCATAAACTCTGTGTGGGCAGGGAATGTGCCTGTTACACTTTTATAGTGTACTCTCCAAGTGCTTAGTACAGTGCTCTGCACACAGCAACTGCTCAATAAATACGATTGACTGATGGACTACTCCTGGCTCTGCCACTTACCTGCTCTGTAACCTAGGGCAAGTCACTTCACTTCCTCTGTACCTCAATTCCCTAACAAGCAAAATGGGGATTCAATACCTCTACTCTATCCTACTTAAAATGTGAGCCCCATATGGGACCGGATTATTTTGTTTAGAATCACCGTGGCCTAGTGGAAAGAGGGTATCTGAGAGTAAGGGGATCTAGGTTCTATACCCAGCTCCACAACTTGTCTGCTGTGTGACTTGGGGAAATCACTTAAATTCTCTGTTCCTCATTTACCTCACCTGCAAAATGGGGATTAAGATTGTGAGCCCCATGTGGAACCGTATTCCATATTCCACTGGGTCCAATCTGATTAGCTTTTATCTACCCCCAGAGAATTTTACAGTGTCTAGCACATACCAAGTACCATAAAAAATAAAAGTAAAAATGATTACTGGTTGATTGATTGATCCCAGGGCTTCCGGGACTCCTTCCCCAGTTAATCTCTATTCTTCCATCTTGTATCAACACCTGCAACCTCAGCCCTTCCACTCCACCTAAGGATTTATCACAGGTCCCCCCGAAATTTATTCATATCTTATATACCCTATTACTCCCCCTATCTGTAATTGATTTAGGCATTTTTCATCTCTGCTAGACTTCAGGATCAGGGACCATATCTTAAAACGCTTTGGATTTTTCCAAGAGTTTAGTAGAATGTTCTGAACCAAGTGTTTTCCCCCAATACATGATATTAATGATGGTAATGATGATGAAGTGAGACAAATCGTAAAACAGCTGTCCTGGTAAATATCTCAAAGTGGGAGCGAACCATCAAGTTTGTGATTTTTCACGGGAAAGCTCAGGCCTGTGAGTCAGGGGATCTGGGTTTTAATCTCAGCTCTACCACTTACCATTTGAGTGACTTTGGGCAGGTCACATCTCTGTACCTCAGTTATCTCTGCAAAAATGGAAATTCAATATCTGTTCTTTCTACTCCTTAGACTGTGAGCTCCTTGTGGGACCTGATCATCTATTATAGAACCAAACGCTCAATACATTGCTCAGCACATAGTAAGTGCTTAACAAGTACCACAATTATTATTAGTGGGTATTCCAGATATGTGAGAGTAAGGTAGATTCTATGGTTCTCAGAGGTCCCATCTTGTCAGATGTTCTGATCGAGATGGTTCCCTTCTTTATGTCTGGTTAACATTGACAAATCATGGTCAACCACACCACAGTGATGGAATTCTTCCTCCTCCTGGGGATCTCAGAGATCCAGGAGCTGCATCCGGTCCACGCCATGCTGTTCCTCCTCTAGCTGGTGGCCTTGACGGGGAATCTCCTCATCGTTGCCATCACCGCCCATGTCCGGCACCCCCATGTACTTCTTCCTCAGACACCTGTCCATCCTCGACCTCTGCCTCATCTCTGTTACCATCCCCAAGTCCATCCTGATCTCTCTGACCATCTGCCGGTCAATCACCTTCCTGAATTGTTGTCTGAAAGTCCTTCTGGTGCTTCTGTTTGCCACTCCAGAGCAGTTCATCCTCACGGAGATGTCCTATGACTCTTACATTAACATCTGCCATCCCCTGACCTACGAGGTCATCATGGCCTGAGGGGCCTGTGGGAAGATGGAAGCTGCTTCCCTTGCTCAGCGGATGCCTCTTTGGAGCGCCCCTCTCAGCTAATGCATTAACCTTGCCTATCTGTGAGATCCAACAGCTCTTCTGTGACGTCCCCTCCTTGCTGAAGATCTCTTGTTCAGAAGAACAGGCAACCCTCGATCTGACTGTAGCCATTAGTTTCTGTTTGACTTTGTTCGGCTTTGTTTCCTTCGTTGTCTCTTATGTGCACTGCTTCTCCACTTTGCTGAGGATCCAGTTTGCAGACTGGATCCACCTTCTCCAGCTACATATCCCACCTCATCATTACCTCTGTTTTTTCACTACTGGTTCCTTCGCTTATTTAGCGCCTCCCTCAAAGTCCGCCTCGGCTCTGGATTCATTCATTTATTCATTCATTCAATCGTATTTCTTGAGCACTTACTGTGTGCAGAGCACTGTATTAAGCATTTAGGAGGTACAAGTTGGGAATATATAGAGACGGTCCCTACCCAACAACAGGCTCACAGTCTAGAAGGGGGAGACAGACAACAAAACAAAACATGTGGACAGGTGTCAAGTCGTCAGAACAAATATAATTAAAGCTAAATGCACAACATTAACAAAATAAATGGAATAGTAAATATGTACAAGTAAAATAAATAGAGTAATAAATCTGTACAAACATATATACAGGTGATGTGGGGAGGGGAAGGAGGGGGGCTGGGGGTATGGGGAGGAGGAGAGGAGAAAGGGGGCTCAGTCTGTGAAGGCCTCTTGGAGGAGGTGAGCTCTCAGTAGGACTTTGAAGGGAGGAAGAGAGCTATCTTGGCGGATGTGTGGAGGAAGGGCATTCCAGGCTAGGGGGCGGACGTGAGCCGGGTGTCAATGGCAGGACAGGCGTGAACGATGTACAGTGAGGAGGTTAGCGGCAGAGGAGCGGAGGGTGCGGGCTGGGCTGCAGAAGGAGTGAACTGAGTTGAGGTGGGAGGGGCCAAGGTGATGGAGAGCCTTGAAGCCGAGAGTGAGGATTATTTGCTTGATGCGTAGGTTGACAGGCAGCCACTGGATAATTTTGAGGAGGGGAGTAACATACCCAGAGCGTTTCTACACAAGTATGATCCGGGCAGCAGCATGAAGTATAGACTGAAGTGGGGAGAGACGGGAAGATGGGAGATCAGAGAGGAGGCTGACACAGGAATCCAGGAGGGATAAGAAGAGAGATGATGGTTCTGCTGGTATCCGTGTTTTGCAGGGTGGTGCTCCCCGCCCTGAACCCCCTCATCTACAGCCTGAGGAACAGGGATATAAAGGCCGCCCTGGGGAGGGTAGTAAAGGTCGAAATTAATCTCTGAGAAGAGGAGGCCCCTCTTCTTTGCATGATTTACCACAACCTCAGGCTCAACTCTTTCCCTCCCCTCCTCCCTGCACCCACTCCATCCCAGTTCTCCTTTCTCATCGCCACCTTTCTTCTCACTCTCCCCGCCTAGGCCCCCCGCCAACTCATCCCAATCCAAGCCCTCCACACCCCTCGCACCCTTCCCCTTCCCTCCCCTCCCTCTAAAGCTGCTGCCAAGTGTGGCCTCTGGAACCCCCACTCCGTTATAGGTAAGCTCCCTTTCATCCTGGACCTATTCTTTTCCAGCTCTCTACTCCTCCTGGCCTTAACTGTCTCCGGAAGACACGGTCTCCTCTTCGGCTCTCTCCAGTGGAGGCCTCTTCTTCTCCCACTCCCCCAGACTCACCGGAAAAGGAGCAGGTGTCGGTTTCCTTCTCGGCCCCCAATGTCGCTTTCCTCACGATCCCTCCTCCCCCCTTCCCTTTCCTTCCCCTCCTTTGAATCCCATATTATTCGCCTCTATCACCCACTCCAGATTCTTGTAGCCGTCATCTACCGCCCCCCCCCCCGGCCCCACCTCTAACTTCTTTAACGATTTTGACCCCCTCCTCTCCTTCCTTCTCTCCTTTTCCATGCCCACTCTGATCGTCGGAGACTTCAACATCCACATGGTTATCCCTGGTGACTCCTCTGCCGCCCGCCTTCTATCTCTCCTTGACGTTGCCAACCTCTTGCTCCACCCCACCTCGCCCACTCACCAACTTGGTCACCACCCTCATCATCTCCTACCGCTGAACTATCTCCACCCTCACCAACTCTGAAATCCCTCTCTTTGATCATAACCCTCTTACCTGCCTCCTCACTCAAACTCCTCTCTCCTGTAAATCTATATTACTGCCTCACAGAGACCTCTGCTCTCTCGACCCCATCCATCTTTCTGAGTGCCTCACACCCCACCTCGCCTCAATTTCCTCTCTACCCAATCTTGATGATCAGATTTCTGCTCTCAACTCTACCCTCTCTACTCAGCTCGACTCCCTCGCTCCCCTTTCCCTTCGCCGCTCTCGTACCACTAACCCACAGCCCTGGATCACTGCCACTGTCCTCCTCCTTCGCTCTTCTGCTCGAGCTGCTGAACGCTGCTGGCGAAAGTCTAAACACCATGCGAACCTCGTTCACTTCAGGTTTATGGTTTCCTGCCTTAACTCTGCCCTCTCCTCTGCCAGACAAAACTATTTCTCCTCCCTTATTGACACCCATGCCCATCACCCCCATCAGCTCTTCCGTACATTTAACTCCCTTCTCAGTCCCCCTGTTCCTCCCCTTCCTCCTTCCCTCACCCCCAACGATTTGGCCTACTACTTCTTTAATATAATTAAACCTATCAGGTCTGAGCTCCCCAAAGTTACTCCTCTCCCTTCTCCAACCTCCCGGGTCTCAACCCTTCTCCGCTACTATCCCATCCTTTCTAGCAGTATCATCAGATGAGATCTTCTCCCTCCTCTCAAGTGTTACTCCGGCCACTTGTGCTTCTGACCCCATTCTCTCTCATCTTATGAAATCTCTCGCCCCTTCCCCTCCTCCCCTCTTTAACTTCCATGTTCAACCTGTCACTCTCCACTGGTTCCTTCCCCTCTGCCTTCAAACATGCCTACGTCTGTCCCATCCTAGAAAACCCCTCTCTTGAACCCAACTCACCTTCTATTTATCACCCTATCTCCCTCCTACCATTCCTTTCCAAACTCCCTGAACGAGTTGCCTACACGCACTGCCTCGAATTCCTCAACTCCAACTCTCTCCTCGACCCCCCTCCAATCTGGCTTCCGTCCCCCTACATTCCACGGAAACTGCCCTCTCAAAGGTCTCCAATGCCCTCCTGCTTGCCAAATCCAACAGCTCTACTCTATCCTAATCCTCCTCAATCAATCAATCAATCTTATATATTGAGCGCTTACTGTGTGCAGAGCACTGTACTAAGCGCTTGGGAAGTACAAGTTGGCAACATATAGAGACGGTGCCTACGCAACAGTGGGCTCACAGTTTTGAAGGGGGAGACAGAGAACAAAACAAAAAATATTAAAATAAAATTAATATAATAGATATGTACAAGTAAAATAAATAAATAAATAGAGTAATAAATACGTACAAACATATATACAGGTGCTGTGGGGAAGGGAAGGAGGTAAGGTGGGGGGGGATGAAGAGGGGGCGGAGGGGGAGAGGAAGGAGGGGGTTCAGTCTGGGAAGGCCTCCCCCTCAGTCTGGTCCCCCTCTTCCTCCCGTCCCTGGTTCCCCTATGCCTGACAGCCCTAGGTCACTTTTAGTTCCAAGAAGCGGGGGGCCAAGGGCAGGGAGGCAGAGGAACCAATCAGCCCACAGGATCTGGTCCCCGTTTCCCAGCCCTGGTCCCCCTCTGCCTCCCAACCCTGGTCCCCCATCTCCCGGCCCCAATTACCCCTCTGCCTCCTGGCCCTGGTCCCCCTCTACTTCCAGGAGCTGGTCCCCCCTCTGGCTCACCGCCCTTGTCCCCCGCTGCTTTTCGGCCTTGGTCCCCATTTGCCTTACGGCCCAGGTACCACTCTGCCTCCGGGCCCTGGTCCCCCTCATCCTCCCAGCCCTGATCCTCCATCTCCCGACCCAGGTACCATGCTGCCTCCTGGACCTGGTCCCCCACTGCCTCCTGGCCCTGGTCCCCCACTGCCTCCTGGCCCTGGTCCCCGTCCGCCTCCCGGCCTTGGGTCCCCTCAAACCTCAGTCCGTGGTCCCTCTTGTGTCCTGGCCCTAGTCCCCCTGTGCCTCCCCGCCCTTGTCCCCCTCTGCCTCCCTGCCTTGGTCACCCTCTGCCTCCCTGCCTTGGTCGCCCCCTGCCTTACGCCCCTGGTCCCCCTCTTTCGGCCCGGTTCCACTTTACTTCTGAGAAGTGTGGGGGGGGGGGGTGTCCAAGTGCAGGGAGACAGTGGTACCACTATGCCTGTCTGCTTGATCCCCATTACCCAGCCCTGGTTCCCCTCTGCCTCCCGGCCCTGGTCCCCCCCTGCCCCCCTGGCCCTGGTCCCCTCTCTGCCTTCCCAGCCCCTGGTCCCCTGGGCCTTCCCGCCTTGGTCCCCCTCTGCTTACCGAAGATGATCAGCCTCTGCCTCTCTTACCTGGCCGCCCCCCCCGTCTCTCGGCCCTGGTACCCCTCTGCTTCTCAGCCATATTTCCCTTCTCCCGGCACAGGAATCCCCTCTGACTCCCGGCCCTGGTCCCCCCTGTCTCCCGGCCAGGGGCCCTTCTATCTCTTGGCCCCGGTCCCCTTGTCTACCGGCCCTGGTCCCTCTCTGCCTCCAGGCCCTGAACCCCCTCTGCCTCCCTGCCCCGCTCCCCTTCTGCTTCCCAGCCCTGGCCGGCCTCTGCCTCTCTGAGACCTGGTCGCCCCCCACCTCTCAGCCCTGGTTTCCCTCTGCTTCTCAGCCCTAGGCCCCCATCTCCTGGCCCGGGTAACCCTCTGCCTCCCAGCCCCTGTCCCCCCTGTCTACCGGCCCTGGTCCCCCCTCTATCTCCTGTCCCCGGTCTCCCTCTACCTCCTTGACCTTGTCCCCCATGCTTCTCGGCCCTGGTCCCCCTTTGCCTCCCGGCCCTGATCAACGTTTCCCAACTATAGTACTCCTCTGCCTGCCGACCCTGGTCCCCAGTCTCCTGGCACAGGTACACCTCTGCCTCCTGGCCCTGGTCCTCCTCTACCTCCAGGCCAGGTCCCCCCTCTGCCTCCCGGCCCTGGTCCCTTTGAACCTCCCGGCCCTGGACTCCCTCTAACCTCTAGGGCCACTGGGGTCTCTCTCCATCCCGGCCTCGGGTCAGCTCTACCTCCCGGCCCTGGTGCCTGTGTCTACCGGCCCTGGTCCCCGTCTGCCTACCTGCCCTGGTCCCCCTCAAATTACCGGCCCAGGACTCTCTGACCTGGTCAGGCCCCAACTCTCGGCCTTGGTTCCCCTCTGCTTCTCAGCCCTAGTCCCACTGTCTGCCGGCACAGGTACCCCTATGCCTCGAGGCCTTGGTATCCCTGTCTACCGGCCCTGGTTCCCCTCTCTTTCTCCCCGTCCTGGTCGCCCTCTGCCTCCTTGACCTTGTCACACCACTTGTCGGCCCTCGTCCCCCTTTGCCTCCCGGCTAGGTAACCCTCCCGCCTGCTAGCCCTGGTTCCCCTCAGCTCCCTGGCCCTGGTCCCCCCGTCTACTGGCCTGGGTAACCGCGCTGCCTCCTGGCCCTGGTCCCCCGCTCTCTCCAGGCCCTGGTCCCCATCTGCCTCCCAGCCCTGATCATCCATTCATTCATTCATTCATTCCATCATATTTATTGACCGCTTACTGTGTGCAGACCATTGTACTGAGCGCTTGGGAAGTACAGAGTTGGCAACATATAGAAACGGTCCCGTACCCAACAACGGGCCTCGCAACCCTAGTCTCCCCATCTCCCAGTCCCTTTGGGCCCCCTGGGCCCTGGTCCTCCGCCTACCTCCAGGCCACTGGCTCTTCATTCCGTCCTGGCCATAGGTCCTCTCTACCTCAATGCCCTGGTCCCCCCTGTTCTGCCAGCCCTGTCTCCCTCGACCCTTCCCGCCCTGGTCCCCCTGTCTCCCAGCCCAGGTACCCCTCAGCCTTCCAGCCCTAGGTCACCTCTCCTTCCAAGCCATGGGCTATGGGTCCTCTCTACGTCCCGGGCCATGGGTCCCCCTGTTTTGCCAGTCTTGGTTTCCCTCTACCTCCAAGCACCGGTCCCTTTATAAGTCCCGGCCCTGGGACCCTCTACCTCCCGGCCTAGGTCCCCCTGTCTCCCGGCCCTGGGACCCTCCAGTCTCCCGGCCCAGGTACTCCACTGTCTCCTAGGGCCTGGTCCTGCTCTGCCTCCCGACCCTGGTCCTCCCTTCCCCAGGCCCAGGTTACCCCTCTGCCTCCTGTCCCTGATCCCTCTCTGCCTCCAGGCCCTGGTCGCCCAAGCCTCCCGACCCTAGTCCCCCGGTCTCCGGGCCCAGGAACCCCTTGCCTCCTGGCACTGTCCACCTTCACCTCTACCTCCCGACCCTGGTTCCCATTCTCCGGGCCCCAGTACCCCCGCTGCCATCGTGGTCCTGATCACCCTCTGCCTCTGGCCCTGGTCACCCAAGCCTCCCGACCCTAGTCCCCCCGTCTCCCAGACCAGGAATCCTTTGCCTCCTGGCCCTGGTCCCCTTCTGTCCTCCAGGGCCCTAGTCCCCCTCTGCCTCCCTTCCCTTGTCCACCACCTTCTCGGCCCTGGTCCCCATTTGCCTTCCAGCCCAGGTACCTCTCAGCCTCCTGGCACTGGTCCCCCTCTGCCTCCCGGCCCATGTTCACCGGTCTACTGGCCCAGATTTCCCTTGTAAATCCTGGCCCTGGTCCCCCTCTGCCTCCTCGCCCCTGGTCCCCCTCTGGCCTCCCTGCCTTGGTCCCCCCGTGCCTCTCGTCCCTGGTCCCCCTTTGACTTTGGCCGTGGCTCCCCCTTTTCCTTCCGAGAAGCAGGAGGGGACAAAGGCAGGAGGGCAGAGGTACCCCTCTACCTGCCAGTTCTAATCCCTGTTTCCCGTCCCTGGGCCCCACTGCCCTCCCAGCCCTGGTCCCCCACTACCTCCTGGCCAAGGTGCCCCTCTGCTTCGCGGCCCTGGTCCCTTTGAGCCTCGTGGCCCTGGCCCTCCCTCTACCTGCAGGCCACTGAGTCTCTCTCCGCCCCGGCCATGGGTACCCTCTACCTCCTGGCCCTGGTCTCCCTGTTCAGCCAGCTCTGGTCTCAACCCCTCTGCCTCCCGGCCCCGGTCCCCATCTGCCTCCTGGCCCAGGGTACGCCTCTGCCTCCATACCCTGGTCCCCCCCTGCTTATCGGCCCCGATTCCCCCTCTGCCTCCCGGCCCAGAAACCTCTCTGCCTCCTGGCCCTGGTCCCCCTCGGCCTCCCTGACCTGTCCCCATGTGCCTCCCGCCCCCTGGCCCCCTGTATGCCTGCCCAGGTACCCCTTTGCCGTCCTGGCAATTGGTCCCCCTCTGCCTCCAGGCCCCTGTTCCCTCTGGTGCCTCCCGGCTCTGGTCTCCCTCTACCTCCAGGCCCTTGTGTCCCCTCTCCGTCCCCGCCCTGGGTCCGCTTTACTTCCCGGTCCTGGTACAAATATCTCCCAGCCCAAGTACCCCCTCTGCCTCCTGGTCCTGGTCCCGGTCTGACACTCTGCCCTGGTCCCGCCCCGCATCTCGGCCCTGGTCACCCTCTGCCTTCCGGCCCTTGTAACCGCTCTGCCTTTCAGCCTTGGTCCCACTTTACTTTCTGGTCCTGGTTCCCGCCCGACCTTCCAGCCCTAGTCCCCTTCTCCCTCCTGCCCTAGTTCCCCTCTACTTCCCTGCCTTGGTCCCCATCTTTTGCCCGGACGTGTCCCCTCACTGCCTTCCGGGCCCAGGTCCCCCCTATGCCTGTCAGCCCTCGTCCTCCTTCTCCCTCCTGGCCCTGGTCTTTCTCTCCATCTCGGCCCTGGGTCCCCCTCTACCTTCAGGCCCTGGTCCCTGTCTCCAGACCCAGGTAACTCTCTACCCCCTGGCCCGCGTAACCTTCTGCCTCCCGGCCCTGGACTCCTTCTACCCTCCTGGCCCTGGTACCCCTGTTTCCCGGTGCAGGTATACCTCCGCCTCCTGGCCCTGGTCCCTCCTCGACCTCTCAGCTGCCTTCGATAATGTGAATCACCCGCTTCTCCTAAACACGCTATCCAACTTTGGCTTCACAGACTCTGCCCCTCTCCTGGTTCCTCCTCTTATCTCTCCGGGCTTCTCCTCCCCCTCCCATTCCCTTACTGTACGGGTTCCTCAAGGGTCAGGTCTTGGTCCCCTTCTGTTCTGTATCTACACTCACTCCTTTGGTGAACTCATTTGCTCCCACGCTTCAACTATCACCTCTACGTTGATGACACCCAAATCTACATCTCTGCCCCCTGCCTCTCTCTCGGACCTCCCTTCAGACTAGGGACTCCTCCTGCCTTCAAGACATCTCCATCTGGATGTCTGCCCACCATCTAAAACTCAATATGTGCAAGACTGAACTCCTTATCTTCACTCCCAAACCCTGCACTCCCACTTGATTTTCCCATCACTGTTAACGGCACTGCCATCCTTCCCATATCACAAGCTCACAACCTTGGTGTCATCCTCGACTCTGCTCTCTCCTTCACCCCTTACATCCAATCGATCACCAAAACCTGCCGGTCTCACCTCCGCAACAATCGCCAAGATCCGCCCTTTCCTCTCCATCTAAACTGCTACCCTGGTGGTTCAATCTCTCATCCTATTCGGACTTGATTACCTGCATCAGCCTCCTCTCTGATCTCCCATCCTCCCTGTCTCTCCCCACTTCAATCTATACTTCACGCTGCTGCCCGGATCACCTTTGTGCAGAAACGCCCTGGGCACATGTTACTTCCCTCCTCAAAAGTCTCCAGTGGCTACCAATCAACCTACGCATCAGAAAAAACCTCCTCACTCTTGACTTCAAGGCTCTCCATCACCTCGCTCCCTCTTACCTCACCTCCCTTTTTTCATTCTACAGCCCAACCCGCACCGTCCGCTCCTCTGCCGCTAACCTCCTCACTGTGCCTCGTTCTCGCCTGTCCCGCCGTCGACCCACGGCCCAACGTCCTCCCCCTGGCCTAGAATGCCCTCCCTCCGCACATCCGCCAAACTAGCTCTCTTCCTCCCTTCAAAAGTCATACTGAGAGCTCACCATCCTCCAGGAGGCCTTCCCGGACTGAGCCCCCTCCTTACCTCTCCCCCCTCCTCCTTTTCCCCATCCCCCCAACCCCTACCTCCTTCCCCTCCCCGCAGCCACCTGTATAATATTTGCACATATTTATTACTCTATTTATTTTACTTGTACATATTTACTACTCTATTTTATTTTCTTAATATGTTTTTAATTTGTTGTCTGTCTCCCCTCCTTCTAGACTGTGAGGCCCGCTGTTGGGTAGGGACCATCTCTTTATATTGCCAACTTGTACTTCCCAAGCGCTTAGTGCATGCTCTGCAAACAGCAAGTGCCTCAATAAATACGATTGAATGAATGAATTGAACCTCCCAACCGATGAGCTTCAGTTAATCTATCAATGGTATTTATTGAGTGCTTTCTGTGTGCAGAAAAATGAACTAAGTGCTTGGAAGATTTGACAGAGTTGTGCACTTAGATTTGTTCCCTCTTCTCATCCAACCCTTAGACCCACAACAACCTATGTCTATATCTGTAATTTATTCATATTAGCACCTGTCTCTCCCTGTATAATGTAAGCTCATTGTGGGCAGGGAACATGCCTACCAACTCCATGATATTGTCCTCTCCCCAAGCACTTTAGTAACGGTGCTCTGCACACAGTAAGCACTCAAAAAATACAATTCATTGATTGATTGGTAGACATCATTCCTTGCACAAGGAGTTTACGGCTCACAGGGAGATCCCCTAGCAAAGGCCATTCTTTTCATTTCAGTCTCTTCACTCCAGTTTTTACTGGCTGAATAGATTCCCAACCCACATCCCCCCCCACCATATTCATGCACTAGAGCCTCTCCTCTTTCCATTTGTTAATGTACCATAAATGACAAATAAATTGTGTGTGCTCCCACCTCCACGACCTCCCTCCTCTGTTTGATTTTATTCAGTCTAATTCAGCACTACCGAATCTTCGGAAGGTCAAATCTCATCCTGCCCACTCTTACCCATTGGTTTGGCTTCTATCACCTTCATCGATTTCACACCACTAACTCACAGCCCTGGGTCTACTGGCACAGTCTGCCTCCTTTGCTCTTTTGAATGAGGAGCAGAGCGCCACAGTTGGAAATATAAATATCAGGCCCGATTTCGTTCACTTCAAGTTTATCCTTGAGTGCTTTAACACTGCCCCTCTTCTCCCCCTTATTGACACCCATGCCTATCACCCGCTCTAGTTGTTCCGAGACATTTAACTCCCTCTTTTGGCTCCCCTGGCCTCCCGCCCTCCCCCATCCCTTGCCCCCGAAAGACCTGGCCACCTATTAAGAAAATTGACACCTATCAAGTATAATCTTCCTAAAATCTCCCCTTTCCCTCCTCAGTCTCTCCACCCTCCTGACCCCTCTTCAATTCTCCCATCTTTTCAGCAATATCTCTAGAGGAAATCTCCCTGCCTTCTCTCAAATCCACCACCTCCACCTGCACACCTGACTCTATTTCTTCTCACCTTTTTTAAACCCCCATGTCCTCTCCCATCATACCACCCTAACAGTCATCTTCAACTGCTTGCTCTCCAATGCCTTCACCTTACTGCTTTCAAACATGCCCCGAGGTCTCCCACTATCCTAAAGAAACCGTTTCTTGACTCCACGGCTCCCTCCAGTTATCCCCTCATCTCCCTCCTACCAAAGTCCAAGAGCAAGTTGTCTTACCCTACTGCCCTAAAATTTCTCCTCCTCCAATTCTCTCCTCGCCCCCTTCCACTGCAGAGAAACTCCTTCTGTCCCCTTCACTCCACAGGACTGCCCTCTCAAAGGTCACCAATGACCTCCTTCTTGTCAAATCCAACGTCCTCTTATCCATACTAATCCTCCTCAACTTCTCGGCTGCGTTCAGCAACTGTCGACCACTCCCCTACGCCTGGAAACACTATCCAACCTTGCATCACTGACACTGTCCTCGTCTGGTTCTCCTCTTCTCTCTCTGCCCGCTCATTTTCAGTCTACTTTGCAGGCTCCTCCCTCAGCCACCGACCCCCCTACCCTGTGGGGGTCCCCTCAAGGTTTAGTTCTGGGTTCCCCTTCTATTCTCCATCTACACCCACTCCCTTGGAGAACTCATTCGCTTGCAATAGCTTCAAATACTACCTACCTCTATGTGGCCGATATCCAAATCTACAACTCCAGCCCTGATCTGTCTCCCCTCTCTGCGGTATCATATTTATTCCTGCCTTCAAGACATCTCTACTTTGATGTCTTTTCCATCACCTCAAATTTACCATGTCCAAAACAGAACTCCTTATTGTCCCTCCCAAAACCCTATCCTCCCCCTGATTTTCCTATCACTGTAGAGGGCACCACCATCCTTGATGTCTCACAAGCCCCACAGCATTGGTATTATCCTTGACTCTGCTCTCTCATTTAACCCACATATTAAATTCATCACTAAACCTGTCTGCCCCACCTTCACAACATTGCTTAGAACAGTGCCTCAGCGTTTAAAACAGTGCATCGCACATAGTAAGTGTGTAACAAATACCATTATTATTATTATTTCTAAAAATCCACCCTTTCTTCTCCATCCAAACTGCTACCATGTTCATACAATCGCTCATCCTATTCTCCCGGGATTACTGCATCAGCCTCCTTGCTGACCTCCCAGCCTCCTGTCTCTCCCCCACTCCAGTCTGTACATCACTCTTCTGCCTGGATAATTTTTCTACAGAAACATCCAGGACCTAATTTCCCCACTCCTCAAAATCTCTAATGGTTGCCCATACACCTCTGCACTAAACATAAACTCTTCACCATTGGCTTTAAAGCACTTAATCATCTTTTCCCTCCTACCTCACCTCGCTACTCTCCTACTACATCCCAGCCCACACACTTCTTTCCCTCTAAAGCCAACTTTCTCACGGTACCTTAATATCGGTTTTGCTGCTGGCCTGTCGCCCACATCCTGCCTCTGGCCTGGAATGTCCTCCCTCTTCAAATCCTAATGGATCCACCCACTTCATACAACGCTGAATTTTAATCAGAAACCTCTCCCAGAGGTGGGCCCAATGACAGCAGGCAGAACTGTGGCTTGAATTGGCCTGGTGGTTACAGTCTGAGCCTGGGACTGTCCAGCAGCACCTAGGTTCTAATTACACCTCCACCACTTGTCTAGCTGTGTGACTTCGGGAAAGTCACTTCACTTCTCTGTGCTTGCAATTACCTCATCTGTAAAATGGGGATTAAGACTGTGAGCCCCATTGTGGGACAGGGACTGAGTCCACCCTATTTTGTTTATATCTTCCCCTGTACTTATTTCGGTGCCTGGTGCTAAGTGCTTAACAGATGCCACAATTATTATTACTATTATTATTAGTTCTGGGTCTTTCAATTCCTAGGGGCATGTTTTTTTCCCCCAGATGCACAGCACGGTGGCCTAGCTGATAGAGCATGGGTTTGGGGAGTCAGCAGGACCTGGATTCTAATTCCAGCTCCACTGCTTTTCTTCTGAGTGATCTTGGGCAAGTCATTTCACTTCTCTGGCCCTCAGTTACTTCATCTGTAAAATGGGGATTAAGACTAGTGTGCCCCATATGGGACAGGAACTGTGTCCAACCTGATTAACCTATATCTACCCCAGAATTAGAACAGTGCCTGGCACACAGTAAACCCTTAGTAAATACCATAAACAAAACAAGCAACAATAGCAGGGCTTAACTGAAAGCGAACTGACACTCTGGTGACTGATCCGTTTCAACTGGAGCCAACAGGACAGGGCGTGGGGGGTCCTCCAGAGAAGCTCATCTGCAAAGCTCTTCAGTGATACGCCTGTTATGAGGTCCCAGTCCCAGCTCTCAAGGAGCCCCTTCCTCTAGGGAAGTTAGAAACAGCCATTGATCCCTTTTGCCCGTGGTGAACCAAGGTGATTGGGGACCAAGAAGTCTAAAATTCCCTCTTTCACCTCATCAAGAGTTTCCAAGCTCGACAGGAGAAGCCAGATATTCATTCATTCATTCAATCGTATTTATTGAGCGCTTGCTGTGTGCAGAACACTGTACTAAGCGCTTGGGAAGTACAACTTGGCAACACTGTGAGCCCACGGTTGGGTAGGGGACTGTCTTTATATGTTGCCAATTTGTACTTCCCAAGCGCTTAGTACAGTGTTCTGCAAACAGTAAGCGCTCAATAAATATGATTGATGGTGATATAGAGACGGTCCCTACCCAACAACGGGCTCACCGTCTAGAATGGGAAGGCAGACAACAGAACAAAACATGTGGACAGGTATCAAGTCATCAGATAAATAGAAGTAGAGCTAGATGCACATCGTTAACAAAATAAATAGAATAGTAAATATGTACAAGTAAAATAAATAGCGTAATAAATCTACAAATATATATATACAGGTGCTTTGGGGAGGGGAAGGAGGTAGGGTGGGGAGATGGGGAGGAGGAGAGGAAAAAAGGGGCTCAGTCTGGGAAGGCCTCCTGGAGGAGGTGAGCTCACAGTAGGGGCTTTGAGGGGAGGAAGAGAGCTAGCTTGGTGGATTTGCGGAGGGAGGGCATTCCAGGCCACAGGGAAGACGTGTGGACAGGGTTCGATGGCAGGACAGGCGAGAACGAGGCACAGTGAGGAAGTTAACGGCAGAGGAGCGGAGGGTGCGGGCTGGGCTATAGAATGAGAGAAGGGTAGGTGAGGTAGGAAGGAGGGGGGCGAGGTGATGGAGGAACCTTGAAGCCGAGAGTGAGGAGTTTTTTGCTTGATGCATAGGTTCACTGGTATCCACTGAAGATTTTTGACGAGGTTTCGATGAGGCTTTGAGATTTTTAAACATACCCAAAACGTTTCTGCACAAAGATTATCCGGGCAGCAGTGTGAAGCATATACTGAAGTGGGGAGAGACAGGCGGATGGGAGATCAGAGAGGAGGCTGATGCAGTAATCCAGGTCCGAATAGGATGAGAGATTGAACCAGCAGGGTAGCGGTTTGGATGGAGAGGAAAGGGGCGGATCTTGGCGCCCTTTCTCCTCTCATCTCTCTGGCCGTTCATTCTCAGTCTCCTTTGTGGGGTCCTCCTCCCCTTCCAATCCCCTTACTGTAAGGGTTCCTCAAGGGTCAGTTCTTGGGTCCCCTATGTTATCTATCTACACTCACTCCCTTGGTGAACTCATTCGCTCCCACGGCTTCAAACTATCATCTCTATGCTGATGACACCCAAATCTACATCTCTGCCCCCTGGTCTCTCTCTGCACCTCCCTCTCGGGAGGAGGATTAGGATAGAGTAGGAGCCGTTGGGATTTGGCAAGAAGGAGGTCATGTGGTGACCTTTGAGAGGGCAGTTTCCGGTGGAGTGTAGGGGACGGAAGCCAATTTTGGAGTGGGTCAAGGAAAGAGTTGGCGTTGAGGAATTCGAGGCAGAGCGTGTAGACCGACTCGTTCAAGGAGTTTTGGAAGTGTAATGGAAAGGAGGAAAGATAGGGCGATAACTAGAAGGGGAGGTGGGGTCAAGAGAGGGGTTATTTTAAGGATGGGGGACGTGGGCATGTTTGAAGGCAGAGCTTGAAGGTGAGACCGGGTTGGTTTTGGTGATCTACTGGATGTGAGGGAGTGAACGACAGAGCAGAGTTGAGGATGACACCAAGGGTTGTGGGCTTGTGAGACGGGAAGGATGGCAGTGCCGTTAACAGTGAGGGGAAAGTAAGGGGGAGTGCAGGGTTTGGGAGGGAAGATAAGGAGTTCAGTCTTGCACATATTGAGTTTTAGATGGTGGGCAGACATCCAGATGGAAATGTCTTGAAGGCAGGAGGAGACCCTAGTCTGAAGGGAGGTCCGAGAGAGAGCAGGGGCAGAGATGTAGATTTGGGTGTCATCAGCGTAGAGATGATAGTTGAAGCCGTGGGAGCAAATGAGTTCACCAAAGGAGTGAGTGTAGATACAGAACAGAAGGGGACCAAGACCTGACCCTTGAGGAACCCGAGTTTGGAAAGGTATGGTAGGAGGAAGATAGGGCGATAACTAGAAGGGGAGGTGGGGTCAAGAGAGGGTTTTTTTCGGATGGGGGGACGTGGACATATTTGAAGGCAGAGGGGAAGGAACCAGTGGAGAGTGAGCGGTTAAAGATGGAAGTTGAGGAGCGGAGGAGGGAAAGGTCGAGAGATTTCATAAGATGAGAGGGAATGGGGTCTGAAGCACAGGTGGCTGGAGTAGCACTTGAGAGGATGGAGGAGATGTCATCTGAAGATAAGCTGGGAAGGATGGGAGGGATAGTGGAGAGGTTGAGAGCATGTGAACCGAATGATCACTGAAGCCCCAGGTGTGACGCTGTGAACCCTGGAATGGGAGGTACAGGAGAAGAACGGGCCAGGGAGGGTAGTTTCACAGGAGAACTGCGACTGGGGAAAAAGAAAATTGGAATCCTCTTCCCATTTTCTCTTGTAGACGATAAGGGCAAATAAATCCACACCACCCATCTTCATCCCTCCTCATTAATAACTATGGCTTTTATTGAATGCTTCCCTATGTGTCAAACACTGTCCTACGCGCTGGGTATATGCAGGATAATCAGGTCGGGACCACAATCCAAGTCAAAGGGAGAACAGGTATTGAATATCCATTTCCAGATGAGGAAACTGAGGCAGAGAGAATGTCAGTAACTTTCTTAAGATTTACCAGCAGACAAGTGGCAGATTTGGGATTAGAACCCAGGTTCTCGGACTTTTCCAGGTTTTGCTCTTTCCACTAGGCCAAGCTGCTTCCCTGTAGTTATCTTCTTCCTCTTCTTCTTCCTCTTTTTTCATTTTTTAATGATATTTGTTATGCACGTAGTATGTGTCAAGCTCTGTTTAGTGGCTGGGGTAGATTCAAGGTAATCAAATTCAGACACACGTCCCTTTCCCACACTTACCTTCACAGTCGAAGTAACTCAATCCCCATTTACAGTTGAGGAAACTGAGGCACGGAGAAATGAAGTGACGTGCCAAAGGTCACAATAGGCAAATCAAGTATTCTGTAAGAAATATATCTTCTAAAGGGTTTGAAAATGAGTAATTGTCTGTCGGGTATGAAGAGGGATGGGAGTTCTAGATCAGAGGCAGGACATGGGCGAAGGAGTGAGGTAGATGAGATCGAGGGTATAGTGAGTTGGCCTTAGAGGAAGCGAAGTGTGCTGGATGTGTTGTAGAACGAGAGCAGAGGAGCAGATATAGAGGGGTCAAGGTGATTATTAAAACTGTGATGCAGATAAGATCCACTGTCTAGGTGGACCAAATGACGAGAGGGAGAAATATTGAACATTGAAATGGACATTCCAATGAATGGTAAAGGGAAACCTGAACTCAAACTGTCCTTTAGACTGTAAGATCATTGTTTGTTACGGGATATGCTACCAACTCTGTTGTGTTGTAACCTCTCCATATCCCTTAGTACAGTGCTCTGAACACCAGTAAGCACTCAAGAAATAAAATTTAATGATTCATTGAATGATCAACTGGACTGAGGTTGTTGTCTAGACTTCTGTGCGGAAAGTTTCTGACAAAACTACCCCCTGGGGCCTTGTAGGTAGGAAACGTGTCTATCAACTTTGTTTTTTTTTCTTTAATGGTATTTGTTAAGTGCTTACTATGTGCCAGGCACTTCACTAAGTACTGGGGTAGGTACAAGTTAATCAGGTTGGACACCAGTCCCTTGTTCCAACTCGGGGTTCAGTCTTTATCACGAATTAATCCCCCAAGGTCATACAGCAGACAAGTGGCAGAGCCTGAAACTAAAAACCCGGGTCCTTCTGATTCCCAGCCCCATGCTCTATCCACTAGGCCATGCTGCCTCTTCAACGTAATCAATTCACGGTTATTGAACATTTACTGTGTGCAGAGCTTCTCTGTTGTATTGTACTCTCCCAAGAGCTTAGTACAGTGCTCTGTGACAAAGTAAACATTCAATAAATGCCATTTGAATGCTTCCATGAGGTTCAGCTGGAATTCTCAATTAAGAGTTAGCTAATGTGAGCAGAGAAGAAACACCATCCTTTTGCCAAAGCAACTACCAGTTAGATCATGGCACCTTGGCACCAGGGAAGAAGTAGTGACCTAGGGGGAACAAAGAACACAGTCCTGGGAGTCAGAGGCCCTGGGTTCTAATCCCCCTGCTCTACCACTTACCGCTGGATGACTTTAGCAAGTCACTTCATTTGTCTGTGCTTCAGGTTCCTCATAAGAATGATCGGGCTGCTGAGTGAAGTACTGGACTGGGAGTGTGGAAAAATAGGAGGTAGGGAGGTCAGCAAGGAGGTTGATACAGCAATCAAGGCAGGAAAAATGTAAGTGCTTGGATTAGTGTGGATAGCAGTTTGGATGGAGAGGAAGGGCAGGTTTTAGCAATGTAGTGAAGTTAGGACGCAACAGTATTTGGTGACATTGAATGTGAGGGTTTAATGAGATATATGAGTCAAGGATAATACCAAGGTTATGGGCTTGGGAGGACTGGAGGAATAGTACTGCTGCCTACAGTGATGGGAAAGATAGGAGAAAACATGGATGGAAAATGTAAGTCCTGTTTCGGTTGTGTTAAATTGGAGGCATCAGTGGAACATCTAAGTAGAGATGTGCTGAAGACAGGAGAAAATACAAGACCGCAAAGAAGAAGAGAGGCCAGGGATGGTGATGTAGATTTGGAATCATCAGCACAGGGATGGTAGTTGAAGCCATGGTAGTCAATGAGCCTCTCCAAGGGGAGTAGGCGTCGATAAAGGATAGAGAATAAATGAGTATGTTGAAAGCAATGGGGAACTATTGGAAAGTGAATTGTTAAAGAGCCAAGGTGAGGAAGGGAAGAAAGGAGGGGGGCAAGTGATTTTATAAGGCTGCAAAAGGATGAGTTGGAGGTGCAGTAAGAAGGGGCAGGATTTGAGAGGGGTCAGGGAGATCAGGAGATCCATCGCCCTAGTGGGCCTTGCCCGTCCAGGTCTACTCCGTCGTCTAGTTTGCCAACTCAGAGGTGTTCGTCTTCACGGGCCAAGTCCTATGACTGCTACACTGCCATCTAACTCCCCCTGAGCTACGAGGTCGCATGGACTTGAGGGGCCTACGGGAAGATGGCCGTCGCCTCCTGCTCAGCGGGCGCCTGTTTGGAGTCTTGTTTTCACCTTAAATCTTCTCCCTGTCCTTCTGTGAGTCCAAATCGATCCAGCAGTTTTTCTGTTATAATCCGTATCTGCTGAGATCACCTGCTCTGAGGACCACGTCGCCATCGATGCGAGTATCACCGCTGGGTTAGCATTAGGTGTCATTTGCTTCATTCTCATCATTGTCTCATACTTCCACATTTCTAGGCCATGCTGAGGATGCCGACCGCCGAGGGCCGGTCCAAGGCCTTCTCCGCCTGCTTGCCTCACCTCGTCATCGTCACCATCTTTCTCTTTAAGGTCTCCATAGCTACCTTAAGCCCATGTCAGGCACCCCCGGGGCGCTGAATCTACTGGTGTCCATCTTCTATACCAAGGTGCCACCTGATCTGAATACCCTCCTCTACAGTCGGAGGAACCAGGATATGAAGGCCTCTCTGGGGAGAATCCTAAAGGTGAAATTCCTCATCCCTCCTCTATGGGACTAAATGTCCGGATCCTTTCCCTGATTATCCCATCCCTTCATCAGCTGACCTACATATCCAAAGATAAAGTCCAGTGACTGAGGATTTGTCAGTGTCTTGGAGGAAGGCTGCTAAGACATGTGTGACTGACAATTCATAGTTTGGGAGACATCAAGACCTAAAGGAATTGAGTATGTGCCTGGGATTCGTAAGACTTGAGATGTTTACCCAGTTCTGCCATAGGCCAACTGGGCGACTTTGGTCCATGGAACATAACCTCTCTGGGCCTCTGTGTAAATCAGGATTTAATATGTGCTCTCTCTTTCTCTTACCAATCTGAACCCCTGTGGACTGGGAAATATGTCTGTTCTGTTTATTATGTTTCTACTCCAGCCACTTGGCAGTCCTTTGCAAGTAAAGTATTACTAAATTCAATGATTATAATGTTGATTCGACTAATAAAGATAAAAACAAGTATTATATGAATTGTAAGATCACTTCGGTGGTTATGAAAAATCAAAAAATAGCTCAGTGACAAGGGAGAAGGGAAGCAACTGTGTCAACTCCCTCGCCCACTTTTTACTGGTAAGCATCCTTGCCTTGCCTTACTAAAATCCTTAGTAAACTCTCATGAGAGTTGAAAAATAAATAAAATGCATCATTCCTGTTCTCCAGGAGATTATGATCTAATGGGGGAGATAGACACAGAATAAAATTATGTAGAGTAGGAAGGAGGAGAAGGGAAAGATGGAAAGGTGCGTGAACGCTTGACACAAGAATACAGTTTCTATAGTCAGTGTGAATAGAGCCTAAACGGATTTGCAAAACAGGATAATATCTGAAGAAGCAGCGTTGCCTAACAGGTAGAGCAGAGCACTGCGGTTTCAAATGGACATGGGTTCTGATCCCGGTTCCAATAATCGTCCTGCTGTGTGACCTTGGGCAGGGTCGCTTAAACTAATCCATGCCCTCAGTTCCCCCATCTGGTAAAAATGGGGGATGGAGATGTGAACCCCACGAGGGACAATGGGAGCTCTTGTCCAAATCTGATTAGCTTGTTTACTACTCCCAGCACTTAGTATAGTGCTTGATATATAGTAATCACTTTCACAAAAGGCCATAAAAAAAGTTACATCTGGCTTGATTGACTCACAGATTGCCTTTTTCCTCAGGTTGTTGGATTAGACAAAGCTGAAAACCATTCACAGTGGCTCAGAAACGTCGTTGAAAATCAGTGACCTTGCTGAGACGCTGGGATGCAGATGCCCGCCGTTTCCACGGGAACCTCAAGGACAGGCACCATCGCTGGTGCTGCAGGGACCAGGCCCTTACAATAATAATAATAATGTTGGTATTTGTTAAGCGCTTACTATGAGCAAAGCACTGTTCTAAGCGCTGGGGAGGTTACAAGGTGATGAGGTTGCCCCACGGGGGGTTCGACAATTTTAATCCCTTTACAGATGAGGTAACTGAGGGCACAGACAAGTTAAGTGACTTGCCCAAAGTCCACACAGCTGACAGTTGGCTGAGCTGGGATCTGAACCCCATGACCTCTGACTCCAAAAGACCCTGCTCTTTCCACTGAACCACGCTGCTTCTATCTCCCAGGAGCCTCACGGAACCACGTGACCAGAGGGTGCTTGGCTTGTCCAGGCCACGAAGTCCTTCGGCAGGGTCCCGATGCAATTCTCCAGGGAATCCCCCTCGGGGCAGCTCCTGCTTTATCTACTGGGAAAGGGGGCCCACCTGGAGAGTTTCTCAGGGTCTGAGGGAAGTGTAAAGGGATCGACGGGCAACCACTCTGTTCCTCTCCTGGCTGACCAAGCCTAGGAGTCCTAGGGGGAAAGAGGTGACCATTTCAGCCCTGCAGAGGGTCAGAGACCCCCAGACCCAGGCTGCCCCCGGTGAGAGTGACCGGGGAATGAGTGAGATGGTGGGGAGGGGTGGACGAAGATGAGGATGATGGAAGAGATGGAACCAGTCTGGAGCCTAAATTGGGAGTTCAGACCAGGGGCCGTGGCTCCCAGCGGGGCACGGGTTGCTAGCAGGGAGGGAAGGTGTTTTTCCAGTTCAAGTGACCCCCAACCATCACACACCTCTCCTCCTTCCTCCTCAATAACCTCGTTAACCACGCCAACTACCCCCGCAGGCTATCGCTGCTCCAGCACATGCATCAGCACTGTGGACAGTCACTTCATCCTTCAGTGGGTCCCAGAGTCCTCTTGCAGAGGGTAAATGACAGGCAGAGCTGAGAGAGTGAGACCAGCCTTGGACAGCCACTGGCACTCCTCAGCTATTCCTCCCTGTAATAGTTCTTTCTAAATGTTGGGAGAAGACAAATACTGAGAAAGGTAGTAATCCCTGTCCTCATGGGTTTTCCAGCCTACTGGGCTAGGCTAACACAATATAATTTACTATCAATCAATTAAATCTTGAATCATATTTATTGAGCGCTTACTGTGCTTACAGCACTAAGCACTTGTAGAGTAAGAATAGTAATAGTAGTACTTGCTAAGCTCTTCCTATGTCAAGACACTGTCCTAACCGCTGAGATAGATACAGGTTAAGCAGGTTGGATACAGTTCTTGTTCCCCCATTCATACAGATGAGGCAACTGAGGCTGAGGTAGAAATAAATAGCTATCTATGGTGACACAGCAGACATTTGGCAGAGCCGGAATTAGAACCCAGGTCCTTAGGACCTTCCTTCTGACTCCCAGGCCCACGCTCTATCCAATTCATAACACCAGAAAAGACATATTCCCTGCCCCTACTAGAAGGACAGAAAGAATGGAAAGATGAATATGCAATTATAGTATGTCATTTTACAGACGAGGAAACCGAGGTCCAGAGAAGTGAAGCGATTTGCCCAACGTCCCACAGCAGCAATGGGACAGAGGCAGGATTAGAACCAAAGTACTCTGACTTCCTCTAAGCTATGCTTGGGAGAGTACAATTGACCATAGCTGGTAGATGTGTATTCTGCCCTCAAGGAGCTCACAGTCAAGAAAAGAACTCCTGGGCCCATGCTTTTTCCACTAAATGAGGATGGACATGAGTGGATTCTCGTTTGAGTTAGGTAAAGTGGGTTTAGAGGGCTGGGTAGTGAATCGGGGAAACTGGTTGGAGGAGGGGGAGATTTTAGCAGGGCCAGAATTCGGAAAGAACTGTGCTCTCTCTGATGTTAAGTGGATAAGAGAGGGATTTCCAGGCTAGGATGGAAATGGGAGAGGACATCATGAGTAACAACTAGAAACTCCGATTGTGAGTTTTTGTTGCTCACAAAAAACACACCTTGTCCTGAGGACAGGTTGAGGAGAGGAGAAGACATAGGCTGAGCTATGCTTTAGGAAAGGCCTAGCCGAATGATGAGGTAAGCTTGTGTTTGTGTGAGTACAAGTATGAATTCAGATACTGAGCCAATCGAATCAGTTTGATGCATATATGGGTTTTATTTTTGTTGTTTGTTTTATGGTATCGTTAAAGTGCTTATTATATGCCAGGTACTGTACTAAACACTGGGGTGGATACAGGCTAATCAGGTTGGACACAGTCCATGCCTCACATGGTGCCTTCAGCCATAATCCCCAATTTACAGATGAGGTAACTGAGACGCAGAAATGTTAAGGCACAGAGAAGGTATGACTGGCCCCAGGTCATACAACGGGCAAGGAGCGGAGACAGGATTAGAATCCAGGTCCTTTTGTCTACGAGGCTCATTCTCCTCTCCACGAAATGGCTGTATTTATGTATAAAGGCACTTCTTGTTTGACTATAGAACCAGCAAAAAAAATTCACCAACAGTCATATTCAGATCTTTATGTATCTCTGACCTCTCCTATCCGCTATTCATTTTAGTTTCAGTCCTCCTCAACCAAAGAATAATACTCTTGATATTTATTAAGTGCTTGCTACATTCCAAGCAGAGTATTAAGTTGTTGGCAGAAAACTCAGGGTAATCCGGTAGAACACAGTTTGTGTCATGAGCGATTCACAGACTACGTAGGAGGAAAAACAGGTATAGAATCCCTCATTTTACTGTTGAGAAAACTGAGACATAGAGAAAATTGAGCCACTTTTCCAGGGCTATGCCAGCCGACAAGTGGTAGAGTTGGGATTAGAACCCTGGGTCCCTCTGACTCCCATTCATTCATTCATTCAATCGTATTTATTGGGCGCTTACTGTGTGCAGAGGCACTGTACTAAGCGCTTGGGAAGGTACAACGTTGGCAGCATATAGAGACGGTCCCTACCCAACACCAGGCTCACATTCTAGAAGGGGGAGACAGACAACAAAACATATTAACAAAATAAAATAAATAGAATAGTAAATATGTACAAGTAAAATAAATAGAGTAATAAATATGTCCAAACATATATACCGGTGCTGTGGGGAGGGGAAGGAGGTAGGGTGGGGAGGTGGGAAGGCGGAGGAGGGGGAGAGGAAGGAGGGGGC
Source organism: Tachyglossus aculeatus (assembly GCF_015852505.1). Lineage (NCBI taxonomy): Eukaryota > Metazoa > Chordata > Mammalia > Monotremata > Tachyglossidae > Tachyglossus > Tachyglossus aculeatus. The sequence goes on along the minus strand of NW_024044829.1, from coordinate 10,079,992 downwards.
TCAGTCTGAGAAGGCCTCCTAGAGGAGGTGACCTCTCAGTAGGGCTTTGAAGGGAGGAAGAGAGCTAGCCTGGCGGATGTGCAGATGGAGGGCATTCCTGGCCAGGGGGAGGACGTTGGCAGGGGGTCGACGGCGGAACAGGCGAGAACGAGGCACAGTGAGGAGGTTAGTGGCAGAGGAGCGGAGGGTGCTGGATGGGCTGTAGAAGGAAAGAGGGGAGATGAGGTAGGAGGGGGCGAGGTGATGGAGAGCCTTGAAGCCGAGAGTGAGTAACGTTTGCCTGATGTGTAGATTGATTGGTAGCCACTGGAAATTTTTGAGGAGGGGAGTAACATGCCCAGAGCATTTCTGCACACGGATGATCCGGGCATCAGCATGAAGTATAGACTGAAGTGGGGAGAGACAGGAGGATGGAAGATCAGAGAGGAGCCTGATGCAGTAATCCAGTCGGTATAGGATGAGAGATTGAGTAGACCCAACTCAGTCTTGCCAACCTGTACTTCCCAAGTGCTTAGTACAGTGCTCTGCACACAGTAAGCGCTCAATAAATACGATTGATTGAATGAATGAATGAATGAATGAATAGACTGTAAGCTCATCCAAACTTCCAAGGCTGTGCTACAGTGCCAAAACCCAGTAGACGGCTGCCTGGTAGCCATGGTTGGGCAGTGGATAATAATGATGATGATGATGATGATGATGATGATGATGATGATGATGATGATGATAATGGTATTTGTTATGCTCTTACTATGTATCAAGCACTGTAATAAGCACTGGGGTGGGATACAAGCTAAACAGGATGAAGGGGCTTGAGTGATGCAGTGTGGACCAGCTGCAGCTCCCGGACCTCTCGAACAATCCCAGCAGGAGGGGACAAAATATGGGGGGGGTGCCCCCCTCCTGCAAACCCTCTGCCGGTCGGGGGACGTCCCAAAGTGGTCTGAACACCAAATGTAGGTCCCCGATGTTGAGTATTCTCCCCCAGACTGGCTCCGACTCTCCCATCCGCCTCCTTTGTCCTGACCTGTCCCTCCACCCCCCTCCCAGCAAAGTCACTCTCAATGGGGCAGCATGGGTTTGAGGGGCCTGGACTTCATCTCCCCTTGATCTTCTGTGTGGGGCAGGTCTAGAAGTTCTCCAAAGATCTGGCTACTGCACTTGCCACACAAGATGTGCTCAATAAATTGCAGTGATGGACTGCTGGATGGATGAATGAATGGAAGAATGGATTGATGGATGCATTAGAGGTGATGGATCTGAGCAGTTGAATGGGATCTATATACATCTTTACCTCCCCTTCTTTCAATAGTCGTACCTTACCCTTAAGAGTGCTCCTTATTCTCCACCTTTTCATAGCTTTATGTGAAGGGCATCTCCTCCAAGAGGCCTTCCCTGGCCAAGTCCTCGTTTCCTTTTCTTCCACTCCCCTTCTGTGTCACCCTGACCTGCTCTCTTTAGCTATATCCCTCCCAGCCCCACATCACCTATTTCCACATCCTGTAATGTTATATATTCATATTAATTGCCAGTCTCACCCACTCCCACTCTATTGAGGCAGAGAATGTGTCTGTTATATTGTTATACTATACTCTCCCAAGTGCTTAGTACAGTGTCTGTTCTGCCACACCGTAAGCAATACATAACGGACTGACTCCCTAAATTATTTTTTATTAATTATCATCATTATCAGTCCAAATGTATTTAGTGTGCACTTATTATGTGTAGAGCACTGTACTATAAATCATGGGGAGGTACAATACAACAAGTCTGCCATCAGGTTCCCTGCACCATTAACAAACTAGCAGTCCTAGACCACCTAACTGAATATCTGGTCAGCTCACTGGACGAAATCACCCAGACCTGGGACAGTTTGGAGGCTGAAATGTCTTGGATATTTTATTGGGATTCCACAGGTGAATGGTCATCCCTCCTACTCTGAATACGTTAGGAAAAATCAAAGCTATGCAAGGAATCATTATGGTCCAACCACCCGGATTCTAATCCTGGCTTTGCCACTAGTCTGCTGTGTGATCCTGGGCAAGTCCCTTCATTTCTCTGGCCCTCAGTTACTTCAGCTGTAAAATGGGGATTGTGACTGTGAGCCCCACGTGGAACAGGGGAATGTACCCAACCCGATTTGCTTGTATCCACCCCAATGCTTAGTACAGTGCCTGGCACAAAGAAAGCGCTTAACAAATACCATAACAATTATGATGATGATGATTATGATTAGTAACCCACCTGGAAGATACCCTAGAAAGCGATTACAAGATACCTCTAAATATACTGTTGCAAGACTCTGCAGGTAGCTGGTTCTAATCCAGGAATTATAAATTCATGGACTTCTGATCAAAGTCGCAATTAATTATTATAATAATATTTATCAATGTTATCATTATAGTCTTTACTAACAGTTCACATGCAAAAGGCTGTAACAAGTGCTGAATAGAAAACAAATGACCAGCTCAGACAAAGTCCCTGGTCGTAAGAGGCTCAGAATATAAGAGAAAGTGACAGCATGTATTAAATCCTAATTTTACAGAGAGACCCAGAGAGGTTAGGTTGTTCATCCCAGGTCACACATCTGGTCAATCGAAGGGTTAATAATAATAATAATAGTAATAATAATAATAATAATGGCATTTATTAAGTGCTTACTATGTGCAAAGCACTGTTCTAACCACTGGGGAGGTTACAAGGTGATCAGGTTGTTCCACATGGGGCTCAGTCTTAATCCCCATTTTACAGATGAGGTAACTGAGGCACAGAGAAGTGAACTGACATACCCAAACTCACACAGCTGACAATTGCCAGATCTGGGATTTGAACCCATGACCTCTGACTCCAAAGCCCGTGTTCTTTCCACTGAGTCACGCTGCTTCTCAAGGGTTGGTATTAGAACGCAAGAGTCATGGCTCCCAGTGGCATGATAAATCCCCTCTAGACTGTAAGCTCCTTGTGGGCAGGAAACGTGCCCACCAAATCTTTTCTTTCAGTCCATATTTCCCCACACCTCGAGGACCTCCAGTGTTTGCCCTCCAGACCCTTTCCTCCCCTTGATTTTTCCATCACCTTAGATGACCCACCATTCTTCCTGTCTCACAAGCCCATAACCTTGGCATTATACTCGACTCCTCTCTCGTATTCAACCCACAAATTCAATCCATCACTAAATCCTGTCAGTTCCACCTTCACAACAAGGCCAAAATCTGTCCTTTCCTCTTCATCAGAACTACTACCACGTTAATACAATCCCTTATTCTATCCCACCTTGATCACTTTATCAGTCTCCTTGCTGACCTCCCATGCCTTACTGTCTCTCCCCACTCAAGTACATACTTCATTCCGCTGCCTGGATCACTTTTCCTATAAAAACATTCAGTCCATATTTCCCCACACCTCGAGAACCTCCAGTGTTTGCCCATGCACCTCTGCATCAAACAGAAACTCTCGCCACTGGCTTTAAAGCACTCAATAACTTGCTCCCTCCTACCTCACCTCGCTACTGTCCTAGTACAACCAGACAGCCCGCTTCGCTCCTGTAGTAAATATCATTGATTGGCTGATGGATTGAATATCAGCACAAGGAAACGGACATTTCGACCTATAGAGGAGTCTGGGGGAATCTCCTTTTTAAGACTGTCCACAGAGCAGTTTTCATGTCCTGGTTCCTCAGACTGTAGATGAGGAGCTTCAGGGACCGGGCATGACGGCATATAAAACGGACATCAGCAGGTCGAACACTGAGGAAGAGTGTGAGGGTGACTTTAAATAGCCAAACACGCATGTGAGGAGGAAGACGGTGACGACGCCGTTATGGGGCAGGCAGGTAGAGAAGGCTGGCGGCTTCTCGGCGGCTGGCATCCTCAGAACAGCCCAAAATATGTGCATCGTCGGAACGGTCGGGAAGATGCATACATATGAGGCGACAATAGAAATGGAGCCTATGGCACCTATGGTTAGACCAGAGGTCATGCTCACGTTGATGGTAGAGTGGTCTTCAGAGCAGGTGACCTTCAGCAGGGAGGGGATGTCACGGAAGAAATGCTGGAAAACGCTGGACCCGCAGAAGGACAAGGACAAATTATTTATTTATTCTATTTATTTATTTATTTATTTATTTTACTTGTACATTTCTATCCTACTTATTTTATTTTGTTGGTATATTTGGTTCTGTTCTCTGTCTCCCCCTTTTAGACTGTGAGCCCACTGTTGGGTAGGGACTGTCTCTATGTGATGCCAATTTGTACTTCCCAAGCGCTTAGTACAGTGCTCTGCACATAGTAAGCGCTCAATAAATACGATTGATTGATTGATTGATTGAGAAGGTCGAAGCTGAAAACAAAACCCCGAACAGTCTTTCGCTGAGCCAGGAAGGGCTGTCATCTTCCCGCAAGCAACTGGTTTCATGATGACCTCGTAGCTCAGGGGGAGGCAGATGGCGGCACAACAGTCATAGGATATTGCCATGAGGATGTAAAACTCCGAGGCATCAAACAGGACTACCATGAAGAGCTGAATGGCCCAACTCAAGACGGAGATGGATCGGCAATCAGTCAAGGAGATGGTGACAGATTTGGGGACGGTGACGGAGACATCTGCCTCCGTTGATTAGGGACAGATTACTGTGGAAGAAGTACATGGGGGTGTGGAGGCACCGGTCGAGGGCAGTGACGACGACAATGGGGAGATCAGTGTCGCCAGGTAGACCAGGAAGAACAGCGCAACATGGACCAGCTGCAGCTCCTGGACCTCCGAGAATCCCAGCAGGAGGAATTCCCTCATCGTGGAAATGTGGGACATTTCTGGAGGATGTTGTCGACTCCCTGCACAGGAAGAGGGAAGGCTTCAATTTACAGGGCCTTGATGGGCATCGATAAAGGAATCAAGATTAATTCCCATAGGAGTAAATCAATGATTTTGTACGTTCTGAGTAACTACAGAGTTCAATAGCATTAGTAACAAATGATCCCTGCTGTCAAGGAATTCCAAGCTCACAGTCTTGTAGAGTGGAATAGTGTAGTGAGAAAAGAGCACAGTCCCTTGGAGTCAGACGGATATGGGTTCTAATTCTGGCTCTAACCACTTGCCTGCTGTGTGACTTTGTCATACTTAACTTCTCTGAGCCTCAGATTCCTCATCTATAAAACAGAAATTCAAGGCCTGTTCTCCATGATACCGAGACTGTGAGACCCGTGAAGGGTAGAGAACATGTGCTACCTGATTACTGTGTATCTACCCCTGTACATACTACTGTGCTTGGTGTATAATTTTGCATTCAACAAGAGACATAAGCATTGTTATTATTTGGGGAGACAAAAACCTAAAATAAATTGGCAGATAGGAGACTACCAGGAGAGCATAATGAGGGTGAATTGGCTGTGACATATTGTAGGCCAATCAACATATTTATTGAGCAGTTATTATGTGCAGAACACTGTACTAAATGCTGGGAAGAGTCCAACATAATGAAGTTGGTAAGTACTTTCCCTGCCTACGATTAGCTAATAGTCTAGAAGTGTATTTATACGCATACTAATACTCTCAGGCCCCTTTCAGGATCGTACTCGAGAGTTTCCAGTACTCCTCCAGTCTCGGCTATGGGAGGGAAAGGTCAGGCAGAGGCCTACCCATTCCATTCATAGCTTGGCCAGTGGCTAGCGAGCAGAAGGCAATCTACTACAAGTCCAAGCTCACCTATGCTGGCACGCAACGGGCATGGTAGAGAGTCGAGGGCGGAGACTCAAGTTTACTTGCATGGAAGAAGGCAATGGTAAACCACGTCTTATGTTTACCAAGAAAACTCTATGGGTTACACATGCCAGAATGACTACTGGTAGCTTATCCATTAAAGTCTCTTTCAGCACAGTGAAAGCCTGAGTCTCTTCCTTTTGTCTTTGATCCACAGTTTGATCATTTGTTCATCTGCCTTGACAATTTCCCATGTCTTGCTGCCCAGCACAGGTAAATCAACTTTGTCAGACCCTTCCGCTTTAGATCTTTTCATTATGGGTAAGACCCTAGCGAAAGTATCTCTCAGTGGCATAGCTCTAAGCTTCATTGGTGTACGGCAAACTCTCCTGCCACGGTAAAGCAAGGATTCGCAGGAGAACTTCCGATTAGAAGAATTGATGGTAATGGTACCAGGTTTTTTCCCAGAATCAGTCACACTGTCTCATCCTTGACAATCACGTTCCCACTGAAAACGTTTTTGACATACAGGTACCACTGACAGCCGAAGTGGCTGTAGCGTCGTGCCGATGCTCCACTGTAATATCTGAGCTTGGAGGGGAGGGGAGGAGAACTGTGTCAAGTGATGGAGCCACTGGTGATAGAGCACCCGAACTGGAAGTCAGATGGATGTGGGTTGTAATCCCCGCTGCCTTACAAGTCTGTTATGTGATCTTGGACAAGTCACTTCATTTCCCTGTTCCTCGGGTTACCCTCATCTGTAAAATGGGGATAAAGAGTGTGAGCCCCATGATGGACAGGGACTGTGTTCAGCCTGATTAACTTGTATCTATCCTAGCGCTTAGGAACAGTGCTTGGCACACAGTAAGCGCTTAAATGTGCCGAAATTATTATTGCTGGCAAGGACATGTCCCCTCCTACATATTCTGCCCTGTTTGGGGTACGGTCTTGGTATGAACTGGTCTCTCCCCCCCTTCTAGACTGTAAGCCCATTGTGAGCGGGGATTGTCTCTGTTGCTGAATTATACTTTTCAAGCGCTTAGTAGAGTGCATTCTGACACAGAAAGCACTCAATAAATACGACTGAAAACGAATAGAATGAACTCTAACCTGTTTTCCCGAGAGTGAGAATCTTCCCAAATAGCTCCATCTCTGGCTTCATCCTTCTGGTTTCATCCTGCCCTCTCTCCACCCCCGCTCACTCTTTCCAGGGGCAGCTGGGGTTGGAGGGGGTCTGGCCCCCTCTGGACTGTGCTGGTCTCCTCTTTCTTCTCGGATTCCTGGGTTTCTTCAGACACAAAGAGACGGCCAGGAAGCCTTCAGCCACTCTCCATTCTGCCATGTGTGCTGCTCTGCTCTAGAGGTGGGTCCCGTCCCCTGTAGATAAAGCAGTCACTGCTCCGAGGGAGGATCCATGGAGGAACGTCCTGGGCTCCCTTGGAGGGACATCGTGGGGCTAGGCGACACTAGAATCAATCAATCAATCGTATTTTATTGAGCGCCTTACTGTGTGGCAGAGCACTGTACTAAGCGCTTGGGAAGTACAAGTTGGCAACATATAGAGACAGTCCCCTACACAACAGTGGGCTCACAGTCTAAAAGGGGGAGACAGAGAACAAAACCAAACATACTAACAAAATAAAATAAATAGAATAGATATGCACAAATAAATAAATAGATGAATAGAGTAATAAATCTGTACAAACATATATACGTATATACAGGTGGCTGTGGGGAAGGGAAGGAGGTAAGATTAGGCGGATGGAGAGGGGGACTTGGGGGGAGAGGTAGGAAGGGGCTCAGTCTGGGAAGGTCTCCTGGAGGAGGTGAGCTCTCAGTAGGGGCCTTGAAGGGAGGAAGAGAGCTAGCTTGGCGGATGGGCAGAGGGAGGGCATTCCAGGGTCCGGGGGATGGACGTGGGGCCGGGGGGTCGAGGGCGGGACAGGGCGAGAACGAGGCACGGTGAGGAGATTAGCGGCAGAGGGAGCAGAGGGTGCGGGATGGGGCAGTAGAAGAACAGAAGGGAGGTGAAGTAGGAGGGGGCGAGGTGATGGAGAGGCCTTGAAGCCGAGGGTGAGGAGTTTCTGCCTGAGAACCCTCTGAAGATACGGTCCTGGCACTCTTGACTGTAGCAACGGTTCTGGGGCGGTGATTTTCCCATGGTAACAACAGCGTCTTCTACATACGTACACTAGTATCGAGAGAGGAGAAAGAGAGAGACAGGGAGAGGAGTGATATGCCCTCTGAATAGGAGAAGCAGCATGATTTAGTGGAAGGGAATGTGGGGCATGAGAGTCCCAGATCTCCCGAATGTTTTGCTGGTCGACCTTGGGAAAGTCACTTCACTTCTCTGGGCCTCAGTTTCTTCAGCTGTAAAATGGAGATGCAATACTGGTTCTCCCTCCTGCCTAGACTGTGACCCTCATGTGGGACAGGGATTGTGTGCAACCTGAATAATTTGTCTGTATCACGGCGCTTAGAACAGTGCTTGACATAAACTAAGTGCTTAACAACTACCATATCAAAAATATATCCTCATATCCTCATTGGGGGAGTACGATTAGTTACTCAAAGTAACCAATGGAGAATCAGAGCTCTCAACACAGAGAAAGGGAGTGACAGATTGGCAAGATCAGTTGGTATCTGGAAAGTAAAAACAGCTTGCCCTAGTGGAAAGAGCCCGGATCTCAGGGTCAGAGAACCTGGGTACTAATCCCGACTTCACCGCTCACCTGCTGTGTGATCTTGAGCAAGTCACTTCATTTCCCAGTGCCTCAGTTACCCCTCTGAAAGGCTGAGAGTCCCATGACGGACAGGGAATATCACGGTGGCGTGATGATACTGTATCTACCCCAGCATTTAGCCACATGTTAGCTGGGTGACCTTGGACAAGTCATTTCACTTCTCCTGTGCATCAATCTCCTTATCTTTAAAATGGGGATTAAATCCTATGCCTTTCTTACTAAAACTGTGAGCACCATGTGAACAAGGGCTTTATCCAACCTCATTATTCTTTTATTCATTCATTCAGTCGTATTTATTGAGGGCTTACTCTCTGCAGAGCACAGTACTAAGCGCTTGGAAAGTACCATTCAGCAACAAATAATAATAATGGCATTTATTAAATGCTTACTATGTGCAAAGCACTGGTCTAAGCGCTGGGGGAGGATACAAGGTGATCAGGGGGACTCACAGTCTTAATCCACAATTTACAGATGAGGGAACGGGAGGCCCAGAGAAGTTAAATGACGTGCCCAAAGTCACACAGCTGACAATTGAAAGAGCCGGGATTTGAACCCATGACCTCTGACTCCAAAGCCCGTGCTCTTTCCACTGAGCCAAGCTGATTCTTGGCATTGTTAAGCGCTACTCTACTAGGTGCAAAGCAGTTTTTCTAAGCGCTGTGGAGGGTACAAAGTGATCAGGTTGTTCCAACGGGGGCTCACAGTCTTAATCCCCATTTTACACATGAGGGAACAGGCCCAGAGAAGTGGAGTGACTTGCCCAGAAGTCACACAGGCTGACAATTGCTGGAGCCTGGATTTGAACCCATGACCTCCGACTCCAAAGCCCATGCTCTTTCCACTGAGCCACACTGAGACAATCCTTGCTCGTAAAGGGATCACAGTCCAGAAAGGGGAAGACAGACATCTAGACAGGTAAACAGACTGTCAAATGTTGGGGATTCTAAACTTTGCCACTATTCCACAGCACTATCTCCCGGTATTTTGGAAGAACTCTTACAGGGAGGAATTGCTGATAGTGCCATTGGCTGTCCAAAGTTGGTTACACTCTCTCAGCCCTGCCTTGTCATTTACCCCTCTGCAAGGATTCTGGGACCACTGAAAGGTCAAAGTGAATGTCCGCAGTGCTGACCCTGTGCTGGAGCACTGTAGCCTGGCGGGTAGTTGGCGTCACAGTGAGGTTTGAGGAGGGAAGGAGGAGAGGGTGTGTGATGGTTTGGGGGTTGCTGAACTGGAAAACACCTCCCCCTCCTGCTAGCAGTCCCTGTCCCAGTGCCCTAGACTGGGCTCCTTCTGCTCCATCCTCATCCTCGTCCCCCCCCCCCCCCCGCTAATAATAATAATAATAATAATAGCATTTATATAAGCGGCTACTATGTGCAAAGCACTGTTCTAAGTCCTTCCATCCCACTTACCCCTGATCACTCTCATCGGGTCAGCATGGGGTGGGAGGTCGCTGACCTCTGCACAGCTGAGCTGGTCCTATCTTTCCCCTCAGACTCCATGGGTTTGGTCCAGCCAGGAAGGGAACAGAGAGGAGCCCTTAATCCTCCTCCGCTCTCCCTAAGACCCTGAGAAGCTCTCCAGGGTGGGCCCCTCCGTCCCTGTAAGATAAAGGCAGGAGCTGCTCGAAGGGGGGTTCCCTGGAGGATGACTACGGGCCCTGCCGAGGGACCTCGTGGCCTGGACAAGCCAAGCACCCCCCGGTCACGTGGTTCGTGAGGCTTCTGGGAGATAAGGGCCAGGTCCCTGCAGCATCAGTGATTGTGCCAGCACCCAGGGGTCCTGTGGAAACAGCTGGCGTCTGCATCTCAGCTTCTAAACAGTTCCTGTTTTCAGTGACAGTCTTGAGCCACTGTGAATGGCTAATTCTTTGTCTAATTCACAACCTGAGGACAATCTGTCAGTCATTCAGCCAACTGTAACTTTTTCTTATGAACCTTTGTGATGCGGTTACTAAGTGCTGGAGTAGTTACTAGCTAACCAGATTAGACAGAGTCGACATCCCCCATGGGGCTTACATCTCAATCCCCCATTTTACCGATCTCTGATCTCCGTTCTCTGCCATTGTGCCTCCTCTCCATCTCCTACTCTGCCTTCTTGCTACCTGGGTCATGATAGGCATGATGGCATCTTGATACCCCATTCACGGTCCCACCATGGCCCATTCCCTGGGAAACTGGGCAGTGTGAGCAGGGTGCCATATGGTGCATAGGACTATGCCCTTCCATATACCCTTCTTGCACCAGTCTCTATTTTACAGTGATGGAGACAATGATAACATAATGATAATGATAATAATAATAGTATTGTTTAAGCACTTACTATATGGCCAAACACTATACTATTTGCTAGGATGGACACAAGCAAATCGGGTTGACACGGTCCCCTGTCTCACATGGGGCTCACAGTCTCATTCCCATTTTACATATAAGATAACAGTAGGCTCAGAGGAGTTAAGTGACTTGCTAAAGTCACACAGCAGACAAATGGTGGAGCCCGGATCAGAAACCCTGACCATAAAAGGGCAAGGTGTCAAATGAATATTTCAGAGACCATTCTGGTCACTCCTATTCATCTCCATGTCCCCCAGCTCTTGTATATATCCCCTAAAGCATAATAATAATAATTGTGGTATTTTCTATGTATGTCAATCAATCTATCGTATCTATTGAGGCGCTTACTGCGTGCAGAGCACTGTACTAAGCGCTTGGGAAAGTACAAGTTGGCAACATATTAAGACAGTCCCTACCCAACAGTGGGTTCACAGTCTAAAAGGGGGAGACAGATAACAAAACCAAACATACTAACAAAATACAATAAATAGAATAGATATGTACAACTAAACTAACTAAATAAATAGAATAATAAATATGTACAAACATATATACACATATACAGGTGCTGTGGGGAAGGGAAGGAAGTTAAGATGGGTGGGATGGAGAGGGGGACGAGGAGGGGAGGTAGGAAGGAAGGGGCTCAGTCTGGGAAGGCCTCCTGGAGGAGGGTGAGCTCTCAGTAGAGGGCCTTGAAGGGGCGGAAGAGAGCTAGCCTGGCGGATGGGCAGAGGGAAGGGCATTCCAGGCCCAGGGGAATGACGTGGGCCGGGGGTCGACGGCGGGACAGGCGAGAACGAGGTACGAGTGAGGAGATTAGCGGTGGAGGAGCGATGGGTGCGGGGCCTGGGGCTGTAGAAGGAGAGAAGGGAGGTGAGGTAGGAGGGGGCGAGGTGATGGACAGCCTTGAAGCCCAGGGTGGTGAGGAGTTTCTGCCTGATGCGCAGATTGATGGTAGCCACTGGAGATTATTGAGGAGGGGGAAGAATATGCCCAGAGCGTTTCTGGACAAAGATAATCCGGCAGGCAGCCATGAAGTATGGATTGAAGTGGAGAGAGACACGAGGATGGGGACATCAGAGAGAAGGCTGATGCAGTAGTCCAGACGAGATAGGGATGAGCGCTTGAATGAGCAGGTGGTAGCGGTATGGATGGAGAGGAAAGGGAGGATCTTGGCATTGTCGCCCAGCTGAGACCGGCAGGGTTTTTGTGACGGCTTGGATGTGGGGGGTGAATGAGAGAGCAGAGTCGAGGATGACACCAAGGTTGCGGGCTTGTGGAGACGGGAAGGATGGTAAGTGCCGTCAACAGAGATGGGAAAGTCAGGGAGTGGCAGGGTGGGGACTGAGAGACCAAGAGTTCAGTCTTGGACATGTTGAGTTTTAGGTGGTGGGCAGACATCCAGATGGAGATGTCCAGAAGGCAGGAGGAGATGCGAGCCTGGAGAGAGGGGGAGAGAGCAGGGGCAGAGATTAGATCTGGGTTTACTATGTTTTCAGAGCACTGTACTAGATGTTGGGGTAGATACAAGCTAATCAGGTCCCACACGGGGCTCACAGTAGAAGGGAGAACAGCCATTGAATCCCTATTTTACAGAAGAGGGTACTGAGGCAGACAGAAGGAAAGTGACACATAAAAGCTCACAGCAGGCAAGTGGTGGCGCTGGGATTAGAACCCAACCTCGAACTCCCAGGGGGCTGGCTCTTTCCACTAGGTCATACCACTCTTCTTTGCAGTTATGGTCCATCATAGCTCTGATAGTGACAGTATTCATTGAAGATTCTGAATAAGTGACAGAGCATTGGAGTAGTTTTCAACATAATCCTTTCTGGTCACAGTCTTTGTATCACATGGGGATGCCAGACTAAGATGAAGAGAGAACAGGTTTCTTATCCTCATTTTAAGGGATGGGAAAACTGAGGTCCAGAGAAGTTCAATCCATGGCATAACAGCAGGCCACTGGCAGAGCTGGGATTAGATTGTGGTTTCACTTGAATCCCAGATGATATGTTTATTCCATTATATTGGTGGGTTTCTTTCTTCCTCTGTACTTACTCTCTTTCCTTTAATTTCAAAGGAGTGGCATAAACCATGTAATAACACTAATAATGATAGTTGTAGTATTTGTTAAAAACTGACTGTCGGGCACTCTACTAAGTGAGGAGGTTGCTACAAGATGATCAGGTTGGATACAGTCTACATCCCACATGGGCTCCCAGTCTTAATCCTTATTTTACAGATGAGGCTACCTGAAGCCAGAGAAGTCAGGTGAGTTGCCTAATGTCACACAGCAAAGCAAGGCTTCAGAGGCTGGGATTAGAACCCAGGTCTTTCTGATTCCCAGGCCTGAGCTGTATCAAATAGGCCCACACCAATTCTCCCCTACGCTTCAGGCAACTGCCCTCAGGCAATACTGGAAACCTAAATACCTCTTTCATCTTCCTCCTGAGTATCAACATTGCCTCCATTTTCTTCCCTTGTTTCTTCTACTCTAGGCAAGCTACAAAACCTCTACGGAAATGGCCAGTCATACATTTGTGATAGAATTTCTCCTCCTGGGGTTCTAGGAAGTCCGGAAGCTGCAAGCTGGTCTCATGCCACGTTGTTCCTTCTGGTCTACCTCGAGGCCATGATGGGAAATCTCCTCATCGTCATCATCAACCGTCCTCGACCTACACTGCCACATCCCCATGCACCTCTTGCTCAGGCACCTGTCTGTCCTCGACCTCTGCTACATCTCCAATCACCATCCCCTAATCCATTCCACAACTCCCTGACTGACCATATATATCCATCTCCTTTCTGGCTGTCTGCCCAACTCTATTTCTTCATTTGTTTTGCTTCACTGGAGATCACCCTGCTCATGGTGATGACCGCTACATGGCAACCTGCCACCCCCTGTGCTATGACATCATCATGGATAGGAGGGGCCTGTGGGCTTCTGGCTCAGAGGAGCTCTCTCTGGTCTCATGCACAATGTCAACTATCTTATTCTTGCCTTTTACGACTCCAACGTGATCTGCCAATACTTCTGCTACATCCAGCGCTTAGAACAGTGTCCAGCGCTTAGGAACAGTGTTTTGCACATAGTAAGCGCTTAACAAATACCATAAACATCATCCCCCCATCCCCTTCGTCCCCCCTCCATAGCCCCTAACTTACCTCCTTGCCTTTCCCACAGCACCTGCATATATGTATATATGTCTGTACATATTTATTACTCTATTTATTTATTTATTTATTTTACTTGTACATATCTATTCTATTTATTTTATTTTGTTAGTATGTTTGGTTTTGTTCTCTGTCTCCCCCTTCTAGACTGTGAGCCCATTGTTGGGTAGGGACTGTCTCTATATGTTGCCATCTTGTACTTCCCAAGCGCTTAGTACAGTGCTCTGCGTACAGTAAGCACTCAATAAATACGATTGATTGATTGATTGATTGATTAGCCCTGTCCTGCTCACCCTCCATTGTGCCGGAGTTTGTCCTGACAGGCGTTAGCGTAATGTTGGATTTTGGCAGCTTCCTGTTCATGGGAGTTTCCTATTTCCACATGTTGTACACTGTACTGAGGATCTCGCCTGCTCAATCCAGAAACAAAAGCCCCTCTCCAACCTGCCCTGCCCCATCTCACTGTGATAGCCATATTTTTCTCCTGTGGATTTATTGCCCACTTAAAAATGATCTCTGACTCCCTTTCTGTGCTGGGACATGTTGGTATCTGTGTTCTATACGGTACTGCTCCCCCCCTCATCAACAGCCTGAGGAACAAAGACATGAAGGCCACCCCTAGGCAGTGTCCTCCAATGGGAAACTTCCCTGAAATGCAGGGTGGCCTAATGGATAGAACTCAGATCTGAGCGTCGGAGGACCTGGGTTCTAATCCCCCAGCTCTACCAACTGCTTGCTGTGTGACTTCAGACAGCTTGCTTCAATTCTCAGGGCTTTCAGTTTCCTCATCTGTAAAATGGGGATTCCATATCTGTTCTCCCTCCTTTTTAGACTGTGAGTCCCATTTGGGATGGGGAATCTGCCTGACTGATTAACTTGCGTCAACCCCAGCATTTAGATCAGTGTTTGAAACATAGTAACGTCTTCCTCTTGCCTCTAAGACATCTCTACTTGTATGTCCTCTTGTCACTTCAAGCTTAACATGTCCCAAAACCAACTCATCCTTCCACCCAAACCCTGTGATGGGGCTGAGGATGGAGTGGATATCAAGTGCTTAAAGGGTGCAGATCCAAGTGAATGGGTGATGCAGAAGGGAGAGGGTATTTAGGACAAGAGCTGGTCCATCTGTAGCAACCATCACCAACCTTCACTATTGGAACACTCCCTTCCCTGTCCTCAGGGACAGGATCTGTATTTAATTCCATCTGCGTGTTATCTCCCATGGTTCAGTATAGTGCCCTGCATACAGTAAGTGCTTAATAAATATTATTACTACTATTTAAAAAAAGGGGCTCTATCGGGGAAGACCTCCTGGAGGAGATTTCCTTTTTAATAAGGCTTTGAGAGTGGGAAAAATGATTATCTGTTGACTATGAAGAGGGAGGACGTTCCAGTCCAGAGGCAGGGCATGGGTAAGCGGTCAGTGGTGAAATAGGTGAGCTCAGGATACAGTAAGCTAATTGGCCTGATTGATGGCAACAGGTTCCGTGGTCACCTCAATGCACGCTCAACAACTGTTCATTAGTAATAATAATGATAGTATTTTTAAGTGCTTACTATGTGCCAAGCACTGTTCTAAGCACTGGGATAGACATGAGGTAATCAGGTTGTCCCACGTGGGTATCACAATCTTAATCCCTATTTGACAGATGAGGTAACTGAGGCACGTAGAAGTGAAGTGACTTGCCCCAAGGTCATACAGCAGACAAGTGGTGTAGGCAAGATAAGAACCCATGCACACTGACTCCCAAGCCCGTGCTCTTGCCACTAAGGCATACTGCTTCTCACGTGGTATTTTCTAAACCACTATGTCCCAAACACTGTACTAACCACTGGGATAGATAAAAGTCAATTAGCTTGGACACAGTCCCTGTCCCACATGGGACTTATTTTTCCATTGTACATTCATTCTGGATCTACTCTGGTTTCAGAGTTTCTTACTGAGTGCTGGGGTAGATTCAAGATAATCAGGTTGGACACAGTCCATGTCCCATATGGGGCTTACAGACTTAATTCCCATTTTAGAGATGAGGAACCTGAAGCTTGCCCAATGTCAGCATTGTTTGGTTGTTTTTTTTTAATTTAATGGTATTTGTTAAGCACTTACTGTGTGCTAGGCATTGTACTTAGCACTAGGGTAGAAACAAAATATTCAGATTGGACATTCCATGTCCCACATGGGACTCACAGTCTTAATCACCACTTTACAGATAAGGTAACTGAGGCACAGATTAAGTTAAGTGACGTGGCCTAGAGGAAAAAGCCATGGGACCTAGGAGTCAGAGGATCTGTGTTATAATCCTGGCTCTGCCACCTACCTGCTGTGTGACCTGGGACAAGTCCCTTTACTTCTCTGGGCCTCGATTCAGGAAAATGAGCCCCATGCAGGACAGGGACTGTATCCAACATAACTGACTCTATATGTATCCCAGAATTTAGAACAGTGTTTGACACATAAAAAGAGCTAAACAAATACCATTGAAAGGTATCTGTTTTCCCTCCCTACTTAGACTGTGAGCCCCATGTGAGGACCTGATTATCTTGTATCTACACCTGGTGCTTAGAACAGTATTTGGCACATGGTCAGATTTAACAAATTCCATAATTATTATTAAGAGGTGGAGCAGATAACCAGGAGGAAAACGTCCAGAGACACCAGAACCTGGAAGATGTGGAATCCCTACTGAATTCCAAGGACCCAATGGGTTCAGTCAGAACACACTGAAAACAGACGACTATTCTGAAGCTGAGCCATCTTCATTAACTGCACAAAGTTACTGATATTTCTGTGCAGATGGCCCTGAACGGGAGTTAGTTTTCCCCCTTACGAGCCTCTCCATCATGTGCCTGTTGCCCAGGTTGTAGATGAGGGTTTTAGGGTAGGGGGCATCATTATGAAATGAGGTGCATACAAGCAAATCGGGTTGGACATCGTCCCTGTCTCAGGTGAGTCTCACAGTCTCAATCCCCATTTTACAGATGAGTAACTGAGGCACAGAGAAGTGAAGTGACTTGCCCAAAGTCACACAACAGACAAGTGGAAGAGCCAGGAATAATAATAATATTAATGGCATTTATTAAGTGCTTACTATGTGCAAAGCACTGTGTTTTAAGTGCTAGGGAGGTTACAAGGGTGATCATTTTATCCACGTGGGGCTCACAGTCTTAATCCCCATTTTACAGATGAGGTAAGTGGGTCACAGAGAAGTGAAGTGAAGTGACTTTCCCAAAGTCACACAGCTAACAAGAGGTGAAGCCTGGATTTGAACCCTTGACCTTTGGCTCCCAAGCCCGGACTCTTTCCACTGAACCCACGCTGCTTCCATGAACAGAATCCATGACCTGAATCCCATGCCTGTACTCTATCTCCTATGCCATGCTGCTCCCATTAGCTGTGTTCTATCTGGATGGAGATGGTCACGCAGTGGGAGGATCACATTTACAGGTGGGTAGGATACCACCTGCATGCCAAGCACGTTTCCTGCCCCCCCGGTTGCTGAGTTGACCTAGAAGACATTTTTAGACTGTGAGCCACTGTTGGGCAGGGACTGTCTCTATATTGTTGCCAATTTGTACTTCCCAAGCGCTTAGTACAGTGCTCTGAATACAGTAAGCGCTCAATAAATATGATTGATGATGATGATGAAGTGGCTTTCTCCCAATCCAGATGGTGGTCATTGCAACTATTAGTGAGAAAACAACTCACTTTATCTCTTCTGACATTATACCATGAGGCCAAATCACCTGGCCCCGGAAAACAATCTTTGGAGTCCCATTCAGAGGGAGAGTTGGAAAATTGTCAGGGGGTATGGAGGCAGCGGGGAATAGTGGGAATCAGGAGACTTGGGTTCTAGTCAAGCTCTATCCTCTCCCTCTCCCTCTGGAAGACTTCACCATTTCTACATCTTGGTGACCTGAAATGTCTCAAAGATACAATCTCTTTTTACCCACCCAAAAGGGTTATCAAAATAATAACAAAAAACAGCAGTAATAATCATAATCGTATTTAACACGTAATATGTGCCATGCCCTGTGGTGGTTACCAAAAAAATCAGATTGCACATAATCAATCAATGCTATCTATTGAGTGTTTACGGTGTGCAGAGCAATCAGTTAATCCATCGATGGGATTTATTGAGTACTTACTGTGTAAAGAGCAGTCGATCAATCAGTGGAATTTATTAAGTGTGTGGGCTGGGGTTATAGTAGGAGTAGGGTAGTCCAGCACTGTGGAGACACAAAGGACAATACCACTGCAGTATAATGGATGGAGGAGTCCACCTTGGTGGAGGTACCCAGGAGAATCACCCCTGTATTTTACCGGTTGACTCCTTTGCTCCACCCAACCCCATGAAAATAAGCTTCAGTGGTGGAGAGTAAAAATGAACTAATGACCTGGGGAGGCAAATCAATTAATCATATTTATTGAGCACTTACTGTAGACAAGGAGAGTAAGTGAATGAGACTGGGGTCAGTGTTGAATGACAAGGGGGAGCATGCCCAAGGGGAGAGTAGTAGTAGCAGTAAGCAGCAGTTTGGCCTAGTGAATAGAGCATGGACCTGAGAGTCAGAAGGTCATAGGTTCTAATCCCGATTCTGCACTTGTCTCCTTTGTGACTTTGGACAACTCACTTAACTTCTCTGTACCTCAGTTTCCTCATCTGAAAAATGGGGGTTAAGTCCATGAGCCCTATGTGGGACAGGGACTGTCCAACCTGATTATCTTGTATCTACCCCAGTGCTCAGAACAGTTCCTGGAACATACTAAGCATGGAACAAATACCATAAGTATTAATAGCAGCAATGGCAGAGGTTGCAATAATAGTAATTGCATTTATCGAATGGTATTTGTTAAGTTCCTGTGATGTGCTAGTCACTGTACTAAGCACTGGGATAGACAGAAGATAATCAATTTGGATGCAGTCCATGTCCCACAAGGGACTCACAGTCTTAATCCCCATTTTACAGTTGACGTAACTGGGGTACTATGAGGTGGCATGATCGAGTGGGAATGGTCCCCAGGCCTGGGAATCAGTGGCCCTGTATTCTAATTCCGGCTCCACCACGTGCCAGTCAGTATGTGAATCAGTCAGTCAATTGTATTTACTGAGAGCTTACTGCATGCAGAGCACTGTAGTAAGCACTTGGAAGAGTACAATATGATAGATCTATTCGCTGCCTACAACGAACTTATGGTCTGTGTGACCTTGGGAAAATCACTACAATTTTCTGTGCCTCAGTTACCTCACCTGTAAAATGGGAATTAAGACCGTGAGCCCTATTTGGGATGTGGACTGTGTCCATCCTGATTTGCTTGTATCTACCCTATTGCTGAGTACAGTGGCTGGCACATAGTAAGGAATGAAGTGTGGTGATAACAAACGATTAAAATGTGTATGCATTTTTGCCTTCGGGAATATTCTAAGCCAAATGGGAGATGTGCAAAGACTTCTCTCTCGTGCAAAACTTCCCCTTTAAGAATTTTCCTATTGTTGCCTTCATGTCCCCTGTTCCTCAGGCTGTAGATGAGGGGGTTCAGGATGGGGCGGGCACCACGGTGTAGAACATAGACACCAGAAGGTCCATAACTGAAGGAGAGTCCGAGGGGGGCCTTGAGGTAGGCAAAGAACCCCATGGGAGAGGAAAAGAGTGATGACGAGGGGTGGGGCAGGCAGGTAGAGAAGGCTTTGGTCCAGCCTTCTGTGGCCGGCATCCTCAGCACAGTCACCATGATATGGATGTAGTAGACGACGATGCCAACGAAACAGCAGAAGTCGAATGCCACATTGGTGCAGATGGGCACCACCTCTCTGAAGAGGGTCAGGAGAGCAGGAGATGGTGAACAACTGGGGGATGTTGTTGCCGTCTGCCTCCATGCGTCCAGCGCAAGTGGGGAGACGGGCACTCGCTATGGAAGAACTCAGGCCAGGCGAGTCTCAAGGTGGACAAGGGAGACTGTTTATTGGGTTAAGCAGCAAGACTTTTATATCTTTTAGTCACATTCTGTATTTTTTCCATGTTGCTGTGTTTATAACTAACACAGCCATTCTGTAACCTTCAAAACCAGTAACAAGCAACACCCGTCTATGCAAGGCCATAGGGCCGATAACAAGTAACTCTTGCCTGTCCACAGCTCTCCTCTCAGTTCCTTATAGGTCTTCCTGTGAACACGGAAGGCCTTGCTTACCACTTAGGCCCAGTAATTGATGGGCCAGATGTTTGGTCTGCCACAGGATGTCACAGAAGAAACGGGCCTACAACGATGGACCCACAGACAGCAGACACAGCACAGTAACACAGTAACACAGCAGACAGCCCCCCGCTCATCCATGAAGCGGTGGCCATCTTCGCACAGGCCCCCTCGATTCATGATGACCTCGGTGGCCAGATGGCCACGTAGCGGTCATAGGACATCACTGTGAGGATGACTAATTCTGTAAAAATTGATGAAAGAGCCAAAAGTACTTGGAGGACACAGCCCAGGAAAGAGATGGATCTGTCATTAGTCAGGGAGTTGTGGACGGATTTGGGGATGGTGATGGTGATGAGGCAGAGGTCGAGGATGGACAGGTCCCTGACGCAAGACGTACATTGGGGCGTGGAGGCGCTGGTCGAGGGTGGTGATGGCGAATGATGAGGAGATTCCCCATCAGCGCCGTCAGGTAGAGCAGGAGGAACAGTGCAGCGTGGACCAGCTGCAGATCCCGGACCTCTGAGAATCCCAGGAGCAGGAATTCCATCACTGTGGTGACATTGGTCATCTCTTAGGGTGTGTGATTCACTAGCTGTGTTCAAGGAGAAGTAGGAAAGAAAATGAACCAACACTAGTCATATATTGTGTATGTATATGAATGTTGTGTCATACCAAGTATCAAATATCAAGATAAAAGGTCCTGAAATGTGGTGCACGATAACAGCCACAAAGCTTAAGCCATCAATCAATCATTCAATCTGAAGTGCTTACTGTTTGCAAGGCACTGTACTAAGCAGTTGAGAGAGTACAAATACAGCAGAGTTGGTAGACATGTTCCATTCGCATAATGAGCTTACAGTCTAGAAAAGGAGAAAGACATTAATATACACATTAATATACATAAATAACTCGTAATGTGTAATTTACATATCTCAAACAATCACTTGTATTCACTGAACACTTACTGTGTGCAGAGCATCATACTAAGTGCTTGGGATAGTACAACATAACAAATTTGGTAGAAATGGTCCCCGCCCACAATGAGTTTACAATTCAGAGAGGGAGCCCAGGACAGTAGTATAAATAAAAAAATTACAGATATTGCCATAAACTCTGTGGGGCTGAAGGAGGGGTTGAATAAAGGGAGCAAATCAAAGTGCAAGGGTGGTATAGAAAAGAGTGGGTGGGGAAGACAGGAGGGCTTAGTCGGGGAAGGCCTTTAGGATGAGACGTAATTTTAATAAAGGCTGTGAAGTTGGGGAGAATGATTGTCAGATATGAAGGAAAAGGCTGTTCCAGGCCAGAGGCAGGTTTTGGGCAAGAGGTTGGCCATAAGACAGATGAGAATGAGGTACATTGACTAGGTTGGCACCAGCGGAGCAAAATGCATCTATTCATTCATTTGTTCAAAAGTATTTATGAGCACTTACTGTGTGCAAAGCACTGTACCAAGTGATTGGAAAGTACAATTAGGCAATAAAGAGAGACAATCTCTGCCTACAACGGGCTTACAGTCTAGAAGGGGGGGAGACAAACATCAAAACAAGTAATCAGGCATCAATAAACACCATTAATACAAATAAATAGAATTATAGATACATACACATCAAAACAGGTAAACAAGAATTAATAAAGTAAATAGAATTATAGATATGTACATATATGCACAAGTGCTGTGGGGCGGGGGGGGGGTAGAACAAAGGGAGAGTCGAGCTGGTTGGAGGGGAGAGAGAGCTGAGAAAATGGGGTACTTAGTCTGGGATGGTCTCTTGGAGGAGGTGAGCCATCAGTAGAGTTTTGAAGGGGGGAAGTGTGATTCGCGGATCTGAGGAGGGAGGGCGTTTCCAGGCCAGTGGAAGGACTTGAGCCAGGGGTCGACGGTGGGACAGGCAAAAATGAGCATAGTGAGAAGGTTAGCACCAGAGGAGCAGAATGTGCGGGTTTGGACGAAAAAGGAGAGAAGGGTGGTGAGGTAGGAAAGGGGGCAAGGTGATGGAGAGCTTTGAAGCCAACAGTGAGAAGTTTTAACTGATATAGAGGTAGATAGGCAAAACACTGGAGATTTTTGAGGAGAGGGGTGACATGCCCAGAAACGTTTCTGTAAAAAGATAATCTAGGCAGCAGAGTGAAGTATAGACTGAAGTGGGGGAGAGACAGGAGATTGGGAAGTCAGAAAGGTGGGCTGATGCAGTAATCCAGTCGGGATAGGATGAGTGATTGCATTAACGTGGTAGCAGTTTGGGTGGAGAGAAAAGGGCGGAGTCTTGGCGATGTTGTGAAGGTGAGACCGACAGACTTGGTGACAGATTGGATATGTGGGGTAAAAGAAAGATCAGAGTCAAAGATGACACCAAAGTTGTGGGCTTGTGAGATGGGAAGGATGGTAGTGCCGTCCTCAGTGACGGGAAAGGTAGGGAGAGGACAAGGTTTAGGAGGAAATATAAGGAGCTCTGTCTTGGACATGTTGAGTTTTAGATGGCGGGAAGACATCTAAGTAGAGATGTCTGAAGGCAGGAGTAGATGCGAGCCTGGGAGGGAGGGGAGAGAGAACAGGGGAGGAGAAATAAATTTGGGTATCACCCACGTAGATATTATAGTTGAAGCCGTGGGAGCGAATGAGTTCACCAAGGAAGTAAGTATAGATGGAGAATAGAAGGGGACCAAGAACTGACCTTTGAGGAATGCCTACAGTTATGGGATGGGAGGGAGACGAGGAGCCAGCGAAGGAGACTGAGAATGAATGGCCAGAGAGATAAGAGCAGAACCCGGAAAGGAGGGAGTCAGTGAAGCCACGGTGGATAACATGTTGAGAAGGATGATGATCGACAGTGTCAAAGCAAGGTGAGAGGTCGCGGAGGATTAGGGTGGAGATGGAGTTCGTTGGATCTGTCAAGAAGGAAGTCACTGGTGACCTTTGAAAGGGTGGTTTCAGTGGAGTGGAAGGGGACCCGGAAGCCAGATCTGGAGAGGGTTCAGGAGAGAGTTGGAGGAGAGGGATTCTGGTCAGTGAGGGTTGACGACTCACTCCAGGAGTTTGGAAAGAAGGGTAGGAGGTGGGAGAATGGGGCGATTATTGTAGGGAGCTGTGGGATCAAGGGAGGGTTCTTTACGCATGTGGGAGACGTGGGCATGTTTGAAGGCAGAGAGGGGAAGAAGCTGTAGAAAAGTGAGCAGTTGAAGATGGAAGTTAAGGAGGGGAGGAGGGAAAGGGCGAGAGGTTTTTAGAAGGTGGGGAGAGCATGGGGTCCTGATGTGCATGTGGAGGGGTTGGCACTTGAGAGGAGGGGAGGAGATTTACTCTGAAGATACTGCTGGGAAAGATGGGAAAGTAGAATGGGGGTCGAGAGGAGGGGGACTGAGTAGGGGTGAGATGATTCTGGGAAATTCCAGACCTGGTCGTGTTAATTTTCTGATGAAGTATGTGGCCAGATCGTTGCGTGAGAGGGTTCTACAGTGCCATTCTGTCCCCCTTCTGTTCTCCATCTACACTCATTCCCTTGGAGAGTTCATTCATTCCCACGGCTTTAACTACCATCTCTAGGCGGATGATACCCAAAACCACATCTCCTCCCCTGATCTCTCTCCCTCTCTCCAGGCTCGCATCTCTTCCTTCCTTCAAGACATCTCTACTTGGATGTCCCCCTATCATCTCAAGCTTAACATGTCCAAAACAGAACTCCTTATTTCCCAACCAAACCTTGTCCTCTCCCAGACTTTCCCATTACTGCAGACGGCACCACCATTCTTCCTGTCTCACAAGCCTGCAATCTTGGCATTATCCTTGAGTATGCTCTCTCATTCAACACACATATTCAATCTGTCATCAAATCCCGTCGGTTTTACCTTCACAACATTGCTAAAATCCGACCTTTCCTCTCTATCCAAACTGCTACCCCGTTAGTACAATCACTCATTCTATCCCTCTTAGATTACTGCATTAATTTCCTTGTTGACCTCCCAACCTCCTGCCTCTCACTACTCCAGTCAATATTTTACTCCTCTGCCCAGATTATCATTCTACATAAAAGTTCAGGACATATCACTCCCCTCCTCAAAAATCTCCAGTGCGTTCCTATCGACTTCCATATCAAATAAATACTCATCATTATTGGCTTTAACACACTCCATCACCTTGCCCCCTCCTACCTCACCTTTCTTCTCTCCTTCTACAACCCAGCCTGCACAATTTTCTAACCTTCTCACTGTGCCTCATTCTTGCCTGGCTCACCACCAACCCCTGGACCACATCCTACCTCTGGCCTGGAATGCTCTCCCTACCCAAATCTGATAATTATTCTCTTTCAAAGCATTACTGAAGGCACATCTCGTCCAAGAGGCCTTCTCAGACTAAGCCCCACTATTCCTCCTCTCCCACTCCCTTCTGCTTCACCCTGACTTGCTCTCTTTGCTCTTTCCCCCTCTCCCAACCCCACAGCACTTGTGTATATATATATATATGTTACTTTATTTATTTATATTGATTTCTGTTTATTTGTACTGATGTCTGTCTCCCCCCTCTAGACTGTGAACTCGCTGTGAGCAGGGATTGTCCTCTTCATTGCTATATTTCACTTTCCCAAGGACTTAGTACAGTGCAGCATGGCTCAGTGGAAAGAGCACAGGCTTGGGAGTCAGAGGTCATGGGTTCTAATCCCAGCTCTGCCACTTGTCAACTGTGTGACTTTGGGCAAGTCACTTAACTTCTCTGTGCCTCAGTTACCTCATCTATAAAATGGGGATTAAAAGTGTGAGCCCCACGTGGGACAACCTTATTACCTTTGCCCCCCACCCCCACCCAGCCCTTAGAACAGCGCTTGGCATATAGTAAGTGCTTAACAAATATCATCTTCTTCTTCTCTGAAAACAGTAAACACTCAATAAATATGATAGAGTGAATGAATGAATCTTGTGTCTACCCAATCCATAAATGGTATTCATTATTAATAATACTAATTGTGGTATTTGTTCAGCACATGCTGTGTGCCAAGCACTGTATTGAGCGCTGGGTAGATATAAAATAATCAGGTCCTACTTGGGGCTCACAGTTTAAGAAGGAGGGAGAACAGGTCTTGTATCTCTATTTTGCAGATCAGAGACCTGAGGCACTGAGAAATTCAGTGACTTGCTCAAGGTACCACAGCAGACAAGTGGAGGAGATGGAATTAGAACCCTGGCCCTTTGCTTATAATAATAATTTACTGAGCACTTACTAAGTGCAGAGCACTGTCCTACGCATTTGGGAGAGTAAACACCACACAGTTGGTAGACACCTTCCCAGCCAACCAAGAGCTCACATTCTAGCAGGGGAGACATGTATTAATCAATCAATCAATCAATCAATGATTGTGGGCAGAGCACTGTACTAAGCGTTTGGAAGAGTCCAATACAACAAATTTGGTAGATAGATTCCCTGCCGAAGATGGAACGCTTAGTGAAATACTCACCTGAATGCATCCAGCCCCAAGCTGTTATCAGCTTCAACTGCTCTGGTTGCCAGCTTTCTCCACCTTGTGAGAAATGATCAAGAGTTCAAGGGGGAACATCCCTCTCTACATCAGCACCAAGCTCTCCTATCTGCAGGAGAGACCAACAGGGAGAAAGAAAGGCACTGTTTTCCACAGTCCCCGTTCCAACTATTGCCGATGATGGGGGTATTCAGTCATTCATTCAGTCAACTGCACTTATCATATTTACTGGTAGCCCCAATAAAGGGGCCGGGAACACACCGGCTATTAACGGAGTGAGGAGTTTCCGGTATCGTGCATCCAGGGGCAGGTGAATTGCATCAGAAGGGACTGGGGTCCACAGTGTGCGTTGCTGCCTTGGTTTCCATGGATACAGACGTTGAATGACTCGGAGGTGAGTGGGGAATAATCAGCCAGGAATTGGTGTGGCAGGAAGAAATCCCAAGGGGCCCAGCTGCCGTGGGAATGAGAAATGGAATGGGCTATGATAAAGCCACTTCAAAAGGAGAATCATACGTACGAGTAACATTACAAGTAACATTAAGGGGGTCATGTCTCCCTTCAGTGCCAGGAATTCATTCATTCAATCGTATCTATTGAGCACATACTGTGTGCACAACACCATACTAACCACTTGGGAGAGTACAATATAACAATAAACAGACACATTCACTGCCCAAAATGAGCTTAGAGACTACGGGACACTAGAAAAGAGGTTCTTTGACCCCTCTGGTGTAGCCCCTTGCCGACTCCTTTCGTTGTACACCATCTTTGGTGCACCATGTGCTAGTGAACTGTACATGGGCTGGAATTCAGTAGAACTGAATTCTAATTCCAACTCCGCCCCTGACCTGCTGTGTGACTTTGGCGAAGTCGCTTAAAGTCTCTGGGCTTTGGCTTCCTCATCTATAAAATGAGAGTAAGATACCCACTTCCCCTATCACTTTGATTGGAGGCTATGACCAAACTGATTACGTTATGGCCACCCTTTCGTTTAGTACCCGGCATATGCTTAATAAATCAGTCAGTGGCATTTTTTGAGCATTGACAGTTCGCAGAGCGCTGTACTAAGCACTCAGGAGAAGACAGCACAGTAGAGTTGGTAGGCATATCCCTTGACCACAAGGAGCTCGCAGTCTAGAGATGAAGGCAGACATTAAAATAAATGGATACATTTTGGGTATGTGCATACGTGTTATGGGGTTGAGGGTGGGGTGAATAGCAAGTGCTTAAAGTATAAAGATCCAAGTGCAAAGGTGATGCAGAAGGGAGAAGGAATAGGGGAAACGAGGACTTAGTCGGGGAAGCCCTTTGGATGGAGATATAATTTTAACAAGTCTTTGAATGTAGAGAGAGTGATGGTCCATCACATATAGAGTGGGAGGGAGTTCCAGGCCAGAGGGATGATATGGGAAAAGGGTCGGAGAAGAGATAGACAAGATTGAGGTCCAGAGAGTAGGTTGGAATTAGAGGAACTGAACAAGACTGGGCATCTAAAGATCTGGGTTCTAATCTCAGCTCCACCACTTACCTGCTCGGTGACCTGGGGCAAGTGATTTAACTTCTCTGTGCCTCAGCTTTCTCATCTGCTAAACTGGGATTCAATACCCGTTCTCCCTTCTACTTCGACTGAGAGCCCCATGTGGGACCTAATTATCTTGTATCCTCCCCAGTGCTTAGTTCAGTGCTTGGCACACAGAAAGTTCTTATACGACAATTATTATCGTTATTATTACAATGAAGTATGTGGACTAGGTTGTAATAGGAAATCAGCAAGGTAAGGTAGGAGGGATGTTTCCTACTGGTTGAGTCAACTCAAATAGAATTTTTCTCTACCTGAGAAAATCCTCTGGGCTCAGGGGAAATGGGGGCATAATTTCATTCAATAGAATTTATTGAGCGCTTACCGTGTGCAGAACACTGTACTAAGCGCTTAGGAAGTACAAGTTGGCAACATATAGAGACGGTCCCTACCCAGCAATGGGCTCACAGTCTAGAAGGGGGAGACAGACAACAAAACGAAACATGTAGACGGGTGGTAGACGGGTGTCAAAGTCAGGGAAGGTCTCTTGGAGATGTGTTTTTCATAAGGATTTTAAGGTGGGGAGAATGACTGCCTGTCAGATATGAAGTGCGAGGAGATTCCAGTCCAGAGGCAGGACGTGGACTAGAGGTTGGGGACGAGACTCCAGTCCATACTTCAAACTGCTGCCCGGATCATTTATCTACAACAACATTCAGGACTTCCCCATTCCCCGAAAATCTCCAGTGGTTGCCCATCCACCTTTGCATCAAACAAAACTCCTTACCATTAGCTTTAAAGCACTCAATCACTTTGCCCACTCCTACCTCACCTCGCTACTCTCTTACTACAACCCAGCCCGCACAATTCACTTCTCTAATGTTAACCTTCTCGCTGTACCTAGACCTCCCCTGCCTCGCTGCTGACCCCTCACCCACGTCCTGCCTCTAGTCTGGAATGACCTCCCTCCTCAAATCCGACAGATAATTACCCTCCCGTATCAAAGCCTTACTGAAGGCACAGTCCCTCCCAGAGGCTTTCTGTGACTAAGCCCCCTCTTTTCTCTTCTACCACTCCCTTCTGCATCACCCTGACCTGCTTCCATTGTTC
The DNA here is from genome assembly GCF_015852505.1 of Tachyglossus aculeatus. Lineage (NCBI taxonomy): Eukaryota > Metazoa > Chordata > Mammalia > Monotremata > Tachyglossidae > Tachyglossus > Tachyglossus aculeatus. Next base: position 10,051,757 of record NW_024044829.1, on the reverse strand, counting down.
TTTCTCCCTCCCAACCCCCAGCACTTCAGTACATATCTGCAATTCATTTATTTATATTAATGTCTGTCTCCCTCTTCTAGATTTTAAGCTCGTTGTTGGCGGGGAATATGTCTGTTCATAGTTCTACTCTCCCAAGCGCTTAGTACAGCACTCTGCACACAGTAAACTCTCAATAAATGCGATTGAATAAATGAATTAATGAGTTGGATGAGATGGAGGTAAAGTAAGATGAGCACTGGAGGAGTGAAATGTGTGGGCTAGGATATAGTAAGAAATCCGGGAGATAGGGAAGGAGAGGGCAAAGTGATCGAGTGCTTCAGAGCCTATGGTAAGGAATTTCTGTTTGATGCATAGGTGGATGGGCAACAATTGGAGGTTCTTGAGGAGTGGGGAAACATGGAGTGAACATTTTTGGTCCAGAGTTGTCCCAAGTCCTGTCAACCAGGTTGTCAAACGATCACATAGAGAGCTTCTTCTTGATCTTCTGTAATTCCTCCTTGATATCGTCGTTCCTCAGACTGTAGGTGATAGGATTCAGCATTGGAATGATGATGGTGTAGAAGATGGACACCACCTTGCTCTGCTCCATGTTTGAGATGGCACCGGGCTGGTTGTACGTGAAGAAGACAGAGCCACAGAACCGACCCACCCCACCAGGTGGGAGACACGGGTGCAGAAGGTTCTCGTCCATCCCTCTGCCAAGCGGATCCTTAGGATGGTAGAGATGATGAGGACGTAGGAGATCGAGACGAAGGAGAAGGTGCCCACGATAATGGAGCCACGCAAGCGAGCAAGACCAGCTGGTTGGTCAGCATATCAGAGAGGGACAGGGTCAGGATCGGGAGGACGTCTCAGAAGAAGCTATCAATTTTGTTGGGCCCACAGAATGGTAACCAGAAGCTCATGGTGGTTTGGGTCACGGTATTGATCACTTCCCAGAGGTACAAAGCTCCCACCAGCAGCTGACAGATTCTATGGAACATGATCGTGGAATAGTGGAGGCGGTCACAGATAGCGACAAAGCAATCTTATGCCATGGCGGCCAGGAGGAAGGCCTCCGTCGTCTCAATGAGGGAGAGGAAGAAGAACTGAGCGGTGCAGCCAGAGAAGGAGATGGCCGCCTGCTCTGAGAGGAAATTAAGCAGGGCCCTGGGGGCGATAGTAGAGGAATAGCAGAAGTCTAGTAGAGACAGGCTGCAGACGAAGGAGTACGTGGCAGTGTGAAGTTGGGGGTCCAGGCTGATAATGGCAACCATTACGAGATTGCCTACCATGGTCACGCAGTACAGGACCAGGAACGTTAAAAATAGTTGGCCTTGCAACCACGGCCTGCCTTAGAACCCCAGGAGGATGAACTCAGTGATGGTGGTGAGATTCTCCATAGCTAATGGACCCCGTCCAGGACCTTCTACTGGGACTTCCTGGGAGGGCCGGCGGAGGCACCCTGGACCAGTTGGGTCATGACTGTTTGCTGATAATAATGACAATAATGATAATTACAATAATCATAATCATAACGGGATTTGTTAAGTTCTTACTAGATGTCAAGAACTGTACTAAGAGCTTAAGTTCTAGAAGGGGAGACAGACATTAGTAAACACAAATACGCTACTGATCCTCTAGACTGTAAGCTCATAGTAGTCAGGGAATATGTCTGTTTATTGTTGTACCATACTCTTTCAAGCACTTTGGCCAGTGTTTTGCACACAGTAAAGTGCTCCATAAATACAATTGAGTGAATGAATGGGGCTTGTCCTCTCTTATGCTATCGAGCCATTTCCGACCCACAGCAACTTCATGGACACATTTCTCCCATATCACCCCACCTCCACCTGCAATTGTTTTGGTGGCATATCCATAGAGTTTTCTTGGTAAAAATACAGAAGTGGTTTATCATTGCCTCCTTCCATACAGTGAACGTGAGTTTCCACCCTTGACTCTCTCCTATGCAATTGCTGCCTAGCACAAGTGAGTTTTGACATAGCAGATTGCCTTCCACTTGCTAGCCACTGCCCAAGCTAGGAATGGAATGGGTAGGCCTCTGCTTAACTCTCCCTCCTGTATCCACGACTGGTAGACTACTGGATACTCTCTGGGTGCGATCCTGAGATGGTAATGAATGGGTAGATAGAAGATAATCAGGTCCTGCAAGGGGCTCACAGTCTAAGTAGAAGGGAGAACAGATATTGAATCTCCATTTGGAGAAGAGAGAACTAAGGCAAAGAGAAGTCAAGTGAATTGACTATGGCCACACGGCAGGGAAATGGTGGAGCTAGGATTAGAACCCAGTTCCTCTGATTCCCAGGCCTATGATGGTTCTACTAAGGAAGAGGAAGAAGAAGAAGTAGTAGTGGTAGTAGTAGTATTACTTCTAGACTGTGACTGTGACTTCTAGACTTCTGGACTGTGAGCCCACTGTTGGGTAGGGACCGTCTCTATATGTTGCCAACTTATACTTCCCAAGAGTTTAGTACAGTGCTCTGCACACAGTAAGCGCTCAATAAATACGATTGGATGAATGAATGAATGAATAGTAGTAGTAGTAGTAGTAGTAGAAGAAGAAGATGATGATGAAGAATAAGATGAAGAAAAGGAAGAAGAAAAATATTTGTTAAGCACTTACTGTGTGCCAAGCACTGTGCTGAGTGGGGGCAGATATGTCATGTTGGACACAGTCCCTGTCCACGTGGGACAGTCTAAGTAGGGGGAAGAACAGATATTGAATCCCCATTTCGTAGATGAGGGAACTGAGGAATAGAGAAGCGAAGTGACTTGCCAAAGGTCACACATCAGACAAGTGGCAGAGCCTTCATTTTGTTTGTGACTAATTTTCTCAGTGTATCCTCATAATAACCCTCTGAAATTGGAAGAGGTGGGGAATATTTTCCACACAACGATTAGGGTGCTTCAATAAGTCAATCATATTTATTGAGCGCTTATTGTGTACAGAGCACTATATTAAGCACTTGGGAGGGTACAATATAGCAGAGTTTTCTGCCCACAAGAATAAGCATTTAATCCCTATTTTGCAGATAATGAAACTAAGGCACAGAGTCTTTAAGTGACTTGCCCAAGATAACACAGCAGTCAAGTCGCGGAGTGATTGAAACCCAGGTCTCCTGACTCCCAGGCCTGTGTCCTTTGCTGACAATGACACGTACATTCACTCTTGATAGACTTGCCTGCCATTTGGCATCGAATAACAATCATCAGTTTCCCTGTTGAAAGTGCAATAGAAGCTGGTCTCTCTTTTTTGCAGTGGGTCTAGGAGTCACAGCCATATAGGAGAAGCAGCACGGTTTAGAGGAAAGAGCACAGACCTCGGTGTCAGCTCATTATGGTCAGGGAATGTGTTTGCTAATTCTATTGTATTGTACTCTCCCAAGAGCTTAGAAGAGTGCTCTGCATATAGTACCTGTTCAATAAATACAATTGACTGATAGTGCAGGCTCTGCCACTTATCTGCTGTGTGACCTTGAACAAGTCCCTTAACTTCTCTGGCCTTCAGTTCCCTCATCTGTAGAATATAGATTAAGTCCTCCTCACTCCAATTTAGGCCGTGAGCCTCATGTGGGATAGGGATTGTGTTCAACCTGATGAGGTTGTACCTATTCCACGACTTAGTAGACTGTCTAGTGCTGAGTACGTGCTTAACAAATGTCATAGAAAAAAATGATTGGTCACCCACAAAGACCTGGTATAGGCTGTGTTCTCCCCAAGTGGATTTCTGGGATGAAAGCAACCTGAATTCTCCAAAAACCGCTCCTCTTTTTATGCCCCCTACCAAAGGGGCCTGGATCACGTCCCCAGACCTTTTTAGTACCAAAGCCTTCTCAAGTTGTCAAAGATCATTGTGATTCTCTGTATTTTAGGATGAGTGAGAGACTATGCCCCATTTCAGGATCGCACCTGTAGAGTTTTCACTACTCTACCAGTCTCGGCTACGGGAGGGAGAGTCAAGCAGAGGCCTACCCATTCCATTCCTAGTTTAGACAGTGGCTAGCGAGTCGGTGGTAATCTGCTACAAGTCAAAACTCACCAATGCTGGGCAGCAGCGGCATGGGAAAGAGTCGCAGATGGAAACTCCGGTTTACTGCGCAGAAGGTAGTAATGGTAAACTACTTCCGTATTTGCACCAGGAAAACTCTATTGATACCCTGCCAGAATGATTGCAGATGGAGAGAGGCATTCTGGGAGAGATGTGTCTGCGGTGTCGCTATGGGTCAGAAATGACTCAACATCATAAGACAAGACAAGAGAGACTATGGATTTAGAGGAATCAGAAGTTAGAATATGTATTATTAGAGAAGCAGCATGGCCTAGAGGAAAGTGTATGAGCCAAAAAGTCAAAGGACCTCGGTTCTAATCCTGCCTCCATCATTTAGCTGCTGCGTGACCTTGGACAAGTCATTTCACTTCTCAGTGCCTCAGTTAACTCATTCTGTAAAGTGGAGATCAACACTTTGAGTTTTCTGTCCAGCCTGATTAGTTTATATCTACTCCAGCCCTTAGAATAAGTGCCTGGCACATACTAAGTGCTTAACAAATGCCATTAAAAAAATCCCGGCTCTGCCACTTAGATTCTGAATGACCTTAGGCAAGTTATTTAACTTCTCTGTGCCTCACTCACCTCCTCTGAGAAATGGAATGCCTCTTGTTCCTTAGTCAATCTTATTAATTGATAACTTACTATCCATTTATTCAATCATATTTATTGAGCACTTACTATGTGCAGAGTAATTACAACTAAGCCTAGAAGAGTACAATATAACAATGCCCTTCCTACTTAGACTGCGAGCCCCATGTGGGACCTGATTATTTTGTGTCTACCCCAGCACTTATACAGTGCTGGCACAGAGTGCTGGGTGTCTTTAACAAATACCGCAATTATTATTACTCTGCTCAGCACCCATCAAGTGCTCAACAAATCCCAGTGATCGGCTGTAAGAACGAAAAAGACCTGGAACAAGGTAGGAGAGAAGTAGCGGTGTTTCTGATATTGGTGATTTTCCAGGTCCTGGAAAAGAGGGCTAGATTTAACAGTGGGTTGCCCAGGTCATTTTTCTACAAAGATGCTTAGGCCATGTTTACCCACTCCTCAAGAACCTCCAGTGGTTGCTTATCCACCTCCGCATAGAACAGAAAGTCCTTACAATAGACTTAAAGCAATCAATCACCTTGCTCCTCCTGCCTCACCTCACTGCTCGCCTACTACATCCAGCCTGCACACTTCGTTCCTCTAATGCTAACCTTCTCACTACCTTGATCTCATCTATTTCACCACCTACCTCTCTCCCCCATCTTATCTCTGGCTTGGAACACCCTCCCTCCTCATACCAGACATGAAGGACCTCCTCATAAAGGACAATTACTCTCCCCTCCTTTATAGCTTATTGAAGGCACATCTCCTCCAAAAGGACTTCCCTGACTAAGCCCTCCTTTTCTCTTCTAACACTCCCTTCTGGTTTCCCTGACTTGCTCCCTTTATTCATCCCCTCCCCCAGCCCCATATCACTTAAGTATATACATATATGTAATTAATTTACTTATATTACTATCTGTCTTCCCCTCTACACAGTAAGCTCATTCTGGGCAGAGAATGTGTCCATTTATTGTTGTATTATACTTTCCCAAGAGCTTTGTGCAGTGTTCTGGTCAGTATATACGATTGAATCAATGCATGAACTGGATAGTCTTTGTGACATGCTCTCATTGTGGAAGGAAGAGATGGCTAAGGGCGGGTATCTATTCCCACCTGTACTTTTGTTGCTGGCTTTGGGTTTCAAAGAGCCCATTCACACACGCGAATGTGACTGAAAAATATAGTGAGAGATCAGCTGTGTTGTAGTCAGTCAAAGATGGACATAATACCGTCTACCTTTCTACCCTTCTACCCTAATAGGTTGTGACAGTACTTGCCTTCTCTCCTTTTTAAATCTTGTCTCAGAGCCCTTCCGTTAATCTGGGCAGGTGTCCTGTGATCGTCCATTCTCCTGACAACTGCCTACCAGTCTCCAGTAGAATTGTCTTTGAAACTAAAGGAATAATGTTCACGAAGGAGTCCTCTCCCTCTGTATTCAACCCTCAAAAACCCATTTCCCTGGATGTTCCATAGGAGAGAAGCAGCATGGCCTAGTGGATAGAGCAAGAGCCAGAGTAAGAAAGACCCAGGCTCTAATCTTGGCTCCACCACTTGTCTGCTGTGTGATCTTGGGCAAGTCATTTCACTTCTCTGGGTCTCAGTTACCTCATCTATAAAATGGGCATTAAGACTCGTTGTGGGCAGGGAGTGTGTCTGTTTATTGTTATAGTGTACTCTCCCTAGTGCTTAGTACAGGGCTCTGCACACAGTAAATGTTCAATAAATATGACTGACGGTGTCCAGCCTGATTAGCTTGTATCTACCCCAGGGCTTAGAACAGTGCCTGGCACTTAGTAAGTGCTTAACAAATACCATTCATTCCATCTAGCCACCCTCCATCTGAATATATCTTTCCCCTCACCTCAGGTCCACAGTGCCTGTGAGGATGGGTGAGGGTCTCTCCCTCCCTCTCTCTCTCTCTCTCTCTCTCTCTCTCTCTCTCTCTCTCTGTCTGTCTCTCTCTCCATCCCTGACCCTGCTGAACGTCCATCTATCTTATTAAGCCCAGCAACAGGTGGGCACCCCTGGGTGGATAGAAATGGTGGTGTTGCTGTGTTCAGATTGCCACCCTTTCGCAGTCTGGCTATCAGGAGATTGGCTGAACCCTGTTCTGCTGTGCCCAGGTGTGAGAATCTGTCCCCAGAGAAGGAAGATCCCTCAGCCTGGACGTTGCCACCAAGGACTTATAGGCTCCCTGCTGAATAACTGCCCTTCTTTTTCCTAGACAACCCCATTTCCCTGGTATAGATATCCATGAGGTGCCCAGAACAGTTATTTTGAAGAGGGGCTGGCCTTCTGCTGCTCTGGACACCGTGGACAGAAGAAGTCCCAGTTATCACTCATCCCAAATTCTCCCTTTATGCACCCAACAGAAGCAGTGTGGCTTAGTGGAAAGAGCCTGGGACTGGAAGTTGGAGGACGTGGCTTCCAATCCCAGCTTCACTATTTTCACTGCGCATATGGTCAGTGGCCAGAGCAGGGCAGAAAATCTTGCAAGGTTGTCATGAGCAGGGAATGTGTCTATCAATTCTTTCATATTGTACTCTTCCAAGTGTTCAGTACAGTGCTCTGCACAGAGTATGTGCTCAAAAATTATGATTGATTGATTGGAATCATTTAATTGCTTATTCATTTATATCTGTCTCCCCCTTTAGAATGTAAAGTCGCTATGGGCAGGGAAACATATCTACCAATTCTGTTATATAGCAGTCTCACAAGCACTTAGTACAGACCTCTGCTCACACTGACCTCTCAATAAGTAACATTGATTGATTATGGGAAGATGGGGAGGGCTGTAGCCTGGCAATTTATCCAGGGACTATTGGGTATGGGGATTTAGGCTATTTCAGGCACAAATGACCCCACTAGAATCTCAGTCACCTTCTCTCTCCTGTCTTCAGCCTAGACCAACCTTAACTTTCTCTCTCCTGTCTTCAGCCCAGACCACCCTTTACTGCTCAAAGCATCTTTCCAAAACTTTTACTGAGAAAGCATCATACTCCTTCTCAAAATAATAATAATTAAGAATGGTACTTGGTAAGTGCTAACTATGTGCCAAGCATTGTTCTAAGCCTTGTGGTGGATACATTCACAGCCACAGATCCATCTTGCCACTGGCAGCCCCATCTTCAAACCAAAAGACAGCTCAAATACTTTTTATGATATTTGGGAAGCACTTACTATGTGCTAGGCACTGTCCAAAGCTTTGGAGTAGATACAAGCTAATCAGGTTGTACACAGTTCTTGTCCTGCATGGGACTTACAATATTAATCCCCACTTTACAGAAGAGATATCTGAGGCCCAGAGAAGTGAAATGACTTACCCAGGCTCACACAGCATGCAGGTTACAGAGCAGGGTTTTGAACCTAGGCCCTTCTGACTCCCAGGCTTGTGTTCTATCTACTACACCACACTGCTACTGTTCTGTAAAGCAAAACGTAGAGTAAGTAGGAATAAGTAATAAATACTAAAGAAGTAACCACTCACTAGAAAATAAGCGAGAGGTAAATTATAGATCAAAATTGCTCACTAAATAGGATTGATTGATTTTTTAAAAAATGGTATTTGTTGAGTGCTTACTAAGTGTTAGGCACTGTTCTATGTACTGGGGTTGAACAATCAATCACTTAATTGTATTTTTGAGCGCTTACTATTTGCAGAACACTGTACTAAGTGCTCAGGAGAGTACAATTCAACACAATTAGCAGGCATGATCCCTACCCACAATGAGCTTACAGTCTCGAGAGGGAGACTGACATTGATAGGAACAAATACGTAATGTGTAATATACAGTTTAAAGATGTAAAGATAAGTGCTGGGCTTGGGGGGTGGAATGACTATCAAGTGTCCAAATGTCACAGGCTGAAGTGCATAGATAACTCAGAAGGGAGAGTGAGCCGGTAAAAAGAGGACTTAATCAGGAAAGGTCTCTTGGAGGAGGAGATACAAGGCTAGATACAAGATAATCAGGCTGAAGAGACTCCCTGTCCCACATGGGGCTCACATTCTAAGTAGAAGGGAGAACAGGGATTTAATCCCAATATAACAGTTGAAACTGAGGCACATAGAAGGGAAGTGACTTGCCCAAGGTCAGCGGGCAAGTAGTAGACTCTGGGATGAGCGCCAAGGCCATCTGGCTTCCAGACTCCGGCTCTTTCCACTATACAGGACTGCTCCGTGTGTAGTAGCAGTAGACGAAATTATAGTAGAAGAGGAAGCAGATTGAATTATTTTGCCAGTAACCTCAATCTGGGGGTCATTCAGTCAGTCAGTCAATCTTGTTTATTGATACTGTGTGCAGAGCACTGATCTGAGCACTTAGGAGAGTACAGTGCAACAACATAACAAACATTTCCTCCCCCAAACCAGTTTACAGTCCAGAGGGAGAGGAAGACATTAACATAAAAAATAAATGAGAGTCTACTTGGTGACCCCTAGGCTCTGCTTCGTCAGTAGTTCCAAAAACCTTATTCCAAGGCAAAGACTCTCATCCTAAGCAAATTCCTTACTCCCTGAAGGCTTCCCCCAGGCAGTCTTTATGTCCCTGTTCCTCAGGCTATAAATGGCATCGTTCAGAGTCGGGGGTACTATGGCATTGAACATGGGGAGGACGAAGTCCAGAATAGAAGGGAAATCAGGAACTAGATTGAGATATTCAAACCCCCCAGAGGAAAGGAACAAGGTGACAATGACGAGGTGGGGCAGGCAGGTGGAGAAGGTTTTGACTCGGCCCTCGGTGGATGGCAACTTCAGCACGACCCAGATGATGTTGATGTAAGAGTAAGCGATTAAAATGAAATAGAAAAAATCCACAGTAGTGATGAGGCAGATAACCCCTACTTCTCCCACTGTGTCTCCAGGGCAGATGAGCTTTAATACCTGGGGGAAATCGCAGAAGAAATGGTGGATCTCCGCGGGGCCACAGAAGAGCAGGGAGAAAATATTAGAGACATGAAGGATCCCCATGAGTTGCCCGCTGAGCCACGAGGTGAGGGCCTTCTTCCCACAGGCCCCTGGACCCATGATGATGTCATAGCGTAGGGAGCGGCAGATGGCCTCGTAGTAGTCGTAGAACATCACCGTGAGGATGCCCACCTCCGCACAGCCACAGAAGGTAAAGAAGAAGACCTGAAAAGCGCATCCAGCCGAGGAAATATATCTACTGTTCATCACGGCGTTACTAATAGACTTGAAGACGGTAACGAAGATCAGGCAGAGTTCGAGGATGGACAGGTGCCTGAGGAAGAAGTACATGGGTTGTGGAGGCGTCGGTAGAGGGCGGTGATGGCGACGATGAGGATATTTCCCAACAGGGCTGCCAGGTAGACCAGCAGGAACAGCGCGGCATGGACCAGCTGCAGCTCCTGGACTTCCCAGTATCCCAGGAGGAGGAATTCCATCATGGTGGTGACATTTGCCATGCCTCTGGAGGTGTCTGTATTGAATGAGGGAGGGGAAAAGTAGGCAATGTTGCCCAAAAGATATAGCACTGGGTTGGGCATCAGGTTACCAGGTTCCAGCTCTGCCACTGGCTTGCTTTGTGACATTAATAATTAGTAGAAGGTTTAGTAATCTTTCTGGGCCTTGGTTTCCTCATCTGTAAAATGGGGATCATGCAGAGTGCGAGCCCTAGGTCAGGACTGTGTCCCTGCTAACAATAGTTATGATATTTACTGAGTGCCTATTGTGTGCACATCACTATACGAAGCACTTGTGAGAGCACAATACAGCAGAATTAGTAGACACATTACCTGGCGAAAGTGATTTTATGGTCTAGAGGAATATATCGATCAGTCGTATTTGTTGAGTGCTTACCGTGTGCAGACACTGTACTATGTGCTTGGGAGAGTACAGTATAACAGAGTTTGTAGACACATTCCCTGCCCAAAACGAGCTTACAGTCTACAGGATGACTAAAAAGTGAGAACTCCTCTGATGTCTTAACAGAGTCCTATTTGAAATCATAAGAGAGCCTCTCATCCAATCCTCAAAGCCACTGGGCTGTGGACCATGCCACCTGGAGTGCTGCCTTAGGCTAATTTTCTGTGACCTCAACACCATGGCCTCTCAGAAACCAGTGGTGCCCACCCAGATTGAATCAGGACAGTCACTGAGTAAGGTAAGAAGCTTTTTTGGTATTTGTTAAATGCTTACTATGTGCCAGGCATCGTACTAAGCGCTGAGGTAGATAAAATCTATTCAGCTTGGACAAAGTTCCTGCCCCACACTGGGCTCACAGTCTTAATCTCCATGTTACGGATAAAGGAACTGAGGCCCAGAGAAGTTAAGTGACTTGGCCAGGGTCACACAGAAAGCAGGTGGCAGAGCTCGTATTAGAACCCAGGTCCTTGTGACTCCCTGGCTCGGGATCTATCCACTAGGCCATGCTGCTTCTCATTGTTCATCAATGGCGTTTATTGAGTGCCTATAAAATGTTAGGCATTCTGCTTAAGATTTAGGAAAAAACAACAGTAACAAGGCACATGTTCTCTGCACTCAAGGAGCTTATTATTATTACTGATAATAACTAATAATGACAATAATAATTATGATGCTTATTAAGAACTCACTGTGTACCAATCATTGTACTAAGTGGTGGGGTAGATAAAAGATAAACAAGTGCCACATTGGGTTTTCAGTCTAACTAGGTGGGAGAACAGAGAAACAGCATGGCTTAGTGGAAAGATTACGGGCTTGTGACTCAGAGGTCGTGGGTTCTAATCCCGGGGCTTCCACTTATCTGCTGTGTGATTTTGGACAAGTAACTTAACTTCTCTGTGCTTCAGTTACCTCATGTGTAAAATGGGGATTGACTGTGAGCCCCACATGGGACAATCTGATTACCCTGTAACTATCCCAGGGTTTAGGACAGTGCTTGGCACATACTAAGCACTTAACAAAAGCCATTATTAATAATAATAATGATAACAATAACAGGTGCTGAACCCCCAATTTGAAGATGAGGAAACTGAGGTATAGATAAGTGAGCGAGAGCGAGGTACCTCGCTCTCACCTGTCCCGCCATCGACCCCCGGCCCACGTCATCCCCCGGGCCTGGAATGCCCTCCCTCTGCCCATCCGCCAAGCTAGCTCTCTTCCTCCCTTCAAGGCCCTGCTGAGAGCTCACCTCCTCCAGGAGGCCTTCCCAGACTGAGCCCCTTCTTTCCTCTCCCCCTCGTCCCCCTCTCCATCCCCCCGTCTTACCTCCTTCCCTTCCCCACAGCACCTGTATATATGTATATATGGTTGTACATATTTATTACTCTATTTATTTATTTATTTATTTATTTTGCTTGTACATTTCTATCCTACTTATTTTATTTTGTTGGTATGTTTGGTTCTGTTCTCTGTCTCCCCCTTTTAGACTGTGAGCCCACTGTTGGGTAGGGACTGTCTCTATGTGATGCCAATTTGTACTTCCCAAGCGCTTAGTACAGTGCTCTGCACATAGTAAGTGCTCAATAAATACGATTGATTGATTGATTGATTGATTGAAGTGGTTTTTCCATATTTATACAGCACCCAAGGGATGGAGCAGGGATTAGAATCACTAGGCTTCTCAATTTTCTTAGTCTAGATTACAGTCTAGAGCACCGTGGCCTAGATATTCAGGTTGGACACATCCCCTGTTCCACATGGGGCTCATAGTCTTAGTAGAGGGAGTAGGACTTAATACCCATTTTACAGATGGGGAAATTGAGGCAAAGAGGAAGACCAAACTCACACAGTGAATAAACGATGGAGCCTGAATTAGAACCCAGGCTGTATGACAGCCAGGTCCATGTTCTTTCCCTTAGGCCATGTTAGGACTCAGCAGAGAGTGAGTGCTCAATAAATACTATTGATTGATTGGTTGGCTGATTTTGAAATGGGGAGAGCTGTGGTCTGGTGGATTTTCAGGGGAGGGAGTTCCAGTTTTGGGTGGGCTGGGGATAGCAGGAGGCAATTATTGAGCACTTCCTGTGTGCAAAGTACTCGACTACAACTTGGGAGGAGTGAAGACTGAGAGCTGGAACGTAGCATGACAATAAAGTTGATGGATAGGCTGTGGAAAGCTCATGGAAGGCCTCTGGTCATTTCCCCTATCCACGAACTGTACATCCTTTAGGAATGATTGATAATCAGGATTCAGACAATCTGGTATCCCTGCCTCTTTGGTTTCTGGAACTGTATCGTTCCTCACCAGGCAGGGGAGGATCACCCGGGTTTCTGTGGTTCTTCCCCGACTTCTGCAGTCTTCATCACATACCTTTGTCCGGGGTGTGGAGGGGGGGTGGTCTCAGCGGTCACCAAAACTGAGCACAGCCAGAGAGCTTCCCGGGCCTGGAGACGACAGTAGCAGCAGCTGATAGCCTTTTAACCTTTTTTTCACGACATCAACAGAGTCCCCTGGACCCCCAGATTCTGCCCCATCTGAGGAGAGGATATTCCCATAATTGGGGTCACGATGAAGGAAGTGTCCTTTTGGGTGCTAATTAGCAAGTACTGGAATCGAAAGGCTCCCCAGGCCTGCAGATGACAGTAGCAGCAACTGATACAAACATTTAGCATTTTATTCACGACATCACCAGAGTCCCCTGGGCCCCTGGATTCTGCCCCATCTGAGTAGAGAGGATATTCTCATAATTCCGTTCATGATGAAGTAAGTGTCTCCTTAGGTGCTAATTGGCAAGTACTGGAACCACATGGGAAGGGAGGAGATTGAGACGCCGTACAATCTCAGTTTCCATTTTATAGAAAGGACCCTCGGGCTTCCCTCCACGCCGCCTCTCCCGACTGTTTTCACCCGGTTATGATTTGAGGCTCTAACAAGCTCTCCCTCTCAGGGTGACACCTCTGGGGATCGGGAGGCCCCCAGAGACACCGGTGGTGATGTTCACCAGGATAGAGCTGCACAATGGATAGGGATCATATCTACCAACTCTCTCATATATGTCTGCACTGACCTCTCACCCATATCCTGCCACTGACCTGGAACACCCTCCCTCCCCATATCCGACAGACAACTAGTCTCCCCACCTTCAAAGCCTTACTGAAGACACATCTCCTCCAAGAGGCCTTCCCTGGCTAAGCCCTCCTTTCCTCTTCTCCCACACACTTCTGCATCACTCTGACTTTTCTGTTTATTCATCCCCTCTCCAGCCACACAGCATTTATGCACAGACATGAAATTTATTTATTTATATTGATCTCTGTCTCCCTCCCTAGACTGTAAGCTCATTGTGGGCAGGGAATGTGTGTATTTATTGTTACACTGTACTCTCCCTAGCACGTATTACACTGTTCTGCACATGGTAAGCGCTTAATAAATAGGATTGACTGATTTGAGTGCATTGAGGTCTCTCAAATGCATAGTGCTGTGTGCTTTGCACACAGTACGTTCTCTATAAATACGATTGATTAACTACTTATTGTACTCTCCCAAGTGCTTAATACAATGCTCTGCACACTGTCAGAGCTCAATACATACCACTGATTGATAAGGACAGGGTAGGAGGGGGAGCGACAGAACCCTGGAATGTCAGGAGAGGAAGAATTGAATAGATACATTCAGTCTTGATTAATTGATTAACCCATTCGCTAGCCCATCTACAGACCAGAAAAGCAGCCACTCTCCCCACCTTCAAAGTCTTATTAAAACCTCATCTCCTCCATCAGGCTTTCCCCGTCTAAGCCCTCATTTCCTCTTCTGTCATTCTATTCTCTGTCACTCTCTTCTCTGTCACCCTTGCACTTGGATTTGAACTCTTTATTCACCATACCACCCACCCCCGCCCCACAACACCCCTAGACTGTAAGCTCATTGTAGGCAGGGAATGTGTCCATTATATTATGTGTTGTTCTCTCCCAAGCTCTTCTGTACAGTGCTCTGCAGAGTAAGCACTCAATAAATACAGTTGAATGATTATGGACATATCTGTAATTTATTTATTCATATTAGTAGCTGTCTCCCTCTCTAGACTGCAAGCTCCTTGTGGGCAGAGAATGTGACTACCAAATCCGTTAAATTGTACTATGTTATACTGAGAAGCAGCGTGGCTTAGTGGATAGAACACAGGCCTGGGAGTAAGCAGGACCTGGATTCTAATCCTGGCTCTGCCACATGTATTCTCTGTGACCTTGGGCAAGTTATTTAAATTCTCTGTGCCTCAGGTACCTCATCTGTAAAATGGGGACCAAGACTATGAGCCCCATGAGGAACAGGGACTGTGTCCAACCTGATTAATTCGTACCTACCCCATTGCTTGGAACAGTGCTTGGCACATTGTAAGCATTTGACAAGTACCATAAGAATGATAATAACTATTGTCATTACTCTCCCAGGTACAGTGCTCTGAACATAGTAATTGCTCAATAAATATGACTGATTAATTTATTGATTTAACCTTCATTTAACAGATGAGGTAAGTGAAGCACAGAAAAGTGAAGTGACTTGCAAATAGTCACACAGCAGGCAAGTAGTGGATCAGGGATAAGAATTCAGATCGCAGCGTGGCTCAGTGGAAAGAGTACGGGCTTTGGAGTCAGAAGTCATGGGTTCAAATTCCTGCTCCGCCAATTGTCAGCTGTGTGACGTTGGGCAAGTCACTTAACTTCTCTGCTCTTCAGTTACCTCATCTGTATAATGGGGATTAAGACTGTGAGCCCCATGTGGGACAACCTGATCACCTTGTATCCCCCCAGCGCTTAGAACAGTGCTTTGTACATAGTAAGTGCTTAACAAACACTACTACTACTATTATTACTACTACTACCATTATTATTATTATTATTATTATTATTATTATTATTATTATTATTATCTACTACCAGGCCCATCCTGTTTCCACTAGGCCACGCTGCTTTCCTTGTGTCCCCCAAATAGTCAAACGAGCACTTACGTCCTCAAAGCCACTTACATACATGTACACATTCAATTATTTCAGCACTCATTTATTCACCTATCTTTCCACTCTCTTGTTGTCACCAGTTGTACCTCTTTTTATCACCTCCTCGCTGGAAACAACGTTGTGTCTTTCTGATACCTTCATTAGACTGTAAGCTCCTTGAGGGCTGGGATCCTGTTTTATTATCACTTTTATACGCTCCTAAGTGCTTAATACAGTGATCTGAGCATCATAGACTCAAGATATATTGGGTGGATTGATTGCTAGCAAGTGAGGAAGTGGAGCCTGTGTTACCCAAGAGCTTACAGTCCGCTTGACGGTAAGCTCGTTGTGGGCAGGGAATGTGTCTACCAACTCAGTTATCAATCAATCAATTGTACAGAACACTGTGCTAAGTGTTTGGGAGAGTACAGTACAAAAGAATTATCAGACGCATTCCCTGCTCGTAATGAGCTAGAAGTCTAGAAATGTAGGCAGACATGAATATGAATAAATAGGTCATTTATAACATATAGTTTAAAGATACATATCGTATCTTTCCCAGCAGTATCTCTAGAGGAGATTTCCTGCCTCTTCTCAAAACCCACCTGCACATCCCACCCCATTCCTTCATGGCTTATCAAAACACTTTCCCCCTCCTTTCTTCCATCCCTAAAAGCTGTCTTCAACTGTTCTCTCTCCAATTGCTTCTTCTTCACAGCTTCCAAATATGCCCATGTCTCACCTATCCTAAATAAATCCACTCGACCCTGTGGCTCTGTCCAATTACTGCCCCATTCCCCTCCTACCATTCCTCTCCAAATTCCCTGAGCGTGTTTCAGTGCTCTGCACACAGTAAGCGCTAAAAATACTATTGAATGAATGAATAAGTTGTCTACAAGGCTATCTTAAATACCTCTCCTCCAGTTCTCTCCCTGACCTCCTCCACTCTGGCTACCATCCCCTTCATTCCACAGAAACAGGCCACTCAAAAGTCACCAATGAACTCCTTCTTGCCAAATCCAATGACCTCTATTCCATTCTAAACTTCTTCGACATGTAAGCTCGTTGTGGACAGGGAATGTGGCTGTTTACCATTCTATTATACTCTCCAAAGCGCTTAGCACAGTGCTCGGCACACAGTAAGTGCTCAATAAATGCAATTGACTGACTGACTGATTTTAAGCTGCCTTTGACACTGTCGACCACCCCCTTCACCTGGAAACATTATTTAACCTCAGCTTCACTGACACTGTCCACTCCTAGTTCTTTGCTAGGATTCTCAGTGTCCTTCTCTGGCTCCTCCTCTGACTCCCATCCCCTTACTCTGGGGGTCCCTCAAGGTTCAGTTCTGGATCCCCTTCTATTCTCCACCTACACCCACTCCCTCGGAGAACTAATTTGCTCCCATGGCTTCAACTTCCACTTCTATGCAGATGACATCCAAATCTACATCTCCAGCCCTGCTGTCCCTCCCTCTCTGCAGGCTTGCATTTCATCTTGCCTTCAAGACATCTCTACTTGGATGTCCTCCCATCACCTCAAGTTTAGCATGTCCAAAGCAGAACTCCTTTCCGTCCTTCCCAAACCCTGTTCTATCCCTGACTTTCCCATCACTGTAGAAGACAAAACCATTCTTCTGTCTCACAAGCCCATAACCTTGACGTTATCCTTGACCCCTCTCTCTCATTCAACCTGCATATTCAATCTATCACTACATCCTGTCTGTCCCATCTTCATACCATCACTAAAACCAGCCCTTTAGCCTCCATCCAAACTGCTACCACATTAGTACAATCACTCATCCTATTCCTCCTGGATTGCTGCATCAGCCTCCGTGCTGACCTCCGAGCCTCCTGTCTCACCCAAATTGAGTCCATAATTCACTCTTATTCCTATATCATTTTTCTACAAAGACGTTCAAGACACATTTCACCACTCCTCAAGAAACCCCAGTAGTTTCCCATCCACCTCCACATCAAACGAAAACTCCACACCATTGGCTTTAAAGCAATCAATCACCTTGCCCCCTCCTACCTCACCTCAGTACTCCCCTACTACAATCCCTCCTGCACACTTCAATCCTCTAATGCTAACCTGTTCACTGTACCTCTATCTCATCTATCGCATCAGCGAACCCTCACCCACGTCCTGCCTCTGGTCTGGAATACCTTCCCTCCTTAAACCCGAAAATTACTCTCCCCACCTTCAATGTCTTATTGACAGCACATCTCCTTCAGGAGGCCTTCCGGGACTAAACCCCCCTTTCCTCTTCTCCCACTCCCTTCTGCATAGCCCTGAATTTTATCCTTTATCCATCCCCCCTCCCAGCCTTACAGCACCTATGCCCATATCTGTAATTCATTCACTTATATTAATGTCTCTCTCATACCTCTAGATTGTAAGCTCATTGTGGACACCAAAATCTTCTCACTACTGGCTTCAAAGCTCTCCATCACCTTGCCCCCTCTTAACTCACCTCCCTTCTCTCTTTCTTCAGCCCAGCCCTCACACTCTGCTCTTCTGCCACTACCTCCTCACTGTGCCTCATTCTTGCCTGTACCACTGTCGACCCCTGGCCCAGATCCTACCTCTGGCCTGAAATGCCCTCCCACCTCACATCCACCAAACTTGCCCATTTCCCCCCTTCAAAGCCCTACTGAAACCTCACCTTCTCCAGAAGACTTTCCCAGATTGAGCCCTGCTTTTCCTCTGCTCCTCCTCCCCTCCCCATTGCCCCGACTCTCTCGTTCTGCTGAACCCACCTGCCTACCCCACAGTACTTGTGTATATATGCTCATATTCATTATTGTATTTATTTTATTAAGGATGTGTACCGATCTATAATTCTATTTATTTATATTGATGCTATTGATGCCTGTCTACTTGTTTCGTTTTGTTGTCTTTCTCTCCCCTTCTAGATTGTGAGCCATTGTTGGGTAGGAATTTTTCTATTTGTTGCCAAATTGTACTTTCCAAGCACTTAGTACAGTGCTCTGCACACAGGAAGTGTTCAGTAAATACAATTGAATGAATGAATGACAGGGAATCAATTAAGCAACTGGTACAGTGCTCTGCACACGGTAAGTGCTCAATAAATATGATTGAATGAATGAAAAAGATACGATTGAATGAATCTGTTTGTTTATTTTTGTATTGTCCTTTTCCAAGTGCTTAGTACAGTGCTTTGTACACAGAGCTCAATAAATTCGATTGAATAGATATGTATGGCTTAGTGGAAAGAGCACAGGCTTGGGACTCAGGGGACGTGGGTTCTAATCCTGGCTATGCCACTTGTCAGCTGTGTGACTTTGGGCAAATCACTTAACTTTTCTGCGCCTCAGTTACCTCATATGTAAAATGGGGATTAAGACTGGGAGCCCCTCGTGGGGTAACCTGATTACCTTGTATCTACCCCAGCACTTAGAACAGTGCTTGGCACATAATAAGTGCTTAACAAATGCCATCATTATACATATATATATTATAATCATTATATATATATATATATATATAATATATATGGTTGTGTTGTGTTCTCCCAAGCACTTAGTACAGTGTCCTGCACAGAGTAAATACTCATTAAACACCATTGATTGATTGATTGATTATGGACAGGAAGCATATCTACCAACTCTGTTGTGTTGCACTCTCCCTAGCTCTTAGTATAGTGGTATGTACAAAGTAAGCACTCCATAAATACCATTACTAGATTGATTCATTGTGGCAAAGGAACACGTCAACAACTACGTTGCATTTTACTCTCCCAAGTACCTAGTTCAGTGTCCTGCACACAGAAGGGTATTATTCACCTCAGGAGCACATTTCTCTCACTGACGTTGAGCCTGATGCACTCCCTGGGGAGTCCTGAAGGTCGGCTTGGGCCATGGCCTTGATGTATGAGGGTCCAGACAGTTCAGATCAACCCAGTGCTGAGGACGCTAGACTTCGAGAGATTTAGAGTCACCTTCATGGAGCGTCAGACCAAAGATGGTATTGTCCCTGCTCTGAAAGATGTGAATTGATTATGATAATAACAATGATAATAATAATAATAATATTTCTTATGCACTTATCACTTATCAAGCACTGTTCTAAGTGCTGAGGTAGATAGAAAAGTTAATCAAGTTGGCACTCTTCCCTTTTTTAGTGGTACTGACAGTTGGTATTCACCTCATCTTCAGCCCCACAGCAAATATGTGCATGTCTTTACAGTCAACATTATGAATCATTTATTTATATCAAACGTCTCTCTCCCTCTCTAGTTTGTAAGCATGTTGTGGGCAGGGAACATGTCTACCAAATATGTTGTAATGAACTATTACAACTACTTAGTACAGTGCTTTGCATATGGTAAGTGCTTAACAAATACCATTGATGAGGATGACGTTGGTAAGCATTTACCTGTGCCTGACACTGTACTAAGAGCTGGAGTAAACACAAGAACAGCAGGTTGAACCTAGTCCATGTCCCACATGGGGCTCACAGTCTTAAGTCCCATTTTACAGATGAGGGAACTGAGGCACAGAGAAAATTTATTTGCACCAGATGACTCCGCAGGCAAATAGTGGAGCCAGGATTAGAGTCCAGGTCCTCTGACCTATTCATTCAATCATTCATTCAATCATATTTATTAATCACTTACTGAGTGCAGAGCACTGCACAAAGCACTTGGGAAATAAAATACAACAATAAAGATTGGCCATGCCTGCCGACAATGAGTTCACGATCCAGATGGGGGAAGACAGACATCAGTAAAAATGAACAGACATCAATATAAATGAATAAAATTACAGATATATGCATAAGTGCTATGGGGCTGGGAAAGGAGTGAAGAGCAAAGGCAGAAGGTTAGGGCAACGCAAAAGGACGTGGGAGATGAAGAAAAGTAGGACTAAGTCTGGGAAGGCCTCTTGAAGGAGATATGCTTTCAGTAAGGCTTTGAAGTAGGGGGAGTGAATTGTCTGGTAGATTTGAGGAGGGAGGGCATTCCGGGCCAGAGGTAGGAGGTAGTTCAGGGGTCGATGGTGGGACAGGAGAGATCGAGGCACACTGAGAAGGTTAGCACTAGCGGAGCCAGGTATATGGGCTGGGTTGTAGAAGGAGAGAAGCAAGGTGAGGGAGGAGGATGGTAGGTGATGGAGTGTTTTAAAGCCAATGGTGAGGAGTTTTTGTTTGATAAAGAGAAAGATAGGCAGCCACTGGAGATTTATGAGGAGTGCGGGTGACATGTCTTGAACGTTTCTGTAGAAAGATGATCCAGGCAGCCAAGTGAAATCTGGACTGGAGTGGAGAGAGGCAGGAGATTGGGAGGTAGGCAAGGAGGCTGATGCAGTAATCTAGGTGGCATAGGATAAGTGATTGCATTAACGTGATTGCAGTTTGCATAGAGAGGAAAGGGCAGATATGAGCGATGTTGCGAATGTGGTACTGACATGATTCGGTCTTGTGAGATTGTAAGGATGGTGCTGCCATTTGCAGCGACGGGAAAGTCTGGGAGTGGACAGGGTTTGGGTAAGAAGATACGAAACTCAGATTTGGACATGGCCTCTGAGTCCTCTGACTCCCAGTTCCAAGGGCTCCCCACTAGGCCACGCCGCTCCTCACAAGTAGCCCCATATGGGATCCACGGTCTAAGTAGGAGGGAGAACAGGTATTGAATCCCCATTTTGCAGTTGAGCAAACTGAGGCACAGAGAAGTTTAGTGACTTGCCCGTACTCATACAACAGGCAAGCGGCAGTGCTAAGTTTACAACCCAGGACCTCTGGCACCCAGACCAATGCTCTTTCCACTAGACAAAAATTGTGCATCTGCAAATATTCATTCAATCATTCCTTTAATCGTATTTATTGAGTGCTTACTGTGTGCAGAGTACTGTACTAAGCGCTTGGAAAGTACATTTCAGAAGCAGAGACAATCCCTACCCAGAAACGGGCTCACAGTCTAGAAATATGAACCTCTAACAGCGCTAAAATTCTGTTTTGCCTCCTCCTTTCTCCTCTCCCTCTCCCAGCGGACCACACCTCCACAACAATGTCCACTGGGACTCATTGCCTTCATCTCCCGCCATGGGACTTTTCCTATGACTCCTGTCTCCAAAAGCCACATCAGGTCATTAAATATCACCGATGCACTGAGACCTGATGAAATGGATTTGTGCAACAGAGCATTTCAGACACACATTTGAGTGTCCTTGTGGGTCTCAGGGTGCTTCAGTGACAGTAGAAGAACTGAAACACTGACCACCTCTGTATGGATGGAGCTTATCCCTCACACTGGGTGATCTGACCCTGTAGACAAGTTCCTTCCACTCTCCATCCTCTTCTTTCCCATGATGATCCTGAAGCACAGAGAGAGGCTGATACTTGGCCAGGGTCCCCTAGCGAGCCAGCAAGAGATCTGGCATCGGATCTCACATTAATCTGTTCCGTCTGTCTGTCAGTCAGCCTTCTATACTGCCCCTGTCTCAGAAAAAAAATCAGTATTTCCTTATGGTAAGCGTCAAGGGGCTGTGATGAGTTTGCGAATGCGAACAGATTCAGTGGCCTTTGGTATAATTATCTTGATGGGGTAAGGCAGGAAAAAAACTAAAATCTGTGTTTGGGACTAAAATTTTTGACTATATCCCCCATTAGATTGAATGATCCTTGAGGGCAGGGAACATATGCCTTGATTTGTTAGATGATGTATGTATTGTTTAATTATTGTCTCTCTTGTAACTTATTTAAAAACCTAGGAAGCAGGTGAGCTCAGTCAAACATTTCTTGAGCCTGAATTATGCATTCGATTATTACGATGAAAAGGTCACTTGTTTCAATTTTGGTGATGCAGACTGTTGGGGAATTTTTTCTGCTTGTTCCCACAAAGTACATTTTACATGTGAGGAAGAATTTAAACTCTAAGGAAGTTTGTAGATGAGATGTTGTGTGGCCTAGGGGATGAAGTATGGCCTTGGGAGTCCGAAGAACCTGGGTTCTCATGCCAGCTCCCTCACTTGTCTGCTGCATGAACTTAGGCAAGTCACTTAATTTCTCTGTGACTCATGTATCTCATTTGTAAAATGGGGACTAATACTGTGAGCCTCAGGTGGGTCATAGAATGTGTCCAATTTGATTAGCTTGTTTCAACCCCAGTGCTTAGTGCAGTGCCTGTCATATAGTAAACATTTAACAAATACAACAAAAAATTTGAAACTTGCGGAACTTTTCTTCCTGAGATGGTTAAATCATAAAAATGTCTATCTCCCTCAAGACCGAAAGCCCGTTGTAGGCAGGGATTGTCTCTCTTTACTGTTGAATTGTCCTTTCCAAGAGCTTACTACAGTGCTCTGCACACAGTAAGCATTCAATAAATACAATTGAATGAATGAGTGAATGAATGAATTTGTTAAGCACTGACATTGGGCCAGGCACTGTACTAAACTCTACGGTAAGGTCCTTGAGGTCACAGAAATGTATCTCGCTTCTGTTTAACTCTTCTAAGCTCGTTGTAGGCAGGAAATGTGTCTACCAATCCTATTATATTGTACTCTCCCAAGTGTTTAGTACAGTGTGCTCCACACAGTAAACATAATTGATTGATTGAGTGAGTGACTTTGAAGAACATTGATTCACTGATTGATTAATATAATTTCAAATTCTTTGTTCCAGTCTAATCCAAAATGGGCCGCTGCTATATGTAGGAACAGAATGGGGGAAAGTAGTCAAAGATAGAAAACTGATAAGGTAAACTATTTGTCATCCAACAACATATGGACAGAATAGTGGCAGTCTTGTAATGATAATCGCAGTTGTTATAATAATGGAATTTGTTAAACATTAACTATGTGTCAAGCCCTGGACTAAGCGTTATGGTAGATACAAGATGATCAAAACCATGGAACGAATAAAAAATTTTTGTAATGATAATAATAATCATATTTGGTATTATAGAATAATGGTATTTGTTAAGCAATTACTATGTGTTAAGCACTGTACTAAATGACGGGATAGATATAGTACGTAGCTGGGGAAGACAGTGCTGGAGAAGCAGCGTGGCTTAGTGGAAAGAGCCTGGACTTGGGAGTCAGAGGTCGTGGGTTTTAATCCTGCTTCTGCCACGTGTCAGCTGTGTGACTTTAGGCCTCAGATAACATATCTGGGCCTCAGTTCCCTCACTTGTAAAATGGGGGTGAAACCTGTGAGCCTTACGGGGACACCCTGATTGCCTTGTATCTACTCAGTGCTTAGAACAGTGCTTTGCACATAGTAAGTGCTTAAGAAATGTGATCATTACTGCTAGACTGTGAGCCCGTTGTTGGACAAGAACCGTCTGTATGTGTTGCCGATTTGTATTTCCCAAGCACTTAGTACAGTTCTCTGCACACAGTAAGCACTCAATAAATACGATTGAATGAATGAATGAATGGAGAAACACCATGGTTTAGTGTATAGAGCATGGGCCTGGGAGGCAGAAGGACCTTGGTTCTAATCACAGCCCTACCACTTGTCTGCTGTGTGATCTTGGGCAAGTGTCACCCGTTGCCTTTGGATGGGTTCGTTCTGGAATCGGTTTGTTGAGGGAGACCAGGGACCGAAAGGCTGAGTTTCATACCAAATTTATTCTGCAACATGAACTGAATTATTTGATTATCTTAGATGTGGAGAAATGAACGTATCTTTTGGGAGGAATACGATTATTTAGTGATATTAGAGCTTCCCTACCTGGAGGAATATAATTATATGTTACTGTTACATGGTAAAACACCCAGGTCCCACCCAGGTAGAATTCACATATTGTTTGTTTGCACGTGGTGAGGCGGCTAGCTCCCACCCACGTTCACTTCCCAATTAGGATGAATACACTTTGGCGTTACACACCCGTGGTGAAGCGCCTGGCTTCCAGCCCCACAGCGTTAGCGAGACACTCAGCCATCCCACAGCTCCTCACTTGGTACAGGCAGAGCTGGCATCCCAAGCTCTGGGCAGAGGTGACCCACAGCTGGTTGCTAAAAATCTTTATCTGCTGCACAAAAGGTCAGAGGCTGCAGCTATTCACCACGTGTGCTCCTAGGCTACTCCAGCTTCTGGCCTCAGTTTATCCAATCTCCGCCCTGCCCCTCTCCTCCATATCTAATTTGATTGGCACGGGGGCAAGGGACACCTTCTGGGAGCCCACTGTTGGGTAGGGACCGTCACTATATGTTGCCAACTTTTACTTCCCAAGCGCTTAGTACAGTGCTCTGCACACAGTAAGCGCTCAATAAATACGATTGAATGAATGAATTCCTGGCTTGGGTTGTCAATTTAGCTGTTTTGGTTGTGGGGCCGGTATCCCAACCGCACTTCTGAGTTCTGCCTTAATGGCTCGGGCAGTCACGAGATAGCGTTTCACTTTGAGATAATGGGTACCCCGTGTTCACCTTGGCACAACAAATCACTTCACTCCTCTGTGCCTCAGTTACCTCATCTGCAAAATGGGGATTAAGAATGTGAACCCCATGGGAGACATGGACCAATTTTGCATCTACCCAAGTACAGTTCCTGGCACATAGTAAGCACTTACCAAATGCAAAAAAAAATCAGGTCGTACTGTGTTAGAATCTGATTTTCTTGCATCTACTCCAGCACTCAGTGCAGTGCCTGGAATATCGTACACACTCTACAAATTTCCCAGTTATTGGTGTTACTCCCTCAAGTGCTTAGTACCACACTCTTCAAACAGTAAGCAATCAATAAATACCAATGACTGCTTGATTCAGGGAAGGGTCGGGAGGAATGTTTGTCTTCTTTTAGCAACTTCCACAGCTCCTCCTTCCCGCTTCATCTACAAGTGGGGCTAGCTGTATGACTCTCACAACTCGTTATAGGTGTATTGAGGTAGACAAAACGAGTGTTCACCAGGCCCAAAAGAAGGTAATACCTAATGGATAATAATGACATTTGTTAAGTGCTTACTTTGTGTCAAGCACTGTACTAACCTCTGAGGCACTGTACTAGATATCCTAGGCATCAACTACTAGTATCAGGAGGAATTTTGTTATTACTTTAAAACTAGTACTTAACTATACCGGAAGTAAGTAGGTTTTCTAGGCCTACGGCAAGGAAAAAAAAGTCCTTGGAGCTAAATTGAGGAGGTTCTATTTTGTGAATACTGAGCTGGAATAGTGGTATCTTTCCATGCTCCTTTTCAGTACGTGGTAATGTCTGGACCAAGCAGAATGGCCTATTGGAAAAAGCATGAGCCTGGGAGTCAGAGGAGCTTCGTTCTAATCCTGTTACACCAATCACCTGTTGTGTGACCTCGGACAAGTCACTTAATTTCCCTGTGCCTCAGTTCCCTCAATCCCAAAATGGGGATCCAAATATCTGTTGTTCTCTCTCCTAGACTTTGAGCTCCAGGTGGGACCTGATTATGTTGAAGCTACACCAGCGCTAAGATTGTGCTTGGCACATACAAGCACTTCACAAATATCACAATTATTATTATAATTATTAGTGCTAGGAATCTGAGACCAGAGGTATGACATTCTAGGAGACCAAGAAAAATAACTTGTTAGGAGAGTTATGGGAAGGGGGCAATTGAGAGGCAAATGTAGTCAAAAACTCCTGTGCTGTCTTGCAGTTTTTGTGCAGATGGGGACCTTTCTCACAACTGTTTTCAGGCATTCAATAAACATGTGTTCTTGTTATGTTACTAAGCGGAAGTTTCCTATAAACTTTCCTTTCACTCAGATGGCTAATGGCATGGCGGTGATGGAATTCCTGCTCCTGGGCTTCTCAGAGGTCCGAGAGCAGCAGCTGGTCCATGCCACGCTGTTTTTCCTGGTATACCTGGAGGCCCTACAGGGAATCTCCTCATCATCGCCGTCACCACCCTCAACCGGCGCTTCCACACCCCCATGTACTTCTTCCTCAGGAACCTGTCCGTCCTCGACCTCTGCCACATCTTCGTCACCGTCCCCAAATTTTTCTTGAATTCAGTGACCAACAACAATTCCATTTCTTTCAAGGGTTGCATACTGCAAGTGTTTTTCTTTGTTTTGGCTGTTGTCTCTGAGCCCCTGCTCACAGTGATGTCCTATGACCGCTACGCTGCCATCTGCTACCCCTTATGCTACGAGGTCATCATGAACAGAGGGGTCTGTAGGAAGATGGCAGCCACCTCCTGGCTCGGCGGGGGCCTCTCTGGCCTCGTGCATATGACTGCCACCTTCTCCGAACCTTTCTCTGGGCCCAACGTAATCCACCAGTTCTTCTGTGATGTCTCCCAGCTTCTGAAGCTCTCTGGTCCCCAGGGAAAAATACATGAATATTCACTCATTGTCCTGTCTGACAGTTCTTTCGCCGTCTGTTTTGCATACATAGCCACGTCGTACATCTGCATCTTCTCAGCCGTGCTGAGGATGCCGTCAGCAGAGGGCCGGTCCAAAGCTTTCTCCACCTGCCTGCCCCATCTCATCGTCGTGACTTTCTTCATCTCCACAGGTGTTTCTGAATATCTAATTCCATCCTCCAATTGTCCATCAGGTCGAGACTTGCTTCTGTCCGTTTTCTATTCCATGGTGCCCCCGGGGCTGAACCCTGTCATCTTTAGCTTGAGGAATCAGGCTATGAAACCTGCTCTAGGGAGGATTTTATGCCTGGAATAATAATAATAACTCTGGTACTTGTTAAGCGCTTACTGTGTGCCATGCACTGTACTAGGCGATGGGGTGGATACAAGCAGATCGGTTTGGACATAATCCCTGTCCCACTTGGGTCTCACAGTCTCAATCCCCATTTTACAGATGAGGTAACTGAGGCATAGAGAAGTGAAGGGACTTGCCCAAGGTCCCACAGTAAACAAGTGGCAGAGCTGGGATTGGAACCCATGACCTTCTAACTCCCCATCCCGTGCTCTATCGACTACATCATGCTCCTTCTCATAATGGGTCTCTAAGAGAAAATGGGCTCTAACAGAAAATGACCAGTTCTTCTGAAATAGGTCAATCACCAGTCCTGAGAGAAGAAAATTATGTTGCCCCAACGTGAGACGAATTGAAATATCTCCCCTACTACTTTGTTGGCAAAAGAGTCTATCTCCCTCTCCTCATACATTATCCTGTTCCCATTCCCTTTTTTCTTCCTGCCCAACTGTCCTCCAGATTATAAACTCTTTGTTAGCAGGGATCATGTCTATCAACTCCGTTGTACTGTACTTTTTCGAACACTTGGTACAGTGTTTGGAACACAGTAAGTGCTCAGTAAGTACCGTTGTCTGATTATTTTTGTTGGGGATTTTTAGACAGTTGGTTGAGGGATTACTTAATTAATGATTGACTGACTGATTACTTCCCCTATCAGAAATTTATTTCAACTCCCAACTCCCCTTCTAGATTGTAAGCTCTTTGTGGGTGGTGATTGCATCTACTCTACTCTTGTACTCCCCCAAGTGCTTGGTACAGTGTTATGCACATAGTAAGCCCTCAATAAATACCATTGACTAATTTCTGCAGACTGTAAGCTCATTGCAGGCAGAGAATGTGTTTACAAACTCTCTGGTACTGTAGTCTTACACGTTCTTAGTGCAGTGCACTGCACAAAGTAAGCACTCAATAAAATATAACTGATTGATAAGAACTGGTCTCCCTGATGTTTGTAACATCTAAACCCTTGACCCATACCCTGGACCCAAACCATTTCACCTCTCGAAAACACTTGCTTTTCTACTTCTCCCTTAATGAATCCTTTTACATTTCACTCTCCAGTGGCTACTGTTCTAGTCTCGAGAAGCAGCATAGCCTAGTAGAAGGAGCCTGGGCTTCAGAGAGGACCCCGGTTCGAGTCCCAGCTCCATCGCCTGTCTGCTGTGTGACCTAGAATAAGCCACTTTACTTCTCTGGGCCTCAGTTCCCTCATCTGTAAAAGGGGAAATCAATACCTAGCTCCCTCTTACTTAGAATGGGAGACCTATGAGGGACCTGATGAACTTGAATCTAATACGTAGTGAGTACTTGACAAATATTATTTCCTCAACTTCTTTCAGGGTTGGAAATGCTGTGATGATGAAGATGAAGATGATGATGATGATGATGATGATGATGATAATGATGATGATTATAGGAATTTAGTGCTAGGGGAAATTTGGAGGGATCAGAGGGGTTGCTGGATAAAATAATTAGGGACAAAGAAATCATCTAAATTTAAAAGGTGCAAGGGCTCCAGACCTTCATATAAAGAGAATTACCCTCGTCTACGGAGGGACATATAGAAATGGCACATCAAGCAACCCCAGAATTCCACTCCCAAGAACACCATCCTTACTTCACTGATCCTTTCTGCTCCATCACTTTATTAAAATTGTACTTGTTAAGCACTTACTATGTGTCAAGCACTATTCCAAACATTGGGTTATATACAAGTTAATAGTGTCGAACACAATCCCTGCCCCACAAGGGGCTCACAGTCTAAGTATTGAATTTTACAGTTGATGAAACTGAGACCTAGAGAATTGAAATGGCTTGTCCAAGATCACACAGCAGACAAGTGGCAAAGCAGGGATTAGAACTCAAGTCCTCTGACTCTTTCCCCCTCCATTCGATCCCTTGAGCTCACTCACTCCTTCTTAATTCTGCACTGTAGCACAGCCCATAGCTCCCTTATCACTGGAAACAGTGCGTTCATCTTGTAATCTGAAAGTCCTAAATTTGAGTTGCAGATTGTGGTGGGCGCTGTTTCTTTTTAATGGTATTTGTAAAGTGCTTACTATAGGTACTGTACAAAATTCTGGGGTAGGTACAAATTAATCCCGTTGGACACATTCCATGTCCCATATGGGGCTCACAGTTTCACTCCCTACTTCAAAGATGAGGTAACTGAGGCACAGAGAAGTTAAGGGACTTGCCCAAGGCCACACAGCAGTCAAGTGGCAGAGCTGGGATTAGAACCCAGGTCCCTCTGACTTCCAGGTGCATGCTCTCTCCACTAGATCATGCTGCTACCGCAGGATGGATCCCTCCATATAAAAGACGAACCTGGGTAGGATATAGGTTCCTCATGGAGATGGAACCTTGTCTTCCTCAAGTGGGCCTCCAAGAACTTGACAAGCTTGGAGTTACTGCTTATCATCAAGAAGGAGCTGACACTGTCATAACCGCTGACCACAAACATATTCATATTCAGGAAGGTGATGTTGTTCCTGAGGGAACTTCCCAAAAACAGTGACAGTGTGAAGTCTGTGCAGTAGAAGGCCATGAAGCAGCTGACCAGCAACAGGATAGTCAGGGTTGCTATCGGCTCCTGGGATTTCCTAGGACGAGGGCGCTGGCCGTGTAGATGCGGGAATTTCTGGCTGTGTCTAAGAGTAGGAGGACCATGTAGCCACAGGAACTTCCCATGATTCCCAAGGAGAGGACGTTGTAGAGTGCCATAACGAAAGGAACAGACCTACGAGGATGCTGTCGGACTTGATAGAACAGTAGTCCGAACTGAATCTGGGCTCGTGGCTGGTCACGTTGGGAGACGCAACGATGTTGAACAGGAAATTGATGTCCACGATCGAGTGGAGGAGCCACAGGAGGATAAAGATTGGGAGGATATTCTTTCTGACCCGGGCTTTGAGCTGGGCCAAAAGAGAGGAACTGGGGCTGATGATCACGTCTGGACCATACTCGGGAGACCGGTGGTGCACATGGAGGAACTTCCGGTCACCCAGTACAAATAGGTGAACGTCTAACATCAGACGTCCATCTGCAGAAGCCGCAGACACCGAGCTGATGCTGACACAGTGACCACCCTAGTAAGGAGAATTGAGGTGTGGACCAGGGCTAGGTGGACAATGCACAGGTCCGTGGGCTTCGACCTGGGTTCCAGGAGAATCGTGGAAACGTGGAGAGTAATGAGGAGTGGAGGTAGTTTCCCATAACCCCTACTCTGGTCTGGAAGAGAAAGCAGATGCCCTGGGCAACATCATTGCAGAAAGGCAGCATTCTCACTTCTCAGGGTTTGTAGGTAGAGTCTAAAGAAGAACAGAATATGTAAAGTCAGAGATGCTGTGCAATGGTCACTAGGAACAATCGGACAGAACCCAGAACCCAACAGAACCCAGGGCACAGGCCCAAAGTAATTCCAACTATCCCTCAGTCAATCAGAATTACTGAGTGAGTACTGTTTGCAGAGAAGTGTTCCAAGCATTTGGGAGAATAATAATGAAAGTAATAATGGTATTTGTTAAGCGCTTACTATGTGCTAAGCATGTACTAAGCGCTGGTGTAGATACAAGGATATCAGATTGCCCCACATGGACCTCACAATCTTAATTCCCATTTTACAGATGAGATAACTGAGGCATAGAGAAGTTAAGATGCTTGCCCAAAGTCACACAGCAGACAAGTGGTGGAGCCAAGATTAGAACCCACAACCTCTGACTCCCAAGCCCGTGCTCTTTCCACTAAGCCACGTAGAGGTGATAGACATGACCCCTACCCACAACGAGCTGGCAGTCTACAAACTGTAGGCATACAACTTCTTCCTAGTAATAATAATAATGATAATAATAGTAATAATTACTGCATTTGTTAAGCACTTACTACATGCCAATCACTGTTGTAAGTGCTGAAATAGATACAAAATAATCAGGTTGGACATAGTCCTTATTCCATATGGGGATCACAGTCTAGGAAGTAGGATTTAATTCCTATTTTGCAGATGAGGAAAGCGAGGCACAGAAAAGTAAAATGACTTGGCCAGTTTCAACACAGGAGACAGGTGGCAGAACCAGAATTAGAACCCAGGTCCTCTAACTCCCAGTACCATGCTCTTTCCGTTAGGCCACGCACCTACTCATTTTGTCCCAAACAGTATACCTCAATCTTCCCCCCAAAACTGTAACCCAGACTTTCTCATCACTTTAGGCTAGATCATCACCGTCCCTGTCTCATATACCCACAACCTTGATGTTATTCAAGACTCATCTCCTTCATTCTAACCACATATTCAATCTGTCATCAAATCCTGTGGCTCTACCTTCACAGCATCTGTAGAATTTGCCCTTCCCTCTTTGAATAAACTGCTACTCCAGTGATCCAAGCACTTTTCCTATCCCACTTAAATTACTGTATCAGCCTCCTTGCTGACCTCCATGCCTCCTGTCTCTTCTTCAAGTTCGTACTTCACTTACTGCATTGTTTTTCTACAAAACAGAAAAGTCCAAATCTCCCCACTTCTCATGTGGTTGCCTATCCATACCAGCGTGGCTTAGTGGAAAGAGCGTGGTCTTGGGATTCAGAGGTCATGAGTTCTAATTCCGGCTTTGCCGCTTGTCAGCTGTGTGATTTTGGGCCAGTCCAATTCTCTGTGCCTCAGTTACCTCATTTATAAAATGAGGATTAAGACGGTGAGCCCCACGTGGGACAACCTGATAACTTAGAACACCTTAGAACAGTGTTTGGCATATAGTAAGCGCTTAACAAATACCATCATTATTATTGTGATTATTAAAATCTACTTGCCATTGGCATTCCAACAGCTCTACCCCTCCTACCTTTCCTTGCTGATCTATTACAACCCAACATGCACATTTTGTTTCTCCATCGAAAGTTGCATTAGAGGCGGGTCCGGGAGTCAAAAGGGCCTGGTTTCTAGTCCTGAGTCTGCAACTTGTTTGCTGTGTGACCTGGAGCAAATCACTTAACTTACATGTGTGTCAGTTACCTCATTTGTAAAATCCGGATTAAAACTGTGAGCACCATGTGGGACATGCACTGTGTCCAACCGGAACACCTAGTATTTACTCCAGCACTTAGAACAAAGCCCAGCCCATAGTAAGGGCTTAACAAGTACCATAGAAAAGCAAAATAAAAACAAAAAAAAAAAACAAAAACAAGAAAACCTTACTCACTTCATTCCTTTTCCACGTCCTCTTTATGGCCTGGAACACCCTCTCCCTTTATATCTGACAGACTACCACTCTCCCCTGCTTTAAAGTCATCTTAATACTCCCATCCCTTCCAAAAGGCCTTCACAGACTAAGCAAGAATTATTTTTAATGGTATTTGTTAAGAACCTGTTATGTGCCAGGCACTGTACTAAACAATGGAGTAGATACAAAGTCCATATCCCATATGGGCCTCAGATACGTAATCCCCATTTTACAGATGAGGAAACGTTGGTCCAGAGAAGAGATGTGATTTGTCTAAGGTCATAAAGCAGGCAAATAATGGGGCCATAATTAGAAGCCAGTTCCTTCTGAATCCCAGGCCCGTGCTCTACCCACTACGTCAAAACCCTCTAACTCAAATTCCTCCCCTCCAAGTGTCTCCCTAACCCCTCCAACCTGCCTTCCATTCCCTTCACTTCACAAAAACCACCTTCTCAAAGGTCACCAATGATCTTCCACTTGCCAAATCCAATGGCCTCTACTCCATCCTAATACTTCTCAACCTCTTCGTTGTTTTCGACACCGTTTACCACCCCCATCTCCTGGACACATCATCCAAACTCAGGTTCACTAGCAATGTCCCCTCCTGGTTCTCCTCTTATCTCTCAGGCTGCTCATTCTCAGTCTCCTTCACGGGCTTCTCCTCTGCCTCCTCCCTCCTACCTATGAGGGTCCCTCTAGGTTCAGTTCTGGGTCCCCTTCTATCCTCCATCTACACCCACTCTCTTGGAGAACTCATTTGCTCCCATGGCTTCAAATACTGCTCTTATGCAGATGACACCCAAATCTACATTTCCAGCCCTGATCTCCCTCCCTCTATGCAGTTTCACATTTCCTCCTCTCTTAAAGATGGCTCTACCTGGATGATCTCCCATCACCTCGAGGTTAACATGTCCAAAACAGAACTCCGTATCTTTCCTCCCAAACCCTGTCCTCCTCCTGACATTCCCATCACTGTAGATGGCACCACCATTCTTCCTGTTTCACAAGACTGTATCCTAGGCGATATCATTCATTCATTCATTCAATCATATTCATTGAACACTTACTTTGCACATAGTAAACGCTTAACAAATACTATCATTATTATTATTCTCTGGGCCTCGGTTCCCTCATGTGTAAAATAGGGATTAATACTGTGAGCCTCACATGGGACGATCTGATCACCTTGTGGCCTCCCCGGAGCTTGGAACAGTGCCTTGCACATGGTAAGCGCTTAACAAATACCATCATTACTATTATTCTCTGGGCCTCAGTTCCCTCATCTGGAAAATGGGGATTAAGACTGTGAGACCCACGTGGGATGACTCGATCACCTTGTAACCTCCCCAGCGCTTAGAACAGTTCTTTACACACAGTAAGCGCTTAACAAATACCATTATTATTATTATTATTATTATTACTATTACTGTGTGCAGAGCACTGTACTGACTGATTAGGATAATACAATACAACAATAAATAGACACATTCACTGTCCACAACCAGTTTACAGTCGGAGTGGTGGTGGTGGGAGAGAGACAGGTATTAATTTAAATAAATAAATTACAGATATGTACAATGATAGATACAGGAATTCAACCCATCCTCAGCCCCACAACGCTCATGTATCTATCCCTATCCCCTGCCATTTGTCCTATCTGGAATTTATTTCAATGTCTGCCTCCTCCTCTAAACTATCAGCTCCCAGTGGACAGGTAATGTGTCTAACAACTCCATTGCATTTTTATCTTCTGAGTGCTCAATACAGTGCTTGGTGCTCAGTAACAGTAAACAATAATGATGGTATTTGTTAAGCGCTTGCTATATGTCAAGCCCTGTTCTAAGCACTGGGGTATATACAAGGTAAACAGTTTGTCTCACATAGCCTTAATCCCCATTTTACAGATGAGGTAACTGAGGCACAGAGAAGTTAAGTGACTTGCCCAAAGTCACAGAGCAGGCAAGTTGGGGAGCCGGGATTAGAACCAACGACCTCTCACTCCCAAGCCTGTGCTCTTTCCACTAAGCCAAACTTCTTCTCAAATCAGTAGGAGTGACTTTAAACCAGAATCGTGGAGTAACCATGGAATGATTACATGCCCAAGACTGAGTTCCTTATCTTCCCTCCTAAACCCTGTCTTCTTCCTGACTTTCACATCGCTGTGGATGGTCCTACCATCCTTCCCGGCTCACAAACCCGCAACCTTGGTGTCGTCCTTGACTCCATTCTCTCATTCACCCCACATATCCAAAATCCGTCACCAAAACCTGCTGATCTCACCTCCACAACATCGCCAAGA
The DNA here is from genome assembly GCF_015852505.1 of Tachyglossus aculeatus. Taxonomy (NCBI): domain Eukaryota; kingdom Metazoa; phylum Chordata; class Mammalia; order Monotremata; family Tachyglossidae; genus Tachyglossus; species Tachyglossus aculeatus. Next base: position 10,017,071 of record NW_024044829.1, on the reverse strand, counting down.
TCCTCACCTTCCTCTCCATCCAAACTGCTACCTTATTAGTACAATCTCTCATCCTATCCCGACTGGATTACTGCATTGGCCTCCTTTCTGATCTCTCATCCTTCTGTCTCTCCCTGCTTCAGTCTATACTTCACTGCCTGGATTACCTTTATACAAAAAGTCATTTCATTCCCCTCCTCAAAAATCTCCAATTGTTGCCTGTCAACCTTCACATGAAGCAAAACCTCCTCACTATTGGCTTCAAAGCTCTCCGTCACATTGCCCCCTCTTACCTCACCTCCCTTCTCTGATTCTATAGCCCAGCCCTCACACTCTGCTGCTCACCTCCTCACTATGCCTAGTTCTAGTCTGTCCTGCTGTCGACCCCTGCCCAACGTTTTACCCCTGATGCCTTCTTCCCTCCACACATCCACCAAACTAGCTCACTTCCTCCCTTCAAAGCCATCCTGAGAGCTCACCTCCTCCAGGAGACTTTCCCAGACTGAGCCCTGCTTTTCCTCTGATCTTCTTCCCCTCCCCATCGCCCCCATCCCCTCCCTCTGCCAAACTTCCTTCCCCTTCCCACAGTACCTGTGTATATTTGTACATATTTATTACTCTACTGTATTAATGATGTGTATATTGCTATAATTCTATTTATATATTATGGTGGCATTGACACCTGTCTACTTGTATTGTTTTGTTTTTTGTCTGTCTCCCTCTTCTATACTGTGAGCCTGTTGTTGGGTAGGGACCATCTCTAAATGTTGTCGATTTGTACTTTCCAAGGGCTTAGTACAGTGCTCTGCACGCAGTAAGTGCTTAATAAGTATGATTAATTGAATGAATGAATGAATGAATGAATGAATGAAAGAATGGCCCTAGCCTAGGACATGTCTTGACTTGTCCTGGGTTACCCCACAGCAAGCAACCTACTCTTGTCATTTATCCCAGTGGAAGGTCATCCTCATGGAGCCTCATCTTTGTCTGGTAAGTTAAAGTTAAATCACTTAACTTCTCTCTGCCTCAGTTCCCTCATCCTCAAACTGGGGACTCAATACCTGTTCTCCATCCTACTTAAACTGTGAGCCCCATGTCTATACCTACCCCATATGCTTAGTACTCTGCTTGGCATATTGTAAATGTTTAACCAATACCACAGTTATTATGAGTAGTGAAGCACTGGAAAAGGAAGATCATGTCTTATGTTATCTGATTCATTCTTCTAGCATCTATTACAGAGATGCATTTACTCTGAACCAATTATTGGTACGCAATGAACACTTCCTGGGTTAACCAGTCAGTCAATAATATTTACTGAGAACTTTTAAGAAAATGCAATGTAACAATGCAACATTCGTTCATTCATTAATCGTACACTTACTGTGTGCAGAGCACTGCATCAAGCACTTGTAAAGTACAATTCAGCAACAAAGACAATCCCTGTCCACAACGGGCTCACCATCCAGAGGGGGAAACAGACGTTAATCAATTGATCAATCAGTTAACGGCATTTATGAGAGATTACTTTGTCCAGCACCTCTCAGGGTCGCACCTGGAGAGTTTCCAGTACTCTACCAGTCTCGGCTACAGGAGGAAGAGTCAAGCAGAGGCATACCCATTCCATTCCTAGCTTGGGCAGTGGCTAGCATGTGAAAGGCAATCTGCCTCAAGTCAAAGCTCACCCATGCTCGGCAGCAACGGAATGGGATAACATTGAGGGCAGAGACTCAAGTTTACTGTGCAGAAGGAGGCAATACTTCCATATTTTTGCCAAGAAAATTATATGAATACACTATCAGAATGATTGCAGATGGAGAGTGAGGAGTTGTGGTAGAGATGTGGCCGTGGTGATGCTATGGGTCATAAATGACTCGATGGCATAAGACAAGACTAGTTGCAGAGTGCTGTACTACGTACTTGGGAAAGTACAACAGAATTAGCAGACACGTTCTCTGCCTGTAATGAGCTAACAATCTAGAGGGGGAGACAGACATTAATATGAATGAAACCAAGAATTTAAAAAACATTGAAATGTTCATAAATGCTGCGGGATCGAGGGTGGGACAACTATCAAATATCCAAAGGCACAATGATCTTGAAGTCTTTTACCTCATATATAAAATGGGGATGAAGACTGTAAGCCCCATGTGTGACATGGACTTTGTCCAATCTGAGTAGCTTGTGTCTACCCCAATGCTTAGTACAGTGCCGGGCAAATACCATATATAAATATAGATACCAAATACAAAATGCAATGATTAATAAATGCCATAAAACACCTGTATAATCAAATTGGACACTGTCCATGTCCCACATAGGTACTCACAGTCTTGATTCTGCATATGAGTTAATTGAGAAGCAGAAATCCCCCTCTGAACTGTGAACTCGTTGTGTGCAAGGAACGTGTAAACCAACTGTTATAGCATACTCTCCTTAGCACTTAGTATACTGGTTTGCACACAGTAAACACTCAATAAATATTATTAATTCATTGCCCAAGGTCACGCAGCGGACAAGTGACAGAGCCAGCATTAGAACCCAGATCCCGTGACTCCCAGACTCGGCTCTACCCACTAGCTGCTTCTCGTCTTCGTGTCTCCCTCCATCTCCAGTCTCAGATTCTTAGGCAGAAAAAAAAAATCACTCATGAGGCTGGTGTCTACCGGGGGAATGTGGACATTTCTGAGCCAGAAGGGACTGGTGGTCAGTGAGTTGAGACGACAGTTATGAAGAAAGATTTCATAAGCACATCTCTCTCCATAGCTGCCATTATTTTTATTGGTAGGAGCCTAATGCTGTCAGGTAGGATCAGAGAGTGAGGAGTCCCTAGTGGCGATAAACCACTTGTTTCCTCATGGCAAAACAGCCAGAAACAGCAGGGCCCTAACAGTTCTCTGACCTTCAGGTAGCTCCAAATTAGAGTCTGCCAGCATAGAGCTGTCAAGTGAGGGATGGGGATCTGGAAATCGGGAGAGCAAAGGAGAGGGTAGGGTAAAAGTAATAAAAATTATATTTGTTAAGCATTTACTAAGTGCCAAATGTTGAGCTAGATACAAGGTAATCAGGTCCCACATGGGATTCGCAGTCTAAATCCCTTTTTTGCAAAGGAGGGATCTGAGGCACAGGGAAGTTAAGTGACTTGTCCCAAGTCATATAGCAAACAGGTAGTGGAGCTGGGATTAAAATCCAGATCCTTCTGACTCCTAGGCCCGTACTGTTTCCACACAGCTATCGATAAATTATATTTATTGAGTGCCTACTGTGTGCAGAGCACTGTACTAGGCACTTGGGAGAGTGTAATAATAATAATAATAATAATAATAATACCACTTATTAAGCACTTACTATGTGCCAAGCACTATTCTGAGCACTTGGATAGATACAAGGTAATCAGGTTGGACACAGTCCCCGTCCCACATGGGGCTTACAATATTAATCCCCATTTTACAGATGAGGTAATTGAGCCAAAGAGAATTTAAGTGACTTGCCCAGGGTTGCACAGCAGAAAAGTAACAGAGCCAGGATTAGAACCCAGGTCCTTCTGACTCCCAGGTCCATGCTCTATCCACTAGGCCACGCTGCGTCTCTACAACAGAGTCGATAGACATGTTCCCTGCCCACAAGGACCTTACAGTCCAGCGGGGGAGACAGACATTTATGAATCAATCAATGGTGTTTATTGAGTGCTTACTGAATGCAGAGTAGTGCACTAAGCACTTGGGAAAGAACAATATAACAGAGTTGGTAGATGTGTTCAATGCCCACAAGGAGCTTACAGTCCAGCGGGGGAGACAGACATTAATCAGTTAATCAATGGTATTTATTGAGCACTTACTGTGTGGAAAGCACTGCACTAAGCCTTTGGACATGTACAATAAAATAAAGCTGTATTCCACTATTTACACGGCCTCAAATTGTTGCAGTTGGAGGAGGAATGGTGGAAATAGTAGAGTAACATTATTTATTGAGCAACAATTGGGTCCCATTCACTGTATTCAGTCCTAGGGAAAGTAGTAATACCATTATTATTTTTATTACTATTATTATATTTGTTATGCAGTTACTATGTTCCGAGAACTGTTCTCAGCACTGGGGTAGATACAGAGTTATCTAGTTGGACACAAATCCTGTCCTGAATGGGATTTATACTCTAGTTGGGAGTGAATAGGATTTAATCCCCATTTTACAGATTCATTCCTTCATTCCTTAATTCATTTAATTGTATTTATTGAGTGTATGCTGTGTGCAGATCACTGTACTTAGCGGTTGGGTGAGTACAATAGAACAGTAGAACAGACACACTCCCTGTCCAACACATTCCCTGCACAACACATTCCATGCCCAACACATTCCTTGTTCACCACGAGCTTATGGTCTAGAGGGGGAGACAGCTATTAATATAAATAAATTACAGATGAGGAAACAAAGAGAGGGGATCAGTTCACCCAGAAATGAAATCGCCAGAGAAAAGCCTCCTCAGGGTGGCCTTCAACTACCGGTTCCTCAGGCTGTAGATCAGGGAGTTCGGGGTGGGAGGCAAAACCGTGTAGAACACGCACACCAGAAGATCCAGCGTTGAGGGGGAGTCTGAGGGAGGCTTAAAATATGCTAAACCAGCAGTGAAGACAAACCTTTAGTCACAGCGAAGTGAGGAGGGCTGGTGGAGAAGGCTTTGGTCCGGCCCTCAATGGACGGGAGTATCAAAAGGACGGAGAAGACGAGGAAGTAAGAGGTGACAATAGCAACAATGGAGAATGAGCCTACTCTCCGATCTCCCATCCTTCTGTCTCTCCCCACTTCAATCCATGCTTCACGCCGCTGTCCGGATTGTCTTTGTCCAGAAACTCTCTGGGCATGTTAGTCCCCTCCTCAAAAATCTCCAGTGGCTACCAATCAACCTACACATCAGGCAGAAACTCCTCACCTTCGGCTTCAAGGCTCTCCATCACCTCGCTCCCTCCTACCTCACCTCCCTTCTCTCCTTCTACAACCCAGCCCGCACTCTCCGCTTTTCTGCCGCTAATCTCCTCACCATGCCTCGTTCTCACCTGTCCCGCCGTCGAACCCCGGCCCACGTCATCCCCCTGGCCTGGAATGCCCTCCCTCCCTACATCCACCAAGCTTGCTCTCTTCCTCCCTTCAAGGCCCTACTGAGAGCTCACCTCCTCCAGGAGGCCTTCCCATACTGAGCCCCCTCCTTCTTCTCCCCCTCCTCCCCCTCTCCATCCCCTGTGCCTTACCCCCTTCCCTTCCCCACAGCACCTGTATACATGTATATATGTTTGCACGTATTTATCACCCTAAGTATTTATTTATTTTACTTGTACATATTCACTCTACTTTTTTATTTTGTTAATATGTTTTGTTTTGTTCTCTGTCTCCCCCTTCTAGACTATGAGCCCACTGTTGGGTAGGGACAGTCTCTATATGTTGCCGACTTGTACTTCCCAAGCGCTTAGTACAGTGCTCTGCACACAGTAAGCGCTCAATAAATACGATTGAATGCATGAATGAATGAATGAGAATAAACGAAAACCAATACCAGTGGCCACGGTGACATCCATGACAAAGTGTGTTTTGGAGCAAGAAATCTTCAGCAGGGAGGGGACATCACAGGAAAACTACTGGATCGTGTTGGACTCACAGAAGCTTTACGTGAACGACCTGTCGGAATACATCTCCCCAAACAGGCACCCACTGAGCCAGGAGAAGGCCGCCATCTTCCCACAGGCACCTTGGTTCATGATGATGTCATAGCCCAGGGGGCGGCAGATGGCAGCGTAGCGGTCATACAACATCGCCATGAGGATGCACATCTCTGAACCCATGAAGAAAATCACGCACAGAACTTGTGGCACACAGCCCCAATAATAGATTGAGCATTTGTCAGTTAGGGAGGTGACAATGGATTTGGGGAAGGTGATGGTGATGAGGCAGAGATCGATGAACGACAAGTTTCTGAGGAAGAAGAACATGGGGGTGTGGAGGTGCCGGTCAAGGGTGGTGATGGCGACGACGAGGAGATTCCCTGTCAGGACCTCCAGGTAGATCAGAAGGAACAATGTGGCGTGGACCAGCTGCAGCTCCCAGACCTCAGAGAACCCCGTGAGAAGTAATCCAGTCAGCGTGTTGATGTTAGCCATGTGGTATACGGTCTGCCTGAGGGTACCAAGAAAGACCGTACATGGTCAGAAGGATGATTTTGTTGGTCTTCAAGTGAGCACAGGGTCCCCTCCTTGAGCCCTGATGCTCATCTTAGGCTCTTAAACCAGGAACCTCTCCTCCCTCTGGTCTGGAACTCCTACCTCCTCCACATACGCCAGACCACCACTCTCCCTGCCTTCAAAGCTGTATTAAGGTCACATCTCCTACAAGAAGCCTTCCCCGATTAAGCCCTCGTTTCCCCGGCTCCCACTCCCTTCTGCGTCATCTATGCGGTGGATCTGTGACCTTTGGACATCAGATATTGCGGTGGATCTGTGACCTTTGGACATCTGATATCCTCCCCACCCTCAGCCCACAGCACTTATGTATATAGCTACCAATTATACATTATAAATTATTTATATTAATGCCCTCCTTGTGGGCAGGTAACCTGTTCACTAACTCTGTTGCATTGTAGTCTTCCAAATGTTTCGTACAGTGCTCTGTCCACAATAAGCACCCAGTAAATACCACTGATGATAATTGATTCATTGATTCAGTCACTCAATCGTATTTATTGAGCACTTACTGTTTGCAGAGCACTGTACTAAGTGCTTGGGAAGTACAAATTGGCGACATATAGAGACAGCCCCTACCCAACAACGGGCTCACAGTCTTGAAGGGTGAGACAGACAACTAAACAAAAGAAGTAGACAGTTGGCAATATAATGGATTGTGTTTTGGGGCCGTCGCCCCTAGAACCTCCAATGGTTACCCATAGCTTCTACTTCAAGCAGAAAGTCCTAGAAAAAGCCCATGACTGGTAGGCAGAGGACCTGGCTTCTAATTCCACTTCTGCCACTTTTCTGCCGTGGGACCTTGGGCAAGTTACTTCACTTCTCTGTGCCTCTGAAACCTCATCTGTGAAATGGGGACTAAGACTATGAGCCCCACGTGGGACATGGACTGTGTCCAACCCAGGGCTTAGTGGAGTGTCTGGCACACATTAAGCACTTAACACTTAAGAAAAGCAGCGTGGCCCAGTGGAAAAGGAGCGGGCTTGGGAGTCAGAGATCATGGGTTCGAATCCTGGCTCTGCCATTTCTCAGCTGTGTGACCTTGGGCAAGCCACTTAACTTCTCTGTGCTTTAGTTACCTCATCTGCAAAATTGGGATTAAGACTGTGAGCCTCACGTGGGACAACCTGATCAATTTGTATTCCCTTCAGCGCTTAGAACAGTGCTTTGCACATAGTAAGCGCTTAACAAATACCATCAAAAAACAAGTATTATTAAAAAGAGAGCGGGAAGAAGGGGAGAGAAGGAGGGAAAGGAAACTGAAAACAGGTTATTGTCTGTCCCCATCTCCCCACCCATTATTCTTCACCCACCGCTCTCAAACGCTCACTCTTCCTTCTTTCCAAGGTCCCCATGTAGTTATGTCACTCTCAACTCAACCACCTCTGAACCGCTCACTGAGATCCCCAAGATATCATATAAAGTTCACAGGCAAGGTGGTTACACAATTAGAACACGGGGAACGAGTTTTTTTGTGGTTTCGTTTTTGTTATTTTTTATGGCATTTGTCAAGCACTATACTAAGTGCTGAGGCAAATACAAGATCATACGATCCCACATGGGGCTAACAGTCTAAGTAGGAGGGAGAACAGGCATTGAGTCTCCATTTTACAGTTGAGGAGCATGAGGCACATATAAATTAAGTGACTTTTTACAGTATTTGTTTAGTACTTATTGGTGCCAGGCACTGTAATAAGAGCTGGGGTAGATACTTATAGTTAGGTTGGATGCAGTCCCTGTGCCACATGGGGCTCACAACCTTGGTCTCCATTTTACAGATGAGGCAACTGGGTCACAGAGTAGTGACATGAGTTGCCCAAAATGGTGGAGCTGGGGTCAGAACCCAGGTCCTTCTGACACCCAGCCCTGTGTTCTATCCACTAGGCCATGCTGCTTCTCCAAGGTTACACAGCAAGGTCACACAAAAATTCACACAGGTCACACATCCATGTGCCCAAGTTCACACAGGAGGCAACTGGAAGAGGTGGGATTATAACCCAGATCATGCTGCTTCACAGATATTACATTTAACCACTCAGGGTCATCTCCAGGAATGGTACATAATTCAATATAAATAGTAAGCTACATCAGACATTGAATCTTTTTCATCCCTTCATGCGTGAAAACAATTCAGGTTAAATGTACATCATCAATGGCATATAAGTGAGAATTGGCTCATGGAGGATAAAAGAATCATTTCGGGAATAAGAACAGTACCAGAGTTAAGCTTCCTAAGAATAAATTCCCAAAGCCTCCTGGGAGGAAGTAACCCTCAGAGAATGAACAGAAGAGAAGCAGTATGGCCTAGTGAGAAGCACTGTAACCTAATGGAAAGAACATGGGCTTAGGAGTCAGAGGATCTGGTTTATAATCCTGGCTCAGCCACTCTTCTGCTGTTTGACCCTGGACAAGTCACTAAACTTTCCTGTGTCTCAGTTACCTCATCTGTAAAATGGGGCTTAAGACTGTGAGCCCCATGTGAACATGGCCTATGTCCAACTTGATTAGCTTGTATCTGCCCCAGTCATTAATGTAATGCCTGGCACATAGTGAGCACATAACAAATCAAATATTAAAAAAGTCTCATTTTCTCCAATTGAGCTAGAGCTGTGAGTCAGTTCACCTATCAATTACCATTACAGTGACATTCTAAATACTGCATTTATGTCATCCTTTCTATTATTACTGTAATATTGCTGCTAGGTCTAGCTGGAAGTCGCATGGCCAAGTGGATAATGCATGGGTCTGGGAACCAGAGGACCTGAATTCTAATCCCAGCTCCACCACTTGCCTGCTGTGTGATTTAGGCAAGTCACTTAACTTCTCTATGCCTCAGCTTCCTCAAATGCAAAATGCAATACTTGTTCTCCCTCCTACTGAGACTGTGAGCCCCATGAAGGACTGGATTATCTTGTATCTACCCCATCACTTAGAACAGTGCCTGAGACATAACTTAATGTATACCACAACCTACCAAATGTCATTTTAAGAAAACAACGAATGGATTTACGTTATACATTACATTTTCTTTCTCTGACAAGAATCGGTATCATTTTTTTACCTTGCTCTGACTCTTCTGAAATATTTATTTGTTCATTGCTGTTTATTAATCATTCCTGCCATCTTAGTCAAGTATTTTTTCCCATCTTATTGATATTTCTAAACAGTACAATGTGGATTTTTGAGGGTTTTGACCCATAGCTGTAATAATAAAAATAAAACTAATAAAACTAATAAAAATAAAAATAAAAATAAAAATAATAATAATAATAATAATAACAACATTGGTATTTGTTAAGCATTTACTATGTGCAACACTGTTCTAAGCGCTGGGGAGGTTACAAGGTGATCAGGTTTTCCCATGGGGGGCTCACGGTCTTAGTCCCCATTTTACAGATGAGGTAATTGAGGCACAGAGAAGTTAAGTGGCTTGCCCAAAGTCACACAGCTGACAGTTGGTGGGGCCAGGATTTGAACCCATGACCTCTGATTCCAAAGCCCGTGCTTTTTCCACTGAGCCACACTGCTTCTCCATGAAACAAGCAAATAAGACAAAGATTACTATATTTAGTGGGAATATAGCAGCACGGTCCAATAGATAGAGCATGGGCTTAGGAATCAGAAGATCTGGGTTCTAATCCCAGCTCTGCTTCTCTGATGCATGATCTTGAACAAGTCACTTCACTTCTCTGTGCCTCAGTTGCCTCGTCTGTAAAATGAGTATTTAGACTTTGAGCTCTATGTGGGACAGGGACTGTGTCAAAACCAATTATCTTGTATCTACCCCAGTGCTTAGTACAGTGCCTGATACATAGTAAGCACCATCTCTACTTTATGAGACACTGTAGTAAAACAAACGTAGAGGAGTTATAAAGAGAAAGGTCAGAGACAGAAACATTGTGAGATAGAGAAATAGACATGGAAACATTTGGAAACACAGAGACCAAGAAAGGCAAAGGAAATGAGGCAGAGAAGGGGTCAGAGAAACAGTTTGAGAAAGAACCACCATGAAGCAATCAATCCATTGATCAACCGTATTTACTGAGTGCTTATTGTGTGCACTCAATGAATAATATATTATAATAATAATAAATTGTGCACACAATAATAAATAAGCACTTGTGGGTAGAGATACGGAGATTCATAGATGGTCACCTACAAAGGCAAAGACAGTCAGAAGGAAAAGCAGAAAGCGAAAGAAAAGAGGAAAGAGGTGAGCAAGACAAGGCAAGGAGAGAGCAGGAGAGGGAGAGAAAGAGGACAACAGGATAGAGGGTGAAACAAGGAGAAAAGAATGGGGAGAGGGAGAGAAGAGACTGACAGCAAGATACCTATCTGTAACTTTCTGTACACTAAATCAATATATTCACTGAGCACTTACCGTGTGTAGGAGCACTGTACTAAGCAGTTAGGAGAGTACAATCGGTCAATCAATGGCATTTATTAAATGCTTACTGTCTGCAGACCACTATACTAAGTGCTTCCCCCTTACTGAAACTCAATTGGGAAGCCTTGGGATGAAGGTTTTAGACTCTACAATCCTTTATAATCTATAATAACAATAATAATGATAATAATCTATAGCCCCCCAGACCATAAGATCACTATGGGCAGGGAAAGTGTCTACCCACTCTGTTGCATTGTACCTCCCCCTTCGCAGCGCTTAGTACAATGTTCAGGACACACAGTAAGTGTTCAATAAATACCATTGATTGAGGGTGTCGATCACTGCTGGTCACAAATATTTACATTTCCATTAGTCTCCCAGCTGTTCCTGGCTCTACGGAGATGCTCCAGTGTAGACGTATAATCTTCGGCTCCCTCTCTCCTCCTGCACGAAGGCTGAAATACTTTCCTGTTGACCCTGGAAACTCCTTCAAGAAAGCACTAGCTGTTTCCTTGGAGGATTCCCGGAGGGCATCTCTTGGGAGTTCTGCCTGGGAGTGGCATTTCTTGGAAGTCCATCCAATCTTTAATAATAATAATAATAATAATGATGGTATTTGTTAAGCGCTTACTATGTGCCACACACTGTTCTAAACGCTGTGGAAGATAACGTTTATCAGGTTATCCCAAATGAGGTTCAGAGTCTCAATCCCCATTTTACAGATGAGGTATATGAGGCCCAGAGAAGTGAAGTGACTTGCCCAAAGTCTCCCAGCTGACCTTGGCTTCATTGACTTCGTCCTCTCCTGGTTCTCCTCTCATCTCTCCGGTCGTTCATTCTCAGTCTCTTTTGCAGGCTCCTCCTCCCCCTCCTATCCTCTTACTGTGGGGGTTCCCCAAGGTTCAGTGCTTTGTCCCCTTCTGTTCTCGATCTACACGCACTCCCTTGGTTACCTCATTCGCTCCCACGGCTTCAACTATCATCTCTACGCTGATGACACCCAGATCTACATCTCTGCTCCTGCTCTCTCCCTCTCTCTTCAGGCTCGCATCTCCTCCTGCCTTCAGGACATCTCCATCTGGATGTCTACCCGCCACCTAAAGCTTAACCTGTCGAAGACTGAACTCCTTGTCTTCCCTCCCAAACCTTGCCCTCTCCCTGACTTTCTCATCTCTGTTGACGGCACTACCATCCTTCCCGTCTCACAAGCCCGCAATCTTGGTGTCATCCTCAACTCCGCTCTCTCATTCACCCCTCATATCCAAGCCGTCACCAAAACCTGCCTGTCTCAGCTCCGCAACATTGCCAAGATCCGCCCTTTCCTCTCCATCCATACCGCTACCCTGCTCATTCAAGCTCTCATCCTAACCCGTCTGGACTACTGCATCAGCCTTCTCTCTGATCTCCCATCCTCGTGTCTCTCCCCACTTCAATCCATATTTCACGCTGCTGCCCGGATTGTCTTTGTCCAGAAACGCTCTGGGCATATTACTCCCCTCCTCAAAAATCTCCAGTGGCTACCAATCAATCTGTGCATCAGGCAGAAACTCCTCACCCTGGGCTTCAAGGCTGTCCATCACCTCGCCCCCTCCTACCTCACCTCCCTCTCTCCTTCTACAGCCCACCCCGCACCCTCTGCTCCTCTGCCACTAATCTCCTCACCGTACCTCGTTCTCGTCTGTCCCGCCATCGACCCCCGGCCCACGTCATCCCCCGGGCCTGGAATGCCCTCCCTCTGCCCATCCGCCAAGCTAGCTCTCTTCCTCCCTTCAAGGCCCTACTAAGAGCTCACCTCCTCCAGGAGGCCTTCCCAGACTGAGCCCCTTCCTTCCTCTCCCCCTCGTGCCCCTCTCCATCCCCCATCGTACCTCCTTCCCTTCCCCATAGCACCTGTGTATATGTATATATGTTTGTACATATTTATTACTCTATTTATTTATTTATTTATTTATTTTACTTGTACATATCTATTCTATTTATTTTATTTTGTTGGTATGTTTGGTTTTGTCTCCCCCTTTTAGACTGTGAGCCCACTGTTGGGTAGGGACTGTCTCTATATGTTACCAATTTGTACTTCCCAAGCGCTTAGTACAGTGCTCTGCACACAGTAAGCGCTCAATAAATACGATTGATGATGATGATGATGATGACAAGTGACAGAGCTGGGATTAGAAACAATGATCTCTGACCTCCAAGCCCGAGCTCTTTCCACTGTCACGTTGCTCCTGTGGACCCCAAAGCCCTGTAGAGAGGAGATCCAGACCCTCTGGTGGCCTCCATGTTGGGATCAGCCCAGTGTGATACTGGGTCACCTGACATGATACTCTTTAGACTGTAAGCTCATTGTGGGCAGGGAATGTGTCTGTTAACTGTTGTGTTGTGCTCTCCCAAGCACTTAGTACAGTGCTCTGAACATGGTAAGCGCTCAATAAATACCATCAATTGATATATTATTATAATTATTATTGTAATTATTAGATTATTTAATTCTATTCATATCTGTGTCTTCTTTAGACTGTAAAATCACTGCGGGCAGGGAATGTGTCTACCAACTCTGTTATATTGCACTCTCCCAAGTGCTAAATACAGTGCCCTCCACACAGTAAGTACTCAATAAATATAATTGACAGATTGACAGATCTATCCTATGAATCGTGCCATGTACACCAGCGTGGCTCAGTGGAAAGAGCCCGGGCTTTGGAGTCAAAGGTCATGGGTTCAAATCCCGGCTCCGCCAATTGTCAGCTGTGTGACTTTGGGCAAGTCACTTCACTTCTCTGCGCCTCAGTTCCCTCATCTGGAAAATAGGGATGAAGACTGTAAGCCCCATGTGGGACAATTTGATTACCTTGTATCTACCCCAGCGCTTAGAACAGTGCTTGGCACATAGTAAGTGCTTAACAAATACCAACATTAGTATTATTATTATGTACGGTTCTCATAATGAAAAAGTCTAAGCTGAAGAGTCAACAAAGTCAATTCATCTGTGCTGGGCAGGAGAGGCATGGGAAAGAGTCTAAGGTGAATGATCAAGTGATTAAAATGTTGATCAAAGACAACAGCAGAGACTCAAGTTTTTTACTGTGAAGAAGAAGACAACGATAAACCACTTCCATATCTTGACCAAGAATATGTATACACATGCCAGTACGATTTTATGGTAGAAGATGAGATGTTCTGGAGAGGGTGTGTCCATGGAGTTGCCATGGATCAGAAATAATTTGACAGCATTTGATTAGAAGAAGATAGGCTGTTAAGTTTTCAGCCTCCTTTCTCACCTGCTTACCTTTGTTGGACACTTTGGGATTTAGCTTCATTTTATTTGAGGCCTGAAGGAAGCTGAAATAATATGACCTCTCCAACCATTTTTTCGCCAATAATCACTCATTCATTTAAGTATATTCATTGAATGCTTACTACTACTACTACTACTACTACTACTACTAATAATAATAATAATAATAATAATAATAATAATAATAATAACGGTACTTGTTAGGCTCTTACTATGTGTCAAACACTGTTCTAAGTTCCTGTCCCTCATGTGGCTCACAGTCTTAGTCTACATTTTACAGATGAAATCACTTAGGCACAGAAAAGTGAAGTGGCTTCCCCAAGGTCACAAAGCAGAGAAATGGTAGAGCAGGGATTAGAGCCCAGGTCCTTCTGATTCCCAGGCCTCTGCTCGATATAATAATAAAGAGACACATTCCCTGCCCAAGGCGAGCTTATTAATTATAATAATGATAATAATAATAATGTACACTAAAGTGGCAAATAGAGAAGAAGTGAGGACTAGTGGGTAGAGCATGTGCCTGAGAGTCAGAATAACCTGGATTCTAATACCAGCTCTGCCACTGGTCTGCTGTGTGACCCTGGACAAGTCACTTCATTCCTCTGTGCCTCAGTTACCTCATTTGTAAAATGGGGATTAAGACTGTGAGCCCCATGTGGGCCAGGGCCTCTGTCCGACCCGATTTGCTTAAGAACATCCCAGAGCTTTATACTGTTCCTGGCAAATAATAAGCACTTAACAAATGCCATTATTACTATTATTAGTATTATTATTAGTAATAATAATAACAACAATAAATGTGGACATCACAAAAATTAGCCCATGCAGGACAGGGTCTGTGTCCAATCTGATTACCTTGTATCTACCCCAAAGCTGAGTACAGTGCCTGGCACATAGTAAGTGTTTAACAAATTATATTGAAAAAAAAGAAAACCCCACACTAGCTCCACATAAAGGAAAAGGAAGAGGAACTCAGGTAAAGAAACTCCTAAATATCCCTCACTGGGATAAGGTTATTTACTGGAAGTATTAAAGTCTCTAAAGGTATTTACATGAAATCCAGTCACAGAGAAGGAATCAACCAATCAATTTTATTGATTGAGTGCTTTCTCTGTGTTTCCACTGCAGTTTCCCCTGGGTCTATACAGAGATGCATTCTCGGCTGCCTCCAGGGGATTTAAGCACCCTTGTCCCTGAAGGCTTCTGAATGATAAATCCCTAGGTTTCCCCCATATACCTTGAGGTCCTTGCCCATGCAGACACTTAGAAGTTGT
The DNA here is from genome assembly GCF_015852505.1 of Tachyglossus aculeatus. Taxonomy (NCBI): domain Eukaryota; kingdom Metazoa; phylum Chordata; class Mammalia; order Monotremata; family Tachyglossidae; genus Tachyglossus; species Tachyglossus aculeatus. The sequence goes on along the minus strand of NW_024044829.1, from coordinate 10,001,912 downwards.
CCTTCTATTCACCTATTCAGAGTGGGTCCAGAGACTCTCAGCATTTATACAGCACCAGCAGCAAGAGAGGTGCCTCAAGTATCTCCGATTTAGATCACACCAATCACCCGCTTCTCTACTCTCCCCAATCTCTACAGTGCTCTTTATTGCTCCCTGTCCTCTTGGCAGAGGGAGAACAGGACTTCAGCAAAGAGAGAGATGGAATCTGGATCTCCCAGCAACGTAGACTGAGGCCACTGATATGGGTATGAGACCCAATTAATCTAATCCCAGTTTTGCCACTGACAGACTGATTGCCTTGGGCAAGTCACATCCACTCTGCCCCTCTATTTCCTGATCTGTAAAATGGGGATGACACCTACTTCCCTTACCTCTTAGACTAGGTTCCCCAAGTGCAACAGCGATGGTGTATGATATAATAATTGTGATATGTTCCTGGCACTGTACTAAGCAGTGGGGTAGCTACAATGTAATTGGGGTAGATACAGTGTAAATCAGTTGGACACAGTCCCTGTCCTACATGGGGCTCACAGTCTCAATCCTCATTTTACAGATGAAGGAACTGAGGCACAGAGAGGTGAAATAACACAGCAGACAAGAGGCAGGTTTTGGGATTAGAATGCAGATCCTTCTGACTCCTTGGTTCGTGCTCTATCCACTAGGACAGGCTGCTTCCCTTAACATCTTGCCTTTCCCCAGCCACTTATCGCAGGTCTGGGCACCTCTGAGTGCCTACCCTATAGGTAGCAAACAAACTAACAAAATCCTCCCCAATGTCTATACAGAAAGGATTGATTTCTCTGAACATTTGGGCCAGGGACTTTGTCCAATGTGCATCTACCCCAGTGTTCAATACAGTGCTTGGCAAAAAGTAAGAACTTAACAAATAACAGTATTATTAGATCATTATGTTAGGCTTTTTTCCCCTAGTTTCATGACCCTAATTCCTGAGAGGATTCCAAAAAGCCATGGACTATTAGAAATGGTCATCTGGGTTAGGCTGGTACTTCTTCCAGTCCAGTAGTCTGTCTTTTATAGTGGCGATAGATAATGGTTGTCCTCCAGAATCATTCACTTATTCAGTAATATTTATTGAGCGCTTGCTGTGTGCTTGCTATACTAAACACTTAACACTGTACTAAGCTCTGAAACATCAATCATCATTGATATTTATCAAGTATTTCCTGTTTGTACCAACTGCTTGAGAATGTACAGTATACAAGAGTTAGCAGACATGATTGACAGCATGGCTTAGTGGAAAGAACACAGGCTTAGGAGCCACAGGTCATGGATTCTAATCCTGATTCTGTCACGTGTCAGCTGTGAGACCTTGGGCAAGTCACTTAACATTTCTGTGCCTCAGTTACCTCATCCGTAAAGTGGGGATGAAGACTATGGGCCCCACGGGGGACAACCTGATTACCTTTTATCTACTCAGCACTTAGATCAGTGCTTAGCACTTAGATCAGTGCTTGGCACATAATAAGCACTTAACAAATATCAACATTATTACTTTATTATTATTACTATGATGATCCCTGTCCACAAGGGGCATACAATCTAGAGAAATCAGTCAGTCAATCAATGGTATTTATTAAGAACTTCCTGTGTACAGAGCTCTGCACTAAGCACTTGGGAAAGTACAATATGATGGGGTTGGTCAACATGGAGCTTGCAGTTTAGACGTGGGGGTTAGAGTTAGTGATTCGTACAATGGTCTGCATACAGTAAGCACTTGGTAAATAGCATTGATTAATTATAATTACATCCATAATCTTTCCAACTAGTTTTCTGTCCCAGAGGATACCATTCTTGTAATTCCTTATTGTATAATCCGGCTTCCTACTGGTCAGAATAAACACTAGATTGGAAGCTCATTGTGGGCAGGGAACCTGTCTACCAAATCTTGCTATATTGTTTTCCCCCTGTGTTTAGTACAGTTCTCTACACACAATAAACACTCCATGAATACCTTTGACTGTCTAATTCTTCTAGACTGTAAGCTTCTTGTCAATCAACTGATTGATCTCTGAAGCACTTAATGCCATGCTCTGCACTCAGAATTCGGTAAATACCAATGATCCCTTGATCGATTGATTTATTGATTGATTTGTCACAGGAGGATCTTATGTGTCCTGGAGGAGAATGCAGTAGATCTGAAACATAGGTCAGGGGTCCCCCTGGGAACAAGTTTGGTGATCTTCTACAATTCAATAAGTCATATTGATTGAGTGCTTATCATGTGCAGAGACTGTACAAAGCACTTGTGAGAGTACAATACAACATAGTTGGTAGACACAGTATAATCCTGGTTCTGCCACCTGTTTGTTGTGTGACCTTGGGGAAGTGACTTCACTTCTCTGTGCCTCAGTTCTCTCATCTGTAAAACGAGGAGGAAGACAGTGAGTCCCATATGGGACATGGACTGTGGCCAACATGATTTGCTTGAATCTACTTGGGAGAATACAACACAGGTTCATAGATTCTGGGCTTGAATCCCAGTTTTGCCACTCATCCACTGAATGACCTGGGCAAGTCACTTGTCTATGCCTCGGTTTCCTCAACTGGAAAATGGGGATTCAAGATCTGTTCTCCTTTCTACTTAGACTGTGAGTCCCAACTGGGACAGTGACTGTATCCAAACCGATTAACTGGTATCTACCTCATCATTTAGAACAGTAATTGACAAACATTATTATCATTATTATTATTGCTATTAATAACAATAATGATAATAATAAATATAGTAAAGCAATAGAGGTCATAGTAATGATAGTAATAGTAGATGTTATGGAGATAGTAGCATTTGATACAATAGGAATAATATTAATGGTAGTTATAGTACAGGTAGCAGTATTAGTAGACATAGTAATAATAGAGTGGTGGATGTAACAGAGGTAGTTGTAGTAGAGGTAGCAGTATTAGTAGACGTAGTAATAACAGAGTGGTTGATGTAACAGGTAGTAGTAATAGAAGCAATAATAATAATTGCAATTTATAGGTACTGTACAGTGTGTTTATGAAAGAACAAAAGAGTCATAAGGCACATTTCCTGCTTACAAGGAGTTTATACTCTGGGAGGTGGGACAGTTATTAACATATTTCAAAAAAGTAGGCTACCTGGGTTGTCTGCCTCCTAGCAGAATTCCCACCCCTTCCTCTTCCTGGAAAGACCAAAGTTCAGGAGGGTTGTATCCAGTAAGTAGTGGAAGGGGTGACTTTGGGCAAGTGACAACTTCTCTGTGCCTCAATTCCCTCATCTGTAAAATGGGGATTAAGACTGTGAGCCCCTCGTGGGACAACCTGATCACCTTGTATCCTCCCCAGCGTATAGAACAGGCTTTGCATCTAGTAAGCACTTAACAAATGCCATTATTATTATTATTACTATTATTTGGACTGCGTCGAACTTAATTAGCTTGTATTTTTCCCAGAGCTTGTACAGTGTCTGGCACATAGTAAGTGCTTAACAAATAGCATTAAAAAAGGCCCTGAATATAGAGGCAACTCCAGCTTACTCATGTGATTCCTCCTCCACGCCTTAAAAATCAACCCAGAGAGGGTCTAGTGGTATTTGTTAAGCACTTACCAAGTGACAGGAACTGTACTAAATGCTGGGGTAGATACAAGAAAATTGGGTTGGACACAGTCGCTGTTCCACATGGGGCTCACAGTCTTAATCCCCATTTTACAGATGAGGAAAGTGAGGCATAGGGATGTTAAATGACTCGCCCAAGTCCACACAGGAGACAAGTGGTGGAGCGGTATTATTTCTGACTCCCAGACTCATGTTATATCCACTACATCACGCTGATTCTTGGTGGACACACAAAGATGAGGGCAGTAAAGGAATGCCAGGAATTCTTTAGCACATCAGAAGCAGGAAGGATCAAAACTGTGCAAGTGCACATGGGAACCGGAATAGTTCCCCTTGATCTTCCTGTTCTCCACCATCCTTCTCATTCTCCAATGTCCTTTAGCTCACTCAGGCTGGAAAACATCTCTCCCCTATGAAAGGCCAATAGCATGGCGGTGATGGGATTCGTCCTCCTGGGATTCTCAGAAGTCTGGGAGCTGCAGCTGGTCCATGGCATTCTGTTATTCCTGGTCTACCCGGCGGTTCTGACGGGGAATTTCCTCATCGTCATCGTCACCACTCTTGACTGGCTCCTCCACACCCCCACAAACTTCTTCTTCAGGCACCTGTCCATCCTCGACTTCTGCAACATCTATGTCACCGCCCCCAAATCCATCTTCAACTCCCTGACTGACAGCAGCTCCATCTCGTTTCTGGGCTGTGCTGTCTAAGTATTTGCATTCATGCTGTGTTCCTGTGCAGAGGCATCCCTGCTCACAGCGATGTCCTTCGACCATTTCGTAACCATTTGCCGCCCCCTGCACTAAGATGTTCGTCATCCTGCTCCTGGAAGGATCCTCTCCGCAAAGCGCCGCCATAGAAGCCCTGGACTCTGTTTCCGAGAGGCCCTCCCGCCATCACACCGCGTGGCCCTGCTGCTCCTGGTAGGATCCTCTCCGCAGAGCACCGCCATAGAAGCCGGGACTGCGTTCCCGAGAGGCCCGCCTGCCATCGCACCGCGTGGTCCCGCTGCTCCCGGAAAGATCCTGTCCTCCGGACGCCACCGCGAGGGCCGGGGCTCCCCAACTCTCCCTCCCTCCGTCTGTCCGTCCCAGAGCAGCCTGCTATCGGGCGCTTATTCCCCGCGGCCGGACTCCTGGCGACCCGCCCACCAGGGCATCTGCATTCCCGCCCGACCACACTGAGGCTCTTGGGCTGGGCCCCCACCCCCAACCCCCATCATCACTACACTCACACCTAGAAGCCACCGCCACTCTGTCCAAGTAGCCAACTGGGATCGCGAGACATTGTGTCCCGCTGCTAGATCGTGAGACACTATGTCCCCTTGCTTGTTCACGACCCATTGTATCCCCTTGCTCGTCCTTGAATCATTGTGTCCCCCTGCTTCCATCCCCACCTGCCACGGCTTAAGTGACCATCATTGAGGAGTCCCCCAATCCCTCCTTTCCTGTCCGGACCTGACTGATTTTTCCCCACCGCCAGCCTCCCCTCCCCCGAGAAAAAGGTCCTTGTTATCACCAAGTTACTTTAACGACAACCTCATTCGCACCTAGTCAGCCCTCTCATACTATTGGGCTGCTCACTCTTCTCCCCAGCCATCTCCGCTCCCTGAACCCCTTATCAGTTCTACCCTAATCCAGAGCTGCCATGCATAGGACTCCATCTTCCTCCACCTCCGAGACATGTTTGCCAAGAGCCCTGGGATTCTGCTTGCCATTAACCTATTTGACCTGATTTGACTGACCTACGGACAATTCATGGTGGTTTCTGCATGTTAATTGTAAACTGCTCTCTGCGATGTCATCGTCTCCTTATTTTATTTTTCCCATTGAATGTTAACTGCTAACGTCTCTCGATGATGCCATCATCTGCTTACTCTACTGCCATCGTATGTTAATTGTTAACTGCGGTCTGCGATGTCATTATCTGCTTATTTTTTGCCTTCACATAGTAGTTATCTGCTCTCTGTGACATTATCATCTGCTTATTTTATTATTGCCGTAGCATGTTAATTGTTAACTACCCTCTGTGAAAGCAACACCTACTTATATCATTACTACAGTGTTATTGCTTCTGCATTTCAATTGTTAACCTCCTTGCTGACTTCACCATGAACTATCAATTCCCTTGTTCCCAACTGCCATTCCCATTCCTCACCTTCCCCTTCCCCTCTCCAACCCAGCTTTTCCCCTCCCTTTCTCCCCAAACGACCCCTCTCCCTCACCTCCTACAAAGGATCCCTCTGTAACAGCACCAACCCTCAACTCCTCCTTCCCAGCCCCTTCCCTCCCCTCCTCCCCGCCCCCATCCGATCCCAGTTTTCCTTTCACATCGCCACCCCTCTTCCCATTCTCCCCGCCTAGACCCCGCCAACTCATCCCAATCCAAACCCTCCCCACCACTCTCACCCTTCCCCCTCCCTTCCCTCCCTCCAAAGCTGCTGCCAAGTGTGGCCTTTGGAACCTCCTCTCCATTATAGGTAAGCTCCCTTTCATCCTGGACCTATTCCTTTCCAGGTCTCTACTCCACTTCGCCCTAACTGAAACATGGCTGTCTCCGGATGACACGGTCTCTTCTCTTGCTCTCTCTGGTGGAGGTCTCTTCTTCTCCTACTCCCCCAGACTCACCGGAAAAGGAGGAGGTGTCGGTTTCCTTCTCGCCCCGCAATGTCGCTTTCGCACTATCCCTGCTCCCCCTTCCCTTTCCTTCCCTTCCCTTGAAGCCCACATTATTCGCCTCTACCACCCACTCCAGATTCTTGCAACCGTCATCTACCGCCCCACCCGGCCCCACCTTCAAATTCTTTAACGATTCTGACCCCTTCCTCACCTTCCTTCTCTTCTTTTCCATGTCCACTCCGATCCTCGGAGACTTCAACATCTACATGGATATACCTCGTGACTCCTCTGCCGCCCGCCTTCTATCTCTCCTTGACTCTGCCAACCTCTTGCTCCACGCCACCTCGCCCACTCACCAACTTGGTCACACACTCGAACTCATCATCTCCTACCGCTGCACTATCTCCACCCTCACCAACTCTGAAATCCCTCTCTCTGATCATAACCTTCTCACCTGCCTACTTACTCACACTCCTATCCCCTGTAAATCTATATTATTACCGCAGAGAGACCTCCACTCTCTCGACCCCATCCATCATTCTGAGCACCTCACACCCCACCTCGCCTCCCTTTCCTCTCTACCCAATCTTGATGATCAGATTACTGCTCTCAACTCTACCCTCTCTACTCAGCTCGACTGTCTCGCTCCTTTTTCCCTTTGCCGCTCTCGTACCATACACCCACAGCCCTGGATCGCTGCCACTGTTCGCCTCCTTCGCCCTTTTGCTTGAGCTGATGAACGCTGCTGGCGAAAGTCTAAATACCATGCCAACCTCGTTCACTTCCAGTTCATCCTTTCCTGTCTTAACTCTGTCCTCTGCTCTGCCAGACAAAACTATTTCTCCTCCCTTATTGACACCCATGCCCATCATCCCCGTCAGCTCTTCCGTACATGTAACTCCCTTCTTAGGCCCCCTGTTCCTACCCCTCATTCTTCCCTCACCCCTAACGATCTGGCCTTCCACTTCATTAATAAAATTAAATGCATCAGGTCTGAGCTCCACAAAGTCAATCCTCCCCTTCTCCAACCCCCCGGCTCTCAACCCTTTCCGCTGCTCTCCCATCCTTCTCAGCAGTATCTTCAGATGAGATCTCCTCCCGCCTCTCAAGTGCTACTCCATCCACCTGTGCTTCTGACCCCATTCCCTCTCATCTTATTATATCTCTCACTCTGTCCCTCCTCCCCTCCTTAACTTCCATCTTCAACTGCTCACTCTCCACTGGTTCCTTCCCCTCTGCCTTGAAACATGCCTACGTCTCCCCATCCTAAAAAAACCTCTCTTAACCCTACCTCCTCTTCTAGTTATCGCCCTATCTCCCTCCTACCATTCCTTTCCAAACTCCTTGAACGCGTCGTCTACACACGCTGCCTATAATAGCTCAACACCAACTCTCTCCTCGACCCCCTCCAATCTGGTTTCCGTCCCCTACAGTCCACGGAAACTGCCCTCTCATAGGTCACCAATGACCTCCTGCTTGCCAAATCCAACGGCTCTCTCCAGTGGAGGTCTCTTCTTCTCAACCCTTTCCACTACTCTCCCATCCTTCTCAGCAGTATCTTCAGATGAGATCTCCTCCCGCCTCTCAAGTGCTACTCCATCCACCTGTGCTTCTGACCCCATTCCCTCTCATTTTATGATATCTCTCACTCTGTCCCTCCTCCCCTCCTTAACTTCCATCTTCAACTGCTCACTCTCCACTGGTTCCTTCCCTTCTGCCTTGAAACATGCCTACGTCTCCCCCATCCTAAAAAAAATCTCTCTTGACCCTACCTCCTCTTCTAGTTCTCGCCCTATCTCCCTCCTTCCATTCCTTTCCAAACTCCTTGAACACGTCGTCTACACACGCTGCCTCGAATACCTCAACACCAACTCTCTCCTCAACCCCCTCCAATCTGGCTTCCGTCCCCTACAGTCCACGGAAACTGCCCTCTCATAGGTCACCAATGACCTCCTGCTTGCCAAATCCAACGGCTCTCACTCTATCCTAATCCTCCTCGACCTCTCAGCTGCCTTCGACACTGTGCGCCATTCCCTTCTCCTCAACACACTATCCACCCTTGGCTTCACAGACTCTGTCCTCTCCTGGTTCTCCTCTTATCTCTACGGCCGTTCATTCTCAGTCTCTTTTGCGGGCTCCTCCTCCCCCTCCCATTACCTTACTGTAGGGGTTACTCAAGTGTCAGTTCTTGGTCCCTTTCTGTTCTCTACCTACACTCACTCCCTTGGTGAACTCATTCGCTCCCACGGTTTCAACTATCATCTCTATGCTGATGACACCCAAATCTACATCTCTGCCCCTGCTCTCTCTCCCTCCCTTCAGGCTTGGGTCTCCTCCTGCCTTTAAGATATTTCCATCTGGATGTCTTCCTGCCATCTAAAACTCAATATGTTCAAGACTGAACTCCTTATCTTCCCTCCCAAACCCTGCCCTCTCCTTCACTTTCTCATCACTGTTGACGGCCCTGCCATCTTTCCCATCTCACAAGCCTGCAACCTTGGTGTCATCCTCGACTCTATTCTCTCGTTCACCCCTCGTTCACATCCAATCGGTCACCAAAACCTTCCGTTCTCACCTCCGCTACATAGCCAAGATCCGCCCTTTCCTCTCTATCCAAACTGCTACCCTGCTGGTTCAATCTATCTTCCTATCCCGACTAGATTACTGCATCGGTCTCCTCTCAGATCTCCCATCCTCCTGCCGCTCCCCACTTCAATCTATACTTCACGCTGCTGCCCGGATCATCTTTGTGCAGAAATGCTCTGGGCATGTTACTCCCCTCCTCAAAAATCTCCAGTGGCTACCAGTCAACCTATGCATCAGGCAAAACCTCCTCTCTCTCGGCTTCAAGGCTCTCCATCACCTCGCGCCCTCCTACCTCACCTCACTTCTTCCCCTCTACAGCCCAGCCCACACCCTCCGCTCCTCTATCACTGTGCCTCGTTCTCGCCTGTCCCGCCGTCGACCCCGGGCCCACGTCCTCCCCCTGGCCTGGAATGCCCTCCCTCTGCACATCAGCCAAGCTAGCTCTCTTCCTCCCTTCAAAGGCCTACTGAGGGCTCACCTCCTCCAGGTGGCCTTCCCAGACTGAGCCCCCTCCTTCCTCTCCTTCTCCCCATCCCCCCGCCCTACCTCCTTCCCCTCCCCGCAGCACCTGCATATATGTATATATGTTTATACATATTTATTACCCTATTCATTTATTTATTTTACTTGTACATATTCTATTTATTTCGTTTTGTTAATATGTTTTGTTTTGTTCTGTCTCCCCTTTCTAGACTGTGAGCTGCTTTTGGGTAGGGACCGTCTCTATATGTTGCCAACTTGTGCTTCCTAAACGCTTAGTACAGTGCTCTGCACACAATAAGCGCTGAATAAATACGATTGAATGAATGAATGAATCGTGGACCTGTGTAAAAATGGCGGCTGCCTCCTGGCTATTTGTCACACTGAGCGCCACGACACACACTGCTGCCACCTTCTCCATCCCAATCCGATGGTCTAACGTCCTCCCTCGGTTCTTTTGTGATATCACCCAGCTCATCAGACTCCTGGGACCCTAAGGAAATCTTCAGGAATTGGTGGCTAAAGCTTCCTCTGCCGGCCTCATTTTCGGTTATTTCCTTGCCATCGGCATCATGTACGTGTACATATCTGGGCCGTACTGAAGATGCCGGCCACTGAGGGCCGGGCCAAATCCTTCTCCACCAGCCTGCCCTACCTCGCCATTGTGAATCTATTAATTCCGAACAGCCCCTTTCCATCCCGTGAGTGACTACCCTTTGGCCCTGGACCTGCTGATGTTCATGTTCTACACCTGGTGCCTGCCATCTGGAACCCTCTCATCTACAGTCTGAGGAACCAGCACATGAAGGTCACCCTGAGGAGAATGATAATGGGACAATGCCTCTAAAATGGTGGTAGAACCTCCTTCTCCATGAAGTCATGGACGTTTTTAGCCAGGAGATGTTGTGTCCCCTTCCCCTTGGCATCAGTCATACAAGATTCGCTGGTGTCCACCGAGTCTCCAATAGAGAAAGATGGACGGCACAGTTGCTGAGGCCTCAAGATCAAGGACCACCATGCCTGAATGGATTATAACGCCAACCTTTGCTCAGTGCACACTTGCCCTCTTTGTCCGTGCCAGTCTTATTTCTTCTGGGGTATGGAGTACATTGGGTGCTTGGGTGGTCAGGGGTGAAGTACATTATAAAGGGCCAGCATAAATTCTTTTACCCATCTATTCATGGCCAGAGTGGCCAGACCTTTGTATCATTGCAAAGCCTTTGGGTCGTGATTGAGCAGTCTCAGTGGCCACTGCTGGCTGCTATGTTAGCCAACTATTTTGACTGTGTCCCTTAAGCATTTTCATCCTCATCCCGGCTCCAAAGCACACATGTAAAAATTCTTAGACTCCATGATTTTTTCCTATCCTTAATCTATTTTAATGTCTGTCTCCATCTGAAGTAGCGTGGCTTAGTGGATAGAGCACGGGCCTGAGAGTGAGAAGGTCATGGGTTCTAATCATGGCTCTGCCACATGTCTGCTGTGTGACTTTGGGGAAGTCACTTCACTTCTCTGGGCCTCAGGTACCTCATCTGTAAAATGGGGATTAAAAATGTGAGCCCTACATGGGACAGAGACTGTGTCCAACCTGATTGACTAACTTGTTTCTACCCCAGTGCTTGGAACAGTGCTTGGTACATAGTAAGTGCATACCAAGTAAGCTTCTTGTAGTCAGGGGTCATGTCTATCAAATCCGTTGTACTGTACTCTCCCAAGTGCCTAGTGCAGTTCTCTACACCCAGTAAGCCTTCAATAAATATCATCAATTTTTCAATTACTTATATCTATTGACTTCTGTATTGTACTTTCCTGACTGCTTAGTACAGTGCTCTGCATACAGTAAACTTTCAATAGATGCCATCAGTTGATTGATTGATTGGGTCTCCCAACTCTTTTGTATTATACTTTTGCAACTGTTTATTACAGTCCCTATTGCACATCAGACTATCAATCAGTTAATGATATTAATGGAGAATTTACTGTGTGCAGAGTACTGCACTACGCTCTTGGAAGGGCACAAGACTCAGAAGTTGGTAGATACAATCCCTGCTCACCAGATGTTCAATAAAGATTATGTTGAGAAGCAGTGCTGCCTAGTGGAAAAAACACCGTCCTGAGAGTCAGAGAACCTTGGCTCTAATCCTGACTCTGCCAATTGCTTGCTGTGTGACCTTGGGCAATCAATGACCCTCTGTGCCTCAGTTACCTCATCTGTAGAGTGGGGATTAAGACTGAGCCGCATATGGGGCATGGACTGTGTCAAACCTTGAGTTTACCCCAGTGCTTAGAACAGTGCCTGGCACACAGTGAGTGCTTAAGAAATGCCATTAAAAAAATCCCCATTCCCCCTCTTACTTAGACTGTAAGCCCCAAGTGGGACAGGGACTGTGTCTTTCCTGATCAATTTATACCAACCTCGGTGCTTCAAACAGTGCTTTACACATAGTGGGCACTTAAAAATGCAATCACAACATAGCAATGATATAAATTATTATTTATAATAATAATTATTATTATTATAGCAATAATAATAAAATTTGTGGTATTTGGTAAGTACTTACTATGTGCCAAGCACTGTTCTAAGCACTGGGGTAAATGCCAGGTAATCAGATTTGTCATAGTCCCTGTGCCACATGGGGCTCACAGTATTAAAATCTCCATTTTACAGATGAGTAAACTGAGGAACAGAGAAGTTAAGTGACTTACCTAAGGTCACACAGCAGACATGTGTGGAGGGGGGGAAATCCAGGCCAGAGGTAGGACGTGGGTCAGGTGTCGATGGCGGGACAGGCAAGAACGAGGCATTGTGAGGAGATTAGTGGCCGAGGAGCAGAGTGTGTGGACTGAGCTGTAGAAGGAGAGAAGGGTGGTGAGGTAGGAAGGAACGAGGTGATGGAGAGCCTTGAAGCCGAGAGTGAGGAGTTTTTGCTTCATGCGAAGGTTGATAGGCAACCACTGGAGATTTTTGAGGAGGGGAGTAACATGCCCAGAGCGTTTCTGTACAAAAATAATCCGGGCAGCAGAGTGAAGTATAGACTGAAGCGAGGAGAGACAGGAGGATGGGAGAACAGAAAGGAGGCTGGTGTAGTAATACCGTCAGGATAGGATGAGAGATTGAACGAGCAAGGTAGCGGATTGGATGGATGGATGTGTTAAGCCCTTACTATCATCATCATCATCATTAATCGTATTTATTGAGCGCTTACTATGTGCAGAGCACTGTACTAAGCGCTTGGGAATTACAAGTTGGCAACATATAGAGACAGTCCCTACCCAACAGTGGGCTCACAGTCTAAAAGGGGGAGACAGAGAACAAAACCAAACATACTAACAAAATAAAATAAATAGAATAGATATGTACAAGTAAAATAAATAAATAAATAAATAGAGTAATAAATATGTACAAACATATATACATATATACAGGTGCTGTGGGGAAGGGAAGGAGGTAAGATGGGGGATGGAGGGGGGACGAGGGGGAGAGGAAGGAAGGGGCTTAGTCTGGGAAGGCCTCCTGGAGGAGGTGAGCTCTCAGCAGGGCCTTGAAGGGAGGAAGAGAGCTAGCTTGGCGGATGGGCAGAGGGAGGGCATTCCAGGCCTGGGGGATGACGTGGGCCGGGGGTCGATGGCGGGACAGGCGAGAACGAGGTACGGTGAGGAGATTAGCGGTGGAGGAGCAGAGGGTGCGGGGTGGGCTGTAGAAGGAGAGAAGGGAGGTGAGGTAGGAGGGGGCGAGGTGATGGACAGCCTTGAAGCCAAGGGTGAGGAGTTTCTGCCTGATGCGCAGATTGAATGGTAGCCACTGGAGATTTTTGAGGAGGGGAGTAATATGCCCAGAGCGTTTCTGGACAAAGATAATCCGGGCAGCAGCATGAAGTATGGATTGAAGTGGGGAGAGACACGAGGATGGGAGATCAGAGAGAAGGCTAATGCAGTAGTCCAGACGGGATAGGATGAGAGATTGAAAGAGCAGGGTACCGGTTTGGATGGAGAGGAAAGGGCAGATCTTGGCAATGTTGTGGAGCTGAGACCGGCAGGTTTTGGTGACGGCTTGGATGTGAGGGGTGAATGAGAGAGCGGAGTCGAGGATGACACCAAGGTTGCGGGCTTGTGAGACGGGAAGGATGGTAGTGCCGTCAACAGAGATGGGAAAGTCAGGGAGAGGGCAAGGTTTGGGAGGGAAGATAAGGAGTTCAGTCTTCGACATGTTGAGCTTTAGGTGGCAGGCAGACATCCAGATGGAGATGTCCTGAAGGCAGGAGGAGATGCGAGCCTGGAGACAGGGGGAGAGAGCAGGGGCAGAGATGTAGATCTGGGTGTCATCAGCGTAGAGATGATAGTTGAAGCCGTGGGAGCGAATGAGGTCACCAAGGGAGTGCGTGTAGATTGAGAACAGAAGGGGACCATGCATTGAACCTTGGGGAACCCCCACAGTAAGAGGATGGGAGGGGGAGGAGGAGCCTGCAAAAGAGACCGAGAAAGAACGACCGGAGAGATAAGAGGAGACCCAGGAGAGGACGGAGTCTGTGAAGCCAAGGTCAGATAGCGTGTTGAGGAGAAGGGGGTGGTCCACAGTGTCAAAGGCAGCTGAGAGGTCGAGGGGGATTAGGACAGAGTATGAGCCCGAGGAACTGTCCTAAATACTGAGGGTGATACAAGCTAATCAGATTGGGCACAGTCCATGTCCCACATGGGGCTCACAGTCTTAATCCCCATTTTATAGATGAGGCAACTGAAGAACAGAGAAGTTAAACGATTTGTCCAAGGTCATGTAGCAGAAAATTGGTGGAGCCAGGATTAGACCCCAGGTCCTTCTAGGGAAAGAGGAATAAGATGGGGATGTTGATATCAGAGAAGAGAAAGCTGAGAGGGTCAACGAGTCCGGGAGAGTCTAGGAGATAAGGAATGGGGATTAGCAGGAGATTAGGGGAGGGAAAATGAAAAAATTCCTGAGCTACGAGGATGAGTGAATAATAAGGATATGTATAAAGTTTCCAAATAATAATAATGATGATGGCCCATGACCTCTGACGAAACTGAGGCCCAGAGAAGGTATGTGACTTTCCCAAGGTCACAAAGGTCACCAAACACATAGAGAGCAGAGTAGGAGCTGGAATCCTGGCTGCCGGGCTTCCAGTCCTAGGCTCATTCCCCTGGGCAGGCATGAAGTGTGGTTTTATATCTAGATTAGACATCTGAAGGGGGCTGATATCCGGGGGCTAAGGAACTAAAGGTCAGAAATGGGAGGAGGGAGGAGAAGGCGTTCTGCTGCAATTCTTGGAAATGTGTGTTGTTTGATGTGAATGAATTCATAGCAAGGAGATAGCAAAATACTTTGAGACATTTCTCCCTCATCTTTCTATAAGATGTTTTTAAGTGCTTACTATGTGCCAAATACTGCACTAAGTGCTGGGGAAGATGCAAGCTACTCAGATTGGACACAGTCCATGGCCCACATTCATTCATTCAGTCATATTTATTGAGAGCTTAATGTATGTAAAGCACTGTACTAAGCGCTTGGGAGAGTAGAATATAACAAAAAAGAAACACATTCCCTGCCCACAACGAGCTTGGGGCTCACAGTCTTAACCTCCATTTTACAGGTGAGATAACTGAGGCACAGAGAAGTGAAGTGTCTTGCCTGGCATCACAAGGCAGATGCATGGTGGAGTCAGGATTAGAATCCAGGTCCTTCTGATCCATTGGATCTCCTGTCCATGATCATCTCGATTCTCTGGTTCCTCCCTGGAAATTCATTATATTTTATTGGAAATGGCCAATTGCATGGCGGTGAGGGAATTCCCCCTCTGGGCTTCTCGGAGATCCGGGAGCTGCAGCTGGTCCAGGCCGCGCCGTTCCTCGTGGTCTATCTGGCGGCCTGACGGGGAATCTCCTCATCGTCGCCGTCACCTCCCTCGACCGGCGCCTCCACACCCCCATGTGGAGTGGATTGTGGACTTCTACCACAGGAACCTGTCCGTTCTCGACCTCTGCTACATCTCTGTCACTGTTCCCAAGTCTATCTTCAACTCCTTGACAGACCACAGCTCCATCTCCTTCCTGGAGTGTGTCTTACAAGTATTTGTCTCACTACTGTTTGCTTGTGCTGAGCTCTACTTCCTCACAGCGATGTCCTTCGACCACTACGTCGCCATCTGCCTCCCCCTGCGCTATGACATTATCATGAACCGAGGGGCTTGTGAGAAGATGGCGGCCGCCTTTTGACGCAGCGGGACCTTGTATACCATCTTGCATACTTCTGCTACCTTCTCAGTTCCCTTGGGAGGATCGACCAATTCTTCTGTGAGGTCCCCCCGGTCATCAGACTCTCCGATTCCAGTGGGAAGTTTGAGGAGCTCATTGCAACAGCCTTTCCTGCAAGTCTGACTTTAATCTGCTTTGTCTCCATCGTCATCTCCTAAATCCGCATCTTCGCGGGCGTACTGAGGATGCCATCCGGGGAGAGCTGATCCAAAACCTTCTCCACCTTCCTGCCACACCTCGTCGTCATCGTCACTTTATTTGTCTCCACCGGTGACGCTGCCTATCTCAAGTCCGTGTCTGACTCCCCCTCAGCGCTGGACCTGCTGGTGTCCGTGTTCTACACCATGCTGCCCCCCGCCCCGAACCCCCTCAACTACAGCCTGAGGAACCAGGACATGAAGGCCGCCATGCTGAGGATGTTGGGAGGGAAATAGGTCCGCTTGACAGTTTGTCCTTTGTCTATTCTGTGGAGATTCCTGGTAGGTTTAAATAAAACCTCCTCACAGACTTAGTCAGGGCTGACAAGGCCTTCTAAAATAGCATAGTCATTGAAAGGTTGGTTAAACTTTCAAGGGAAAAAGTCCTTAGACAGTGAATTCCATAAAGGATTGGGATCGTACCTGATCTGATTCTACCTTATTGACTGCATCATATCTGCTTTGATCCCTTCTATCTCACCACCAACCCCTCACCCATGTCCTCCCTTTGGTCTCGAATCCCTCTCACTTCATATCTGGCAGACCTTTACTCTCTCCAATTTAAAAGCCTTATTAAAATCACACATCCTCAAAGGGTCCTTCCCCAACTAAACCCTAATTTCCCCTACTACCTCTCCCTTCTCTGTCACCCTTGTGTTTGGATTTGTACCTTTTATTCTCCCCACCCTCGGCCATTCAGTACTCAAACTGTAATTTAATTCTAATACCTGTCTCCCCCTCTCATCTGTGAACTCATTAGGGGTAAAGACTGTGCCCGCTGATTCTGTTGTATTGTCCTCTCCCAAGTTCTTAGTACTGTGTTCTGCAAACAGTAAGCACTCAATAAATACCATTGATTGACTGACTAATGTCTGTCTCCCCCTGTAGGCAGGAAGCTCCTTGAGAACAGGGAACACCTCTACCAACTCTGTTGTATTTCACACTTGTAAGCGCTTAGTACAGTGCTTGGTACACAGTAAGCACTCAATCGATGCAATTGATTGATTAATTCACTGAATGAGTGACGGACAGTGAAGCAAGATAAGGAAGCTAGGTTAGGATCGGAAACTGTAAAAGTTTGTGTGGAGGAGTGGAGATAGGCTAAGGTAGAAACAAAGAGCTAACAAGCATACTAAAGGGTCGTTATGAGAGTGAGAGCAAATGCAGTTGAGAAAATGGCTCCACTGTAAACCATAGCTCTATGCTCAAGAGGTGACTTTACCTCGACCCTTAACATACAACATACAAACCATAAAAAGGAAGACTTGCGAATAGCTCCACCCTTAAGAGGTGACTCTGACTCGACATAGAATATGGCTTATATTGTACTCTCCCAAGCACTTAATACAGTGCTGTTTGTCAAACACTGTGTTGGGCGCTGGTCCTCTGGCCCTCAGGCCGGTGCTCTTTCCATAAAGTCACACTGTTTTTCATGGTATGTGTTAAGTGCTTACTATGTGCATGGCATTATACTAAAATCCGGGGTAGACACAAGCTAATCAGGTTGAACACAGTTCCTGTCCCTCATGAGGCTCACAGTCTAAGTAAGAGGGAGGACAGATATTGTGTCCCGATTTTGCAGTTAAGGAAAT
Source organism: Tachyglossus aculeatus (assembly GCF_015852505.1). Classification (NCBI taxonomy): domain Eukaryota; kingdom Metazoa; phylum Chordata; class Mammalia; order Monotremata; family Tachyglossidae; genus Tachyglossus; species Tachyglossus aculeatus. The sequence goes on along the minus strand of NW_024044829.1, from coordinate 9,984,577 downwards.
TGAGGCACAGGGAAGTTAAATGACTTGTTCAAGTTCACAAAGTAGTAAGTGGCAGACCAGGATTGGAATCCAGGTCCTCTGACTCTCAGGGCTGTGTTTTATCCACTGGCCATGCTGCTTCCTGTGGTCCTCAAGATTCCTACCTAGGCAGTCATGGAAATGAACCCTGGAGTATCTGACCTGCAGTCTAGTCACAGTCTGGGGTTTTAGTCACTTTAGCAGGAACTCAGGTTTGAAGGTTTATTTCGTGGAGATTGTGAAATGCTGTCTTAACAAAGTGGTAGTTGTTAAGCACTTTCTATGTGCCAAAGCTGTACTAAGAGCTGGGGTTGGGGATCGGTGCAAAATAATCAGGTTGGTTATAGGGAAGCAGTGTAGCCTGGTGGATAAAACACCCAAGGGCCAGAGGACCTGGCTTCTAATTCCAGCTCTACCACTTATCTGCTCTGTGACCTTGGACAGGTCACTTCACTTCTCTGTTACTCACTTATCTCGTCAATGAAATGGGAATTAGAACTGTCAACCCCATGAGGAAGAGGAGCTGGGTCCAACCCGATTAGCTTGTATCTGCCCCGGCGTTTAGTACGGTGTCTTACAAAGTAACCATTTAAAAAAAGTGTGGCTTAGTGGAAAGAGCACCAGCCTGAGAGCCAGAGGACCAGTGTTCTATTCCCAGCTCCACCACCTGTCTGCTGCATGACCTGCGGCAAGTCGCTTCACTTTTCTGAGCCGCAGTTACCTCATCTGAATAATGGGTATTAAGACTGTGAGCTCCATGAGGGACATGGACTGTGTTGTCCAATCTGAGTAGCTTGTAATCAGTGTTTAGCAGAGTACCTATCACATTGTAAGCACTTTACAAATACCAGAAAAAGACCCAGAGACAGAGCCATAGTCCTTGTCACTCACTGATTCACAGTTTAAGTAGTGGGGAGAACAAGCTTTTAACAATGTGGACAGGGAATATGTCTACCAAATCTGTCGTATTGTACTCTCCCAAGTGCTCAGTTACAGCTTAATAAATAGCATTGATTGAGGAAACTGAAGCCCAGAAAAGTGATGTGATTTGCCCAAGGTCACACAGGTGGCAGGTGGCATAGCTGGAATTAGAACCTAGGTCTTCTGAGCTTCTACTAGGCCATGCTGGATAGAAATTGGGAAATTTCCAAATCCTTATGGGGGGCAGCCCTGCCCGGTCTCTCCGTGGGTCAATTGTCACCACCGCATGTTCAGGCGGGAAAATCTCAGGGATTACTGTGTCCCAGATTATCGGGCAGTGGGGAGAGGATTCTGGGAATGGCCACAGATGTCCCTGTGGCCATTGGTTCAGCACTGCACTTATTCACACACACACACACACACACACAAAAAAAAAATCATCACCAGAAGGAGAGGAGAGTTTAGAATGGAAGCTTACAAATACCACCTTACCCTTCTTATGCCAGAGTTTGACTATCCTCGAGTTGACCCTCACAGCTAGCAGGAGCAATGGCGACATGTGATTAGGAGTTATTTGTCATCGTCATTATCACTATTATTATTGTTGCTGTTATGATATTCGTTAAAAAACTATGAGTCAAGCACCGTTCTAGGTCCTGGGGTAGACAGACGTTACCCCTGTCCTAGGTGGGGTTCACAGTCTAAGTAGAAAGAAGAACAGGAATTGAATCCACAAATTACAGATGAGGTAACTGAGTCACAGAAAATTTCGTGACTTGTGCTGGGTCAAATGACAGAACCAGGATTAGAACCTAGGGCCTTCTGACTCCTCACTTTCACTCCTCACTCCTCAGTCTCGATTTCAAGGCTCTCCATCACCTCGCCCCCTCCTACCTCACCTCCTTTCTCTCCTTCTACAGCCCAGCCCGCACCCTCCACTCCTCTGCCGCTCACCTTCTCACTGTGCCTCGTTCTCGCCTGTCCCGCTGTCGATCCCTGGCCCACGTCCTTCCGCTGGCCTGGAATGCTCTCCCTCTACACATCCACCAAACTAGCTCTCTTCCACCCTTCAAAGCCTTACTGAGGGCTCACCTCCTCCAGGAGGCCTTCCCAGACTGAGCCCCCTTTTTCCTCTCCTCTTACTCTCTTCATAGCCTCCCCCCCGCCCTACAGCACTTGCATATATTTATTTATTGTACGTATTGTACGTATTTATTGCTCTATTTATTTCAGTTATACACATTTACTACTCATTAATTCATTCATTCATTGAATCATATTTATTAAGCTCTTACTGTGTGCACAGCACTGTACTAAGCTCTTGGGAAGTACAAGTCGGCAGCATATAGAGACGGTCCCTATCCAACAACGGGCTCACAGTCTAGAAAGGGGAGACAGACAAAAAAATAAAGTGAAACATGTAGACAGGTGATTAATGATTTGCATATAGCTATAATTCTATTTATTCTGATAGTTTTGACACTTGTCTACCATGTTTTGTTTTGTTTTGCTTTTTTCTGTCTCCCCCTTCTAGACTGTGAACTCATTGTTAGGTAGGGACCGTCTGTATTTGTTGCCGACTTGTACTTCCCTAGCGCTTAGTACAGTGCTTTGCACACAGTGAGCGCTCAATAAATGGAATTGAATGAATGAATGACGCTCAGGACCATAATTTGCTAAGTACTTACTATGTGCCAAACAGTGTACTAAGCACTGGGGTAGATACAGAATAATCAGGTCCCACGTGGGGATCACAGTCTAAGTAGGAAGAAGAACAGGGATTGAATCCCCATTTTATAGATGAGAGAATTTAGGCACAGAGATATGAAGTGACTCTCTTAAGTCATTTAGCAGAAGTTCATTATGGCAGGGAATGTGTCTGTGATATTGTTGCATTGTCCTCTCCCAAGTGCTTAGCACTGTGCTCTGCACACAGGAAGTGCTCAGTGAATATGACTGACTGTCTGACAAGTGGTGGAGCTGGGATTAGAACTCAGGTCCTCTGACTCCCAGGCACTAGCACTTTCCACTAGGCCACTTCTCAAAGAGGGAGGCATTTCTCTGTAGGAGGAATTTCAGGGGCGGGAGGAGGATTGAAGGTGATTGAACGGTATACAGTAGCCATGTTCTGGGCTCAGTGTGTGGTTGAACTGGGTAGGGTTTCCAAGAAAGGGGCTAGACATGGGGGGGGGGGGGGTGGAGAGTGAGAGATAGGAGGTGGGATGAAGATGGAAGATTTAAACTAACTCCAGGACACGTTGATCCTACCACCTCGTTCCATAGAATTTCCTGCTAAACCCTCCTGGATAATAATAATAATAATAATAATAATAATAATAATATTTATTAAGCGCTTACTATGTGCCAAGCACTGTTCGAAGCACTGGCGTAGATACAAGGTAATCAGGTTGCCCCAAGTAGGGCTCACAGTCTACATCCCCATTTTACAGATGAGATAATGGAGGCACAGAGAAGTTAAGTTACTTGTCCAAGGGCATACAGCTGGCAAATGGTGGAGTCAGTATTAGAACCCGCAATCACTGACTCCCAAACCCGTGCTATTTCCATTAAGCCACGCTTCTTCTCACAAATGAGGCAGAAGTGTCTAAGGAAGGGACTGAGATTCATTCATTCATTCAATCATATTAATTGAGCACTTACTGTGCACACAGTGCTTGGAAAGTACCATTCAGCATCAAATAGAGACAATCCCTGCCCACAACAGGCTCACAGTCTAGAAGGGGGGAGACAGGCATCAAAACAAGTAAACAGACATCAGTAGCATTCAAGCAAATGAATAGAATAATAAATTAATATAAATAAATAGAATTATAAATATGTGTATATATGAACAAGTGCTGTGGGGAGGGGGGTAGAACAAACGGAGCGAATCGGGGTGATGGGGAGAGGAAGGGGAGGTGTTTGGGTTTGCTCTGTTTGTTCAGCCCTGCCCCCTGACTCTACTCTACCTCTGCCTTCTAATAATTCTCCTTCTAATAATAATAATAATAATGTAGTACTTATTAGGCACTTAATATGTGCCAAGAACTGATCTAAATACTGGGATAGTTTCAAGTTAACTAGGTCAGATACTGCCCCTGTCAAACAAGGGGCTCACAGTCTTAATCCCCATGTTACAGTTGAGGTAACTGAGGTACGGAGAAGTGAAGTGACTTGCCCAAGGTAGCACAGCAGACAAGTGAGGGAGCCGGGACTAAAACCTTCAGACTTCCAGGCCCATGCTCTATCCACTATGACATGCTGCTCCTCTAGAAGTGGGAAAACAGATAGAACTATTAATGAATAAATTACAGTTATGTACATAAGTGCTGTGGGGCTGAGGGTGGGTAGTGCAAAGGGAGAAAGTCAGTGTGGTGCAGAAGGGAGTGGGAGAAGAGGAAAGGGAGGTTTAGTAAGGGAAGGCCTCTTCTGAGATGGGCCTTCAATAAGGCTTTGAAGGAGGAGAGATTCACTGTCAGTTGGATATGAAGAGAAGCAGCGTGGCCTAGAGGTAAGAGCCCAGGTTTGGGAGTCAGAGGATGTGGATTCTAATCCCAGCTCCCCCACTTGTCTGCTGTGTGAACTTGGGCAAGTCACTTAACTTCTCTGGGCCTCATCTGTAAAATGAGGATTAGGACTGTGAGCCCTATGTGGGAAAACCTGATTACCTGGTATCTACACCAGTGCTTAGAACAGTGCTAGGCACATAGTAAGTGCTTAATAAATACCGTCATTATTATTATGTTAAGAGGGAGGGCGTTCCAGGCCAGAGGCAGGAGGTTGGCAACGAGAGAGTCATTCATTCATTCATTCAATCGTATTTATTGAGCACGTACAGTGTGCCGAGCACTGTACTAAGCACTTGGAGAATACTGTTTGGCAACAGAGACAATCCCTACCCAAGAACAGGCTCACAGTCTAGAAACGGGAGACAGACAACAAAACAAAACATGTCGACAGGCATCAATAGCATCAAAATAGAATTATAGATGTACGCACATCATTAATAAAATGAATGGAATGATAAATATGTAAAAAGTATGGAGGCCCAGTCTAGTCAGCAGGTTGGCATTAGAGGAGCAAAGTGTGCCGGCTGGGAGTGTGACGGCAGTAGTAGATATCCCGAGTCCTCAGCCTTCTCTTACTCTTACCTCTCAATGTGGGGTTCGGCCCCCAAAACACCCTCAATGCCTGTACATGACGTCCAGACCTTTGGGAAGTTTAGGTAAAGTTCTTAATGTGGTCAATCTATCCACAAATTTATGGTATTTATTGGGTGTTTACTGAATGCAGAACATTGTACTAAGCGTGTGGGAAAGGATAATATAATAGAGATGGTGGGCACATTCCCTGCCCACCAGGAATCAATCAATCGATCGATCTGTGGTGTTTATTGAACACTTACGGTGTGCAGAACACTGTACTAAGCACTTGGAAGAGTTCCATACAGACGAAATGGTAGACACACACCCTGCCCACGTTGAGCTTACAGTCTACATGGCAATATAGCATGGGGGGAGCAGGTGGCATTGCAGTCAATTTAACAAACAATAGTATTTATTAAGTGCTTACTATGTGCTGAGAGCTGTTCTATCCTTGGGAGAGTATGATACAATAGAATTAGCAGACACATTCCTTGCCCACAATCAGTGACTGAATGAATCAATGGTATTTATTGAGCGCTTACTATTTGCAGAACCTTCTACTAATATTTGAGAGAGTACAATACAATAGAATTAGCAGACACGTTTTCTGCCCACAATCAATCAATCGAGCATCACGGCTTAATGTAAAGAACATGATTTTGGGAGTCAGAGGACTTGGGTTCTAATCCCTTCTCTACCACTTGTCTGCTGTGTGACTTTGGGCAAGCCACTTCACTTCTTTGTGTCTCAGTTACCTCATCTGTAAAATGGGGATCAAAAATGTGAGCCTCACGTGGGACAACGTGATTACCCGGTATCGACCAAAGTGCTTATAACAGTGCTTAGCACAAAGTAAGCCTTAACAAATATCATTATTATTACTATTATTATTATTGGGTGCTTACTATTTGCAGAGTAATCTACTAAGCACTTTCATTCATTCATTTTTTATTCTGTCGTATTTATTGGGCACTTACTGTGTGCAAAACACTGTACTAAGTTTTTGGGATAGTACGGCATAACAATAAACAGACACATTCTCTTACCGCAATGAGCTTACAGTCTACAGGGGGTGACAGACTGGGGAGACGCTTCTGCCCACCCTCTGCTTTTTAAAATTTTTATGGTATTTGTTAAATGCTGACTGTGCACCTGGCACTGTACTTGAGGAGTCAGTAAGAGGACGTCTTGAGGAGACAATGAGAATGATGAGAGGTAGAAGGAGAGAAGGCCATAGAGCTTGCTAGGTGCCAAGAGGAGAATTAATCTAAGGGTCTGTACGGTCAGGGAGATGTCCTAGAGAGGATAATTGAACAGTGCTCTGCCCCCTTGGGGTACATACAAGCTACATTAGGTTAGACACAGTCCCTGCCCCAAATGGGGCTCATAGGCTTCATCTCAATTTTATAGATGAGGTAAGTGAGGAAGAGAGAAATTAAATGACTTGTCCCAGGTCACACAGCAGAAAGGTGGCAGGGTTGGGGTTAGAACCCAGGACCTTCCAATTCCCAGGCCAAAGCTTAATAATAATAATAATAATAATAATAATAATAATGGTATTTGGTAAGAGCTTACTATGTGCCACGCACTGTTCTAAGCCCTGGGGTAGATACAGGGTAATCAGGTTGTCCCACATAGGGCTCACACTTTGAATCCCCATTTTACAGATGAGGTAACTGAGGCACACAGAAATTAAGTGACTTGCCCAAGGTCACACAGCAGACAAGTGGTGGAGCAGGGATTAGAACCCATGTCCTCTGACTCCCAAGCCTGTGCTCTTTCCACTAAGTCACGTGGCTTCTCTATCCAATAGGCCACGCTGCTGCTTTTGCTCCTAGGGTTGATGGACTAAGAGGAGACTGAGGAGGATGAAAAGATTCAAGGTTGGGAAATGGAAAGAAAGGGGATAATGAGGTCAGAGAGAGTCAGAGAGTATGTGCCGTCACCTTAACTTTATTCCACTCCTTCTATCAGTTTGCTCTCGTGCCCCTGAGCTGATCAGACAGAAGACGTTGGTAGTCGTGTGGGAGGTAAGGGGAGATGGTGCCAGGAAGTCAATGATGATAATGATAGTAATAATAATAATAATGGTATTTTGTAAGCACTTGTCACATGCCAGACACTGTTCTGAGCGCTGGGGTAGATACAAGGTAATCACGTTGTCCCACCTGGGGCTCACAGTGTTCATCCCCATTCTACAGATGAGGTAACTGAGACACAGAGAAGTGAAGTTACTTGCCCAAGTCACACAGCTGATAAGTGGCAGAGACGGGATTGGAACGCACGTCCTCTGACTCCCAAACCCGTGCTCTTTCATCAAACCATGCTGCTTCTCTACCAAATTCCAAAGCACTATGCTAGGCACTGGATGTAGAAAGGGAGGCAGCGCTTCCCAGTGGTGAGGGCACAGGAAAGATAATCAGGAAATGTGGACTCTATGTCTGTCTCCCTCTCTAGACTTCTCGTTGAGTGCAGGGAATATGTCTGATATATTGTTATATTGTCCTTTCCCAAGCACTTGATACAGTGCTGTGCACACAGTAAGTATTCAATAAATACGATTGATTGACTAATTCCTCTGCGCTGTAAGCTCACTGTGGAGAGGGACTATATCTATTATTCTATTGCATTATGCTCCGCTCACAGTAAGCACTCAATAAATACTATTGATTGATTGAGGTGGGGATGGGGTGATGATTCTGCTGGAACAGGTGGCCAAAGGGGGATGAATAATGTCATAAGCCCTTGGTAAATGCTAGGCACACAGTAAGTGCTCAATAAATACAATGGAATGAATCTCATCTCGGAGCAGATGAGATGATAAGGCCCATAGGGTAAACTGGAGTTGCCAGCTAAACGTGGCAGTCTCAAACATCCAATGACCTTTCCGGTGTCCAGTTACCTATATAGGCCCACGGTCTCTTCAAATGTTCAGTTATTGCAGGATACGATATATTTCCGGGAAAGATATCGCCCCCTCAGCACCCTCCCCAGGGCGGCCTTCACGTCATGGTTCCTCAGGCTGTAGATGAGGGGGTTCAGGGTGTGGAGCACCACAGCAAAGAACACGGACACCAGCAGGTACGGCGTCAAGGGGGAGAGGGACGGTGGCTTCAAGTGAGAGGAGGAGGCCGTAGTGAAGAAAACATCGGTTACGGCGAAGTGGGGCAGGCAGGTGGAGAAGGCTTTGGCCCGGCCCTCGGCGGCCGGCATCCTCAGCACGCCCAGAAGATGAGCGCGTACAAAACGACGATGGAGGCCAAGCACACCACCCCCAGGGAGATACCGCTGGTCATGATCGCGTCAAGGGCCGCATATTTGACATAGTTCGAGACCTTTACTAAGGATGCGATATCGCCAAAGAACTGGAGAAGCACGATGGATCCACAGAACAACAGGGACCAACTGAGAAGGTACCAGCTGGGTACAAGCCTCCGAATACTCCCCCGCTGAGCCAGAAGGTGGCGGCCATCTTCCCACAGGCCTCTGAGGCCATAACGACCTCGTAGCGCAGGGGGAGGCAGATGAAGACGTAGCGGTCGTAGGACATGGCCGTGAGGATGAATATCTCTGAGCCGGCAAACCAGACCATGGAGAAGACTTGTGTGACACCGCCCAGGAGGGAGATTTCTCTGCGATAGGTCAGGGAGTTGTGGTTGGATTTGGGGACGGTAACGAAGATGAGCCCGAGTTCGAGGATGGACAGGTTCCTGAGGAAGAAGTACATGGGGGTGTGGAGGCGCCGGTCCAGGGCAATGACGGTAGTGATGAGGAGATTTCCTGTCAGGGCCGCCAGGTAGACCAGTAAGAACAGCGCGGCATGGACCAGCTGCAATTCCGGGTCTTCCGAGAAACACAGCAGGAGGAATTCCGTCACTCCAGTCAAGTTGACCAACTTCTGGAGAAGACTTTCTTTGAGGACGACAAGAAGGAATGTGCTTCAGACCATTGGTGCCCAGTGACGGGGCCAGGAGGTGGGTGTTCATTTTATTACTATCCTAACAATTACTTTGGGATTTATTAAATGCTGATTATGTCAGGGCACTGTGATAAGTGCAGGTGTAGATTGTCTGCTAGTCCAAGAGGCAGAAGGGTGTCCTAGTGGAAAGGGCACGGACATGTTAGACAGTAGATTTGGGTTCTGATATCTGCACTACTAGTGGCCTGAGACCATGGGCAAGTCACTTATTCCCTTGGTGCCTAGGTTTTCTGATCTGTAAAATGGGGAGGTTTTATCTGCTTTCCCCATGTGTTGGCCTGGAACCCCACGTGGGTAAGGGACCGTGTCCTGTCTGTTTACTCTCAGTCAGTCAGTCAAGGTCTCTGGCCTGGAAAGCCCTCCCTCCTCAAATCCCCCAAATTAGCACTCTTCCTCCTTCTATGCCCCCCTTTTTCTCTGCTCCCTCTCCCCTCCCCATCACCCAAACTCACTACCTTTGCTATACCCCCCTCCCCGCCTCACAGCACTTATGCATATATGTTCGAATTTAAACTAGTTCTATTTTTTATTAATGGTGTGTATAAATCTATAATTCTATTTATTTATAATGTTGCTACTGATGCCTGTTTTCTTGTTTTGATGTCTGTCTCACCCCTTCTAGACTATGAGCCCGTTGTGGGCAGGGAGTCTCTGTTGCTATATTGCAATTCCCAAGCGCTCAGTACAGTGCTCTGCATACAGTAAACACTCAATAAATACAAATTGAATGAATGAATGAATTGTATTTATTGTGCGCTTAGTCTGTGCACAGCACTGGACTAAGTGCTAAGGAGACTACAATATGACAATATAACCGATATATTCCTTGGGCACAACAGGATTACAGTCTGGAGTCTACAAGCTTACAGGTCCCTGTATCAACCTCAGCGTTTTGAATAATGTTTAGTCCATTTTACGTTCTGAATAAGTACAGGAAGTAAGAATCATAAAAAAGGCTTGACTTTGCCACCACATCCTCTGGTCCCTTTCTATTTCAACAGTGCTCTTTGGCTGCTTGCTCTGCCATTTGTCCGCTGTGTGATCTTAATAAGTCATTTCACTTCTCTGTGCCTCAGTTACCTCATAATAATAATCATAGTAATAATAATAATAATAATGGTATTTGTTAAGCGCTTACTAAGCGCTTACTATGTGCCAAGCCATGTTCTAAGTGCTAGGGTAGATACAAGGTAATTAGGTTGTCCCACGTAAGGCTCACAGTCTTAGTCCCCGTTTTACCGATGAGGTAACTGAGGCACAGAGCGGTTAAGTGACTTGTTCAAGGTCACACAGAAGACAGATGTCCCAGATGGGGTTCACAGTCTAAGTTGGAGAGACAACAGGAGAACTGAGTCCCAGAGAAGTGAAGCAACCTGCCCAAGGTCACTGAGCCAGAATCTGATACCATACCCAGGTCCTTCCGACACCCAGATTCGAGCCATGCTGCTCTTTGAACCTGGGCCCACGCTATTCCACAGATCTGCAATGCCTCCCCACACCAAATCCGTCAGGTCAATCAATCAGTCATATTTATTGAGCACTTACTATGTGCAGAGGACTGAATTAAGCCCTTGGGACAGTACAATGTCACAATATAATAGACACATTCTCTGCCCTCAACGAGCTGACAGTCTAGAGAAGGAGACAGACATTGATATAAATAATAATAATTATTATTATTATGGTGTTTGTTAAGCACTTACTATGTGCCAAACACTTTTCTAAGCACTGGGGTAGTATATATATATATATATAAATGCTATGGGACTGAGGGTGGGGTGAATAAAGGGAGCAAATCAGGGTGACTCAGAAGAGAGTGGGAAAAGAGGAAAGGAGAGCTTATTCAGGGAAGGCCTCTTGGAGGAGACGGGCCTTCAGTAAGACTTCTATTGGGCGGGGGTGGTTGTGTAAGATCACAACTTTCTTTATCTCTTCAGTGCCCTCTTAATGTTAACATTTGTTTCCCTTGAATTTCGCACAGTGAACACCTCTCCTCACTCAGTGAGATTTATTTTGTGCTGATTATGTGCACAGCACTGTACTAAGCTCTTGGCAGAGTAGAATACAACAGAATTAGCAGACACGTTCCCTGTCCATAACTAGCTCCTGGATCAGATTCACCAGTAAGGCCCTAGCTGGGATTCGCTGGCCTCCCGTGGCCTTGGGTCCCTTCAGCATTCCTCCGACCCCTCAATGTTCCCGGGTTTGTCGGCAATCCTTCTAAAAGCGGAGAGGGCACGAGCTTCCCCCCCCCCCCGCCCATTCTCCCTGTCTCAAGGAGCCGGGAGGCTCTCCAGATGATGAACTCTTCTTTCTTTCCCAAAGCTCCTGGATCATCTGTGGGCGATCTTCAAGAGAAGACGAGAGCAAAGCTCTTCAGAGGAGTCTGTTTGCATCTTGGGAAGGGCTCTCGGTGGCTTCTATCTCGCAGGAAGGCGTCGAGGCTGCCAGCCCAATCTATAAACACGCTGGTTCCTCCTGATTTTCTGGGTCAGTAGCTTTCACGTTCGTCTTGCTCTACTAAAGCCCAGACCACACGCTTCCCCTCCTCTAATGCCAGCTTACTTACCGTGCCCCATTCTCATCTATCTCACCACCGACCCCTTTCCCACATCCTGCCCCTGGCCTGAAACTCCCCCGCCACGTACACCAGAACACCACTCTCTCCATCTTTGAAGTCTTACTAAGGTCACATCTCTAAAAGTCCTATCTTGAAGGAGCTCTCTTTTTCCTGGCTCTCTCCCTTCTGCATCATTTTAGCACTTGGATCTGGATTTTTGGGGTCTGATCTTTGTCCCTCCCTAAACCCCCCAGGATTTGTACACATATATTTAAATTACAGACTATGAATTGTGTACTTATATTAATGTCTGTCTCCCCCTCTAGACGGTAGGCTTGTTTTGGGTGGGGAAAGTATCTGCCAACTCTGTTGTATTGGATTCTCCTAAACACTTAGTAAAGTGCTTCCTCCCCAACATCTCTTGACCGTTGGCTTAAGAACGTCTCACCAGCTTTCCCCATCTCACCCACCACCTCTTTCCATACCACCCACCCTTTCCCCCACCTCACACTTTTCACTCCCCTTCCCAAGATCACCCTCTAACTGTATCTACCGCTTGCCTCTCAACTCTGACCTTCATCCCTTCTCCAGGTCATGCTACTGTTTCTCTAACCAGGAACTACCTCTCCTCCAAATCCTTTACCTTCAGAGCCTCCCTAAAATCCCACCTCCTCTGAGAAGTTTTCCTGATTAATTCACCTCACCCCACAGTCTAGTCAATTTAACCCCGCTGTGACCCCGCTGTTGGGTAGGGACCGTCTCTATATATTGCCAACTTGTATTTCCCAAGCGCTTAGTACAGTGCTCTGCACAGAGTATGCGCTAAATATATACGATTGAATGAATGAATGAACCCCTCTCTTATCCATTACGCGCTCCATTCCTATCTGGAGCACATATGGATCTACTTTCTACCTATCCATGTATCTGTTTGTGTATTTACTTACACTTAAATTATTTCTTTATTTCCTCCTGATCCATTTTACAACTTCCTGCTATATGCTTCTTTATCCTGCTTCCTCTGTTTTTTATGTTATTTGTTAAGTGCTTACTGTGTGTTGAGCACTGTTCTAAGTGCTGGGGTAGATACAAGTTCATCAGGTCAGACACAGTCTCTGTTCCACATAGTACTTATACAGTCTAAGTATTGAATCACCATTTTACAGTTGAAGAAACTGAGGTACAGAAAAGTGAAATGACTTGCCCAAGGTCCCACAGCAGGCAAGGGGCAGAGCTCTCAAGTCTGTGCTCTTTCCACTAGACCACACTGTTTGTCTTCCAATAGACTTTTGGCTCCTTGGAGACAGGGGTTATATGTCTTCCCTTTTTTATGGTATTCACTAAATGCTTACTATGTGCCAGGTACTAAGTGCTGGGATAGATGCAAGCTAATCAGGTTGGACACAGTCACTTGTCCCACATGGGGCTCACAATCTGAATCCCCATTTCACAGATGAGGTAACTGAGGCACAGAGAAGTTAAGTGACTTGCCCAAGGTCACACAGCAGAGAAGTGGCAGAGTCGGAATTAGAACCCACCTCCTCTGACACTCAAGTCATGTTGCCACTAGGCCATGCTGCTTCTTAGTATAGGATATAGTATAGTATAAATAGATATCTATCTCTGTACCTATCTCTATATCTATATATCTGTCGACCTCTATATCTATCTACTATCACTAGACTGTCAGCTTCTTATGGAGAGGGAACATGTCTGCTAATTTGGTTGTATTGTGCTCGCCCAAGTGCTTAATACAGTGCTCTGCACCCAGTAAGTACTCAATAAATACTCACCGTGTTACGGTCTAGAGTAGATCCAGGATATTCAGATCACACACACTCCCTTGTCCATCCGGGGCTCACTGCCTAGGAGTGAGGAAAAGCAGGTATTTTGTCCCCATTTTCCAGATAGGGAAATCAAGTCTTGATTCAGTGGAAGGGTTGTAATTTGAACCTCCGTCCCTAATTAATCAATCAGTCAATGGTATAAAGTGCTTACTCTGTGCAGAGCACAATACCAAGGACTTGGGAGAGTAATCATGATAATTGCAGTATTTGTTAAGAGCTTACTCTGTGCCAGGCACTGTACTAAGCGCTGGGATTGAGACAAGCAAAACGGTTTGAACATAGTCCCTGCCCCACCTGGGGCTCACGTCCTCAAATTCCATTTTACAGATGAGGTAACTGAGGCACAGAGAAGTCAAGTAGCTTGCCCAACATCACAAACCAGACGTGTGGCAGAGCTGGGATTAGAACACATGACCCTCTGACTTCTAGGCCAGTGCACTATCCACTATGCTAGTTGGTAGACATGTTCCCTGCTCGCAAGATAACTATGGCCTCGAGGGGTAGACAGGTATTAAAATAAATTCCAGCACAGCCCACACGCTCTGCTTCTCTGGTGCTAACCTCCTCACTGTGCCTCGTTCTCGCCTGTCCCTCCGTAGCCCCCTGGCCCCCGCCCTATCTCTGGCCAGGAATGCCCTCCCTCCTCACATCCGCCAAACTAGCTCTCTTTCCCCCTTCAAAGCCCTACTGAGAGCTCACCTATTCCAGGAGGTCTTCCCAGATTGAGCCCTCCTTTTCCTCTGCTCCTCCTCTGCTCCCCATCGCCCAGACTCCCTCCTTCTGCCCTACCTCCTTCCCCACCCCACAGTACTTGTGTATATATGTGCATATTTATTATTCTATTATTTTATTAATGATGTGAATATCTCTATAATTTTATTCATTTATTTTGGTGCTATTGATGCCTGTCGACTTGTTTTGTTTTGTTGTCTGTCTCTCCCCACTTCTAGACTGTGAGCCCACTGTTGCGTAGGGATTGTCTCTATCTGTTGCCGAGTTGTACTTTCCAAGCACTTAGTCCAGTGCTCTGCATACAGTAAGTGCTCAATAAATACGATTGAATGAAGGAATGGATAAACTAAGGAAATGGACATTCATGCATTCATTCAATCGTATTTCTTGAGCGCTTACTGTGTGCAGAGCACTGTACTAAACGCTTGGGAAGTACAAGTTGGGAACATACGGAGATGGTCCCTACCCAACAGTGGACGCACACTCTAGAAAGTGCCATGGGCTGAGGGTGGGGTAAAAAAATCAAGTGCTGAAAGGGGACAGATCCAAGTTCACAGGTGATTTAGAGGGAGAAAGAGTAAAGGAAATAAGGACTTAGTTTGGGAAGGCTTCTTGGAGGAGATGGGATTTTATACCTGGGGAATGTTGGTGAGCAGACGAGGGGAAGGAAGTGGTGTCGTAGAGGGCGAGAATCTGGGAGCTGGAGACTGGACATATCCCAGAATAAGTCATGGGGTGTAGGGGAAGAAGAGGGAGAGGAAGCAAAAGGTCAAGAACAAGAGTGAACCCCAGATCAGGCCAGGAAGAAGATTTGGAGACACAAAGTATTGATTGCAGTGAGGCTGACTGGAGTTACTCTGTGTGAGACAAATGTCAGTGTGACGGGTCACACGTTCCCCTTGGAGTGGCCCCGTGATGCAGGGCCGCTACCCTGTCCTTGTGGCCAGGCCCCAGAGATGCCGGCCCCTAGGGAAGCCAGCTACGAACAGGACGTAATGAGCCCCCTTATCCCAACGTGTGGCCCGTCCCCTGGGGGGAAATCCCTCAGGAGCGGCAGGGAGCTCAGGCTCCGAGCGGGAGGGAAGAGGAGCCGGGACCCTCCACACCTCCCGGAGATCCACCTGTGGCCGATGCCCGGGAGCTGAGGGGACGGGGCTGGTTGCAGAACAGCAGAGACTAATGCCCACTCAACCCCAGTCTGACCAGTGAGTCTGGGCCGGGGAGTACATAGATGGGAAAGTGTTCACGGGGGGCCAGTCGTGACAGAGAACGAGGGAAAGTTCCCCTCTCTCTTAACGTCTCCGCACATAAAACAGTTCTCTCCCCCTGGCTTCTCAATTGCCCCCCATCTTCCAGATCCCCTGGGTGGGTGGCAGGAATGGACAGGGAGCACTTACTATGTACCATGTACTAGTACTATGTACTAAGCACTGGAGTAGATGCAAACATATCAGATTGGACACAGTCCCTCTCTTACATGGGACTCACAGTCTTCATCCCCATTTTTCAGATGAGGAAACTGAGGCAGAGAGAAGTGAAGTGACTTACCCAAGGTATCACAGCAGATAAGAGGTGGAGCTGGAATTAGAAGCCGGGTTCTTCTGACTCCCAGTTCGGAGCTCTATCCACTAGGCTATGCTTCTTCTCATTGTCTGTGGACATGCACAGCATCCTCTGGACCTTCTTTGATTTCAAGAAGCTTACAAACTGGTACAGGGGGCTAGACCGTAAGTGAATTACAAAGAAGTGATGGCTAAGTGTAAGAATAATGTACACAAGTGCTACGGGGCTGGTAGGTGATGAGTATCAAAATCCTACAGGGTTATAGACCCAAGTGCATAGGCGACATGGGAGACTGGGACAATCATGAGGTGGTAGTCTGAGAAGGCTTCCTGGAAGAAGTGCGATTTGGGTAGGGATTTGAAGATGGGGAGAGTGGTAGTGGTCTGTAGGATATGAAGTGGAAGGGAGGTCCAGGCCAGAGAGAGGAGGTGGGCTAGGGGGTCAGCAGCGAGACAGATGTGTTTGAGGTAGAGTGAGTAGGTTGGTGTTTGAGGAGTGAAGTGTGTGGAAAATCGGAGAGGTGAGAAAGGGGAAAGCTGATTGAGAGCCTTAAAGCTGATAGTGAGGCGTTTCCGTTTGATGTCGAGGATGATAAGTAATTATCGGAGGCTTTTGAGAAATGTGAATACGTGGACAGAACATTTTTAGTAAAATAATCTGGGCGGCAGAGTGAAGTATGGACCAGAGAGGGGAGAAACTGGAGGCAGGGAGGTCAGTGAGGAGGCTGTTGCAGTAATCAACAGGGTAAGTGTTTGGATTAACGTGGTAGCAGTTTGGATGGATAGGAATGGGGGGAATTCTAGGGATTTAGTGAAGGTAGAACCGATGGGATTTCGTGACAGACTGAAAAGAAATAAGTGGAGGATAATGCCCAGGTTACCAGCTTGTGAGACAGGGAGGATTCTGGTGTTGTCTACAGTAATTGAAAAGTCTGATGGAGAACAGGGATTGGATGGGAAGACAAGAAGCTCTGTTCTAGACATATAACGTTTGAGGTGTGAGTGGGATATCCAAATACAGATGTCCTGAAGGCAACGGTGATTGAAAACTCTGAGGGAAGGCAGGGTATGGGACGGAAGATGAGAAGCTCTGTTTAATACATGTTAAATTTGAGGTGCGATTGGGACATCCAAATAAAGATGACCAGAAGGAGTACAACCTGAAGAAAAGGAGAGAGATCTGGGGTGGGGATGTAGATTCGGGAATCTACATCTGTGTTGTGGAGATGGAAGGGAGGATGAATGAAGGAGCAACTAAGAGTGGCTTAGAAGGGAGTGAAAGATTTGGGAATCATCTGTGTAGAGACGGGAGTTGAAGCCGCGAAGTCGAGCAGAAGAAAGTGGCTAGAACTGAAGCGTGAGAAATATGGGGAAAGTATCCCAGACAGAAGGAAATTTAGAGATGGGATTGGGGTGGCTGCTTATTTGGGGCAGGCTGGTTTAAAATTTGTCTGTCCCATGTCAGGTACGGACATGACAGAAAGTGGTCTTCTGTCCCGAGTGTCTAATTCCAGCTTCAGTCTCTCTCCTTCTCCGATCGATCCTACTACTGATTTCTGCAGTTCGAACTCGATGCCCATATTCCAAGGTCCCCGGATGGTGACCTACTGACTTGGGAGCTAGTGATAGGAGATGATCAGCTGCCTCCCGGTGACACGTTCTAGGGGTGATTGTTGCAAAATGGCATATAAGACAACCACATGCTACCCTAAGGACTCACCATCAAGTATGTACTCTCTGATCCACTCTCCTGTCCCAGTAGCACCCTTAGATCCTTACAAGCCCCCCTGCTCACTGGGCCTCACTCTGCTGGCTCCCACCTCCAACCGCTGTCTAAAATCACATCTCCTCGAGAAAGACCTCCCTAGTTAATTTTTACTTTCCCCTGATTTTAATCCCAAAACTACCACCTCACACCTTATGCCAATCACACACTTATTTACTCTGAACATCCTGTAGCACCCACGCTATTTCTTTAAACCCCACTGTTAGTCATTTTCCTTCTTCCTCCTGTAATAACAATAATAATAATTGTTGTTGTATTTGTTAAGTGCTTACTATGTTCCAGGCACCGTACTAAGTGCTGGGGTGAATACAAGCAAATGAGCTTGGACTCTGCCCCTGTCCCACATGGGGCTCACAGTCTTCATGTTCATTTTACCAATGAGGGAACTGAGACACAGGGAAGTAAAGTGACTTGCCCAGAGCTACACAGCAGACGAGTGGCAGAGGCGGGATTAGAACCTATGAACTTCTCACTCCCAAGCCAGTGCTCTATCCACTAGACTATGCTGCTTCTACTGTATATTTTATCTGTCAATATATTTTAGGGTCTGCCTTCCCCACTCGACTGTCAGCTCACTGAGAGTAAGAATCTGTCTACTAAATGTATTGTACTCTCCCAAGCACTTACCATCGAGGTCTGTGCGTAGTAGGTAGCATTATTGATGGGCACTTGGTTCTGTATCCTTTGGAAATTTCATAGCCACTCCATCCTCAGTCCCACAGAACTTATGTCCATATATGTAACTTATTTATATTAATGCTCATCTCCCCCTCTAGACTGTAAGCTCACTGTGGGCGGGAATTTTATCTGTAAACTCTGTTGTACTCTCCCATGTGCTTAGTCCTCGCATAGTAAGCACTCAATAAATGCGATTGATTGACAGACTAATTCTTCTAGACTGTAGGTTCGCTGTGGGCAAGTAATGTGTCTACCAACTCTGCTGTATTGTTCTCTCCCAAGTGCTCAATAGAGTCCTCTGCATATAGTGAGGGGGAGACAGGCATTAATATGAATAAATAAACTATGACTATGGACATCAGTGCTGTGGGGCGGAGATTCCACCTCCTTTTCTCCATCTCGGCAATCCCCCGGAAATGGTCAGTGTCAGCAAGCTGAAAGAATTCCTGCTGCTAGAATTCTTGGAGGTCCGGGAGCTGCAGCTGGTCCAGGCTGTGCTGTTCCTTCTGGTCTACCTGGCGGCCCTGACGGGGAATCTCCTCATTTGGCCGTCATCCTCCTCGACCGGTGCCTCCACACCCCCATGTACTTCTTCCTCAGGAACTTGGCCATTCTCGACCTCTGCTACATCTCCGTCACCATCCCAAATCCATCCTCAATGCCCTGACCGACCGTAGATACATGTCCTCCCTGGGCTGTGCCACCCAGGTCTTCTCGGTGGTTCTGTTTGCTGCCTCAGAGGTATTCCTCCTCACGGCGATGTCACACAACTGCTACAGGACCATATGTCTCCCTCTGCGCTATGAGGTCATCATGGTCTAAGGGGCTAGTGAGAAGATGGTCGCCACCTCATGGCTCGGCGTGGGGCTGTTTGCAGTGATGTCATGCTCTGGGACGTTCTCCCTGTACTTCTGCGGGTCCTTCGTGATCCCACAGTTCTTCTCTATGGTCTGAATCTCCTCTCCGAAACGCACCTCGTCATCGATGTGATCATAGTCACGAGCGCCCTTTTGGGATCTTCTGCTTCGTGCTCACCGTCGTTTCGAACATGCGCATCTTCCATGCCGTGCTGAGGATGCCGGTCGCCGAGGGCCGGTCCAAAGCCTTCTTCATCTGCCTGCCACACCTTGCCATCACAACCGTGTTTTTCACCACGGCTACTTTCGTACCGTACGTCCACCTTCAGACTCCTGCTCAGCTCTGGACCTGCTGATCAATCAATCAATCAATCAATCGTATTTATTGAGCGCTTACTATGTGCAGAGCACTGTACTAAGCGCTTGGGAAGTACAAATTGGCATCACATAGAGACAGTCCCTACCCGATAGTGGGCTCACAGTCTAAAAGGGGGAGACAGAGAACAGAACCAAACATACCAACAAAATAAAATAAGTAGGATAGAAATGTACAAGTAAAATAAATAAATAAATAAATAAACAGAGTAATAAATATGTACAACCATATATACATATATGCTGATGTCCGTATTCTACACGGTGGTGCCCTCCGCCCTGAACCCCCTCATCTAAAGCCTAAGGAGGAGGCTGGAGAGAGTCGTGGGAGTCCTTTCATCCAGGGTTGAAAGTTCCTAATGATGCCCATGATGCCTTGATCCTTTGATTTCTCTCTCCTTGGATTGACGCTTAGCAAGACTTATTCCTCTAGAGAAACTGCGTTTCCTGGTGGAAAGAGCACTGACCTGGGAGTCAGAGGATCTGGGTTCTGGTCTTGGCTCTGCCACGTGTCCACTGTGTGACCTTGGGCAATCACTTAACTTCTCTGGGCTTCAGTTATTCCATCTATAAAATGAGGATTAAGTCCTGCTCCCTCCTACTTAGACTGTTACTGGGAGAGGAATTGTGTCCAACTCGATTATTTTGTTTCTACTCCAGCATTTAGTACAGCTCTTACCAAATGTTATTATTATTATTACCACCATTTTTCAGGGTGCCCTTTTGTGCATGATCATTTTTCTTCTCTCACCCCTCCAGGCAGGATCTACTGTGCTAAGCGCTCAGCAGAGGTCGGCGCACCCCAGCCCAGGACAGCCCTGGGCTCTGTGACTCTGGAGAGAAGCAGGAGAAAGGTGAGGATCAGGGAACGGAAAATTCAATGTAAGACCATAATAAGAGGATCAGAGTTATAATTTCTCCCATTCTTTCACGTTACTTCCCCGAGGAGAGATTAACCATTCCAGCTAGTATGCCCTCCAGGGCCAGATGAGAGGGCGTGGATCTTTGTGAGTGAGGAGAACTCAGTCACCAATCAGTTGTCAGTGGAAAGAGCCAGGTTCTGGGACTCAGAAGACCCCCATCTCTGTCACTGGCCTGCTGTGTGACCTCGGAAAAGACGCTCAATCTTTCTGTGCTCCAGTTTCCTTATCTGCCAAGTGCTTAGTACAGTGCCTAGTACTCAGTAGGTACTCACCAGATATCGTTGATTGATCAATCAATCTGTAGCTTTCATTCAAGCATTGTAGCTTTCAGCAAGCACTGTGGCCTAGTGGATAGAGCATAGGCCTGGAAGTCAGAAGGACCTGGCTTCTAATCTCGGCTTTGTCACATGTCTGCTGCGTGACCTTGGGCAAGTCATTTTACTTCTCTGAACCTCAGTTACCTCGTTTGTAAAATGGGTGACGAAGATTGTGAGCTCCATGTAGGACAGGGACCGTGTCCAACCTAATTAACTTGCATATACCCCAGAGCTTAGATCCGTGTTTGGCCCATAGTGAGAGTATAACAAGTACCATTAATACTATTGTTATTATTATTCCCTGAGTCTTAACTCATAAGTTGCCTGGAACCTTGGTTTCTTTCATACACTGTAGGCAGAGATCCAGCAGTCCATTATACTGTAAACTCCTCCAAGGCAAGAATATCATTTTTGCTCTTCGTCTGTCTTAGGCTGTAAGCCTCAGGCAGACAAGAGACTGTGTCCAACGTACCTATCCCAGTGCTTGGCACACAGTAGGAGCAGTAGGAGGAAAATGGGTATTCAACATCAGTTCTCCCTCATACTGAGACTGGGGACACCAAAAGGGACCTTATTATCTTGTATCTAGCCCAGGACGTAGTATAATGCATGACACATAGTACACGCTTAACAAATACCACAATTATTGGTATTATATTACCTATATCACATATTAATTTATACATATATTCTTATTATAGTGATTATAAAATGCTCTAGGTATTTTATTGACTTGCAAATTTAATGTAAGGAAAAGGGGCAGGTATGAGCCTAGGGTGAGGAATAGAAATGTTAAACTGGTCTCTAGACTGAGTGCTCATTGCGAGTAGGGAAAACATCTGTCAATTCTGTTGTATTGTCCTCTTCCAAGTGCTTAGTACAGTGCTCAGCACACAGTAAGCACCCAATAAATCCAATCGATTGACTGAATGTGGGCAGGGAACATGTCTACCAACTCCATTGTATTGTATTCTCCCAGTCATCTTAGTTTATTCAATAATATTTATTGAGCGCTTACTGTGTGCAGTGCACTGTACTTGGACTTGCACTTGCACTTCTACTTGCACTTGCAATGCACTTGGAAGGTACGATTCAGCAACAGAGACAATCCCTGCCCACAGTAGATTTCCAGTCTAGAAGAAGGAAGACAGACATCAAAACTAGTAAACAGTTCAGTGCATTGCACACAGTAAGCGCTCAATAAATACCATCGATTGATTGATTGTGGGCAGGGAAGTTGTCTGCCAACCATGTTGTATTGTACTCTTCCAAGTGCTTAGTACACTGTTCTGCATTGATTAAGGTTGTCGTCTTGTTTGAGATGGGTTTAGGGATAAGGAGGAAGTCATGATTAAGGGTTGACCTTGGGGAAGCATAAGATCAGTAATGACACATTCCCTGCCCACAAAGAGCTTAGACTTTGATCAATCCATCAATCAATGAACGCTGACTTGGTGTAGAGCACTATTCTAAGCATTTGGGAGAATACAATAGAGCAGACTGGTAGGCAAGTTCCTTGTCCACAAGCTTACAGTCAAAGGGGGGAGACAGAAATTAATAAAAATAAAGGAAAGGGGAGATAGACATAGATGTATTTACAGCAGAGCAATCTAGAGAGGTGGCTGTGCAATGGATTAAAACAATATACATGCCAAGGAAGAGTATCAGTCGGTCCATGATAGGTAGAGATGGTGGATGGGTTTATCTGCCTGAGAGTTAACTGGGAAAAGCTCGTTGGAGGAGACGGGCTTTGGTTTGGGAATTGGAATGTGGAAGGAATGTGATCTGTAAGGAGGAGCAGCATGATGGAGTGGATAAACCACGGGTCTGGGAGTCAGAAGGTCATGGGTTCTAAGCCTGGCTCTGCTACCTGTCTGCTGTGTGACCTTGGGCAAGTCACTTCACTTCTCTGGGCCTCAGTTACCTCATCTGGAAAATGGAGGTTGAGACTGTGAGCCCCACATGAGACCAACCCGATTTGCCTGTATCTGTCCCAGCGCTTAGTATAGTGACTCGCATATAGTAAGTGTTAAGCGCATTCCATAATTGAAAGGGTGGGATTTCTAAGCTGGGAACAGCCCGAGAGAGGGGAGAAATGTAGGAGTAATGAGAATGAGGTAGAGCTAGAAGATTGGCCAGGGATGAATTGCAAGAATATATTGGGGAATAGAAGGTGAGGCGAATAGATGTTCAAGGTAAAGAAGCTTTTGAATAGGCATAAAGGGATAGAAAGGGATTTGAATAGTTCATAATAATAATAATAATAATAATAATAATAATAATAATAATGGTATTTGTTAAGCACATATTTCGTGGTAAACACTTACTAAGTGCTGGGGTAGAGATAATATAATCAGGCCCCTCATGGATATCACAGTCTAAATATAGAGGGAGAATAGGTACTGAATCCCCATTTTGTAAATGTGGGAATTGAGGCCCAGAGAAGTGAAGTGACTTGCCCAAGGTCACACAGCAGGTAAACGGCAGAGCAGGTATTAAAAGCCAGGCTCTCTGATTCCCAGGTTCGAGCTCTTTCTTCTAGGCTGTGCTGCTTCTCAAATGATGTGGAATTATGTGACTACAGTCCTTGCAGATATTTGCAAATGGAGCAGACACCTAGGAGTCAGGAGTGGTTTTTGTGCTGTCCTGAACAGAGGCAAGTGAACTGAGGGAGATGAATAGCATGATTAGCTTCAAGGTACCCTAGCGCTTAATACAGTGTTTGGTACATACTAAGAACTTAACAAATACCATAAAAAACCCAAAATCTGAGATATCCCTCCAACCCAAAGATTTTCTCCTTCTCTGTGCACTTGTCTCTGGATTATTATTCTCGTCCTTATTTGAATCTACTTCTCTTTTCTAAATATCCTTAGGCAGTCAGTGTCAACTCCCATAAAATGACCAATGTCACCATGAAGAAATAATTCCTGCTCCTGGGACCCTTGAAAGTCTGGGAGCTGCAGCTTGTCCATGCCGTGCTGTACCTCCTGGTCTACCTGGCGGCCCTGACGGGGAATCTACTCATCGTCGCCATTATCGCACTCGCCTGGCTTCTCCACACCTCCGTGTACTCCGTCCTCAGGTACCTGTCCGTTCTCGACCTCTGCCTCATCTCTATCATCATCCCCTAGTCCATCCACAATTTCCTGACCAATAATAGCTCCATCACCGTCCTAGGCTGCATCGGTCAGGTCTTTCTGTGGATCTTGTTTGCGGGTTCCGAGTATTTCATCCTCACAGCGATGTCCTACAACCACTACGCCGCCCCTGCGCCATGACATCATCATGGACCGAAGGGCCTGTGGGAAGGTAGGCCGCCACCACACGGTTCAGCGGAGGACTGACTGGGGTCTTGTTTTCAGTATCGACCTTCTCCATGTCCTTCTGCGGGTCCATCGTCGTCCCGCAGTTCTTCTGTGACATCCCCGTGCTGCTGAAGATCTCCTGCTCCAAGGACCACGCTGCTATGGACATGAGCGTGACCACAGGGGTAGGGCTAGCAGTTGTCTGCTTCATGCTCATCGTCGTCTAGTACATCCGCATTTTCTGGGCTGTGCTGAGGATGCTGGCCTCCGAGGACCGGGCCAAAGCCTTCTCCACCTCGCCATCATCATTGCCTTTTTCTCTACCAGGAACTTTGCCTACCGCAAACCACCATCGGACTCCCCCTCAACGCTGGACCATCTGGTGTCCACATTCTACACTGTGGTGCCCCCCACCCTCAACCCCTTCATTTACAGCCTGAAGAATAAAGATGTGAAATCTGCCCTGGGGAGGGCCCTAAAGGGTACATTCTCCCAGCTCCCTTTCTGGCATAAAATGCCTATTTCTCCATGCCAATGATCCCAGCTGTTGTCAGAAGGATTGTACACATATTTTTCCAGATTTACAGCCATCCTCCGGGTCTACGGGCAGAGTCCCGACAGGGAAGGTTTTCTGATGTATGCTGCTGGCTGAGAAGGCCGTTCCTCATGATCAGGATTTAGAGATCTTTTCTTAATCCCTGTTAGATTTTCATGGGAGAAATGCAAGGTACCCCTGTAGATTGTAAGCTCCATGTGGGCAGGGAGTGTATCTGCCAACTCAGTTATACTGTATGCTCCGAAGTGCCTAGTACATGGAAAGTGTTCAATAAATACTATTGATTGAGTGATTGATTGATTAATGTCTACCCTCCTGTAGCCTGTAAGCTTACTGTGAACAGAAAACCTGCCTACCAGCTCTGTGGTACTGTGCAATCCCAAGCACTTAGTACAGTGCTCTGCACACAGTAATCACTCAATAAAGACCATGGATTGATTGATTGATTATCTGATGAGCTGGGGTGAACAGGACAGAGAAAGCTGGTATAGAAAAGAGTACCAAGACCCAAGAGACACAGTTGCCAAGAGACACAGTTGCCATTTCCAAAACTCCTGGAAGTCTGCCCCAAGTAACTCACAACAGTCCAACTATATCAGATCAACAGTTACCCTTCATCCCGATGTATGCTTTTACACTCCCTGTTCATACCTATATATAGATTAACAATTGTATATTCAGTTAGTAATGGATCTACTTCATCCTATCATTGGTACCTCTCCCTGTAAAATCCATAGGTTCTCTGATGAGAATCACTGGTGTCTACTCTCTTCACTAAATTGTGAACACCCTGAGACCAGAATGTGCAAGTCTTCCTTTTTTGCAAATTTGTTAAATACTCAGTATGTGCCAGGCATCCTACTAAGAGCTAGAGTAGATGCAGGATAGTCAGTCAGTTGGTCAGTTGTATTTTTTGAGCGCTTATTATGTGCAAAGCACTGTACTAGGTGCTTAGGAGAATACAATAACACAATATAAAAGACACATTCCCTGTCCACAACGAGTTTACAGGCTAGAGGAGGAGACAGACGTTAATATAAATAAATAATGGATATGAGTATAAGTGCTATGCGACTGGATGAATGAAGGGAACAAATTTGGGTGACACAGAAGGGAGTGGGAGTAAATGAAATCAGGGCTTATTCAGGGAAGGCATTTTGGAGGAGTTGTGCCTTAAATAAGGCTTTGAAGGTGGAGAGAGTGATCATCCATCGGATATGTAGATGGAGGGCATTCCAACCCAGAGACAGGATGTGGGTGACGGGTTGGCAGTGAGATAGATTGAATAGAGGTAAGGTGAGTAGATTGGCACTAGAGGAGTGAGGTGTACAGGTTGGGTTGCAGTAGAAAGACAGTGAGGTGAGGTAGGAAGGGGCAAGCTGATTGAGTGCTTTAAAGCCAATGGTAAGGAGTTTCTGCTTAATGTGGAGGTGGATGGGAAACCACTGGACGTTTCTGAGGTTTGGAGAAACATGGCCTGAACGTTTTTGTAGTAAAATGATCCGGGTAACAGAAGGAAGTACGGACTGGAATGGGGAGAGACAGGAGACAGGGAGGTCAGCAACGAGGCTGATGCATAATCAAGGTGGGACAAGATAAGTGATTGGATTAATGTGGTAGCAGTTTGGATGGAGAGGAAAGGAAATTGTTTTATGTATTTCAATATTTATGTATTAAGTCAATCAAATTGAAGTACAACAGAAGGGCAAGATATATTATTTGCAAACAAGGTGCTTGCACTTTACAAAAGAGTTACATGTGCTTGAGAATGCCTGAGTTCTTAAATGACAGATAGGAAAATTTGAATTAATTGGAAAATCCTCCTGGATGAGGTGGACTTCCAAGAGGGATTTGAAAATGGGAAGAAATGAGGCTTAGAAAGTTTGAAGGAGGGAGGGAGCTCCAGGCAGGAGGAAGGGTACGAACCAAGAGTTGAAGTCAGGGAGGTTCAGAACAAGACACGGTGAGAAAGTCTGGGGGGATTGGAGAGGGTGTGCTGGGGTGTATTGGGTGAAGAGAATGATTTTGGATGGCCCATGGTGTTGGCCTGATGTATCTCCAATCCCCAGAGTAGAAATAGAGACCAATTATTAATCATGAAAAAGGAATGATGATGAATTCATTGAGGTCCATTCATTCAATCCTATTTATTGAGCACTTACTGTGTGCAGAGCACTGTATTAAACGCTTGGGAAGTACAAACCTGCCACATATAGAAACGGTCCCTACCCAACAACGGGCTCACAGTCTAGAAGGGGAAGACAGACAACCAAACAAAACAAGTAGACAGGTGTCAATACCATCAGAATAAATAGAATTATAGCTATATACATGTCATTAATAGAATAGAGTAATAAATATGTACAAATATACACAAGTGTTGTTGGGAGGGGATGGGGAGGGGAGAAGGAGGAGAGGAAAAGGGAGGGCTCTGTCTGGGAAGGATTCCTGGAAGAAGTGAGCCCTCAGTAGGGCTTTGAAGGGAGGAAGATAGCTTGTTTGGCGGATGTGTGGAGGGAGAGCTTTCCAATCCAGAGGTAGGACACGGGCCAGGGGTCGGCGGCGGAAAAGGCGAGAACGAGGCACAGTGAGGAGGTTAGCGACAGAGGAGCAGGGTGTGTGGTCTGGGCTATAGAAGGAGAGAACGGAGGTGAGGTAGGAGGGGGCGAGGTGATGGAGAGCTTTGAAGCCGATAGTGAGGAGTTTTTGCTTCATGAGAAAGTTGATAGGCAACTACTGGAATTTTTGAGGAGGGGAGTGACATGTACAGAGCATGTCTGTACAAAGATAATCCATGCAGCAAAGTGAAGAATAGACTGAAGCGGGGAGAGACAGGAGGATGGGAGATGAGAAAGGAAGCTGATGCAGTTGTCCAGTAGGGGTAGGATGAACGATTGAACCAACAACATAGCAGTTTGGATGGAGAGGAAAGGGCGGATCTTGGTGATGTTGTGAAGGTGAGACCGCCAGGTTTTGGTAACGCATTGGGTGTTTCGGGTGAATGAGAGAGTGGAGTCAAGGATGACACCAAGGTTGAGGGCTTGTGAGAGGGGGAGGATGGTAGTGCCGTCCAGTGATGGGGAAGTCAGGGAGAGGACAAGGTGTGGGAGGGAAGATAAGGAGTTCAGTCTTGGGCATGTTGAGCTTTAGGGGACCGACGGACATCCAAGTGGAAATGTCCTGAAGGCAGGAGGAGATACGAGTCTGGAGGGAGGGAGAGAGAACAGAGGTGGAGATGTAGATTTGGGTTGTTCTATGAAGAGGTCCCAGAGTGGGAAGCACGTGGGACTGGGCACTTATTTAGGTTGTGAGGGCTGAGGCCACAGGGAGCCCACGATCCCGGCCTTCTGAGATTCCCGGATAGTCAGGTGTCTCAGCAGAGCTCCGGGCCCGTCCTCCCATGGGGAATCCCCCAGGAAATAACCCAGTCATCGTCTGAGGGGACGGCGCAGCCATCCGGAGAGCCGGGACAGGGAGGGAGGATTCTGACAGCTCTCACCCCTCACCCAGACCTTCCCGTCACTGCCACCCGCGTCCAGGACCAACGAGATGGAGTGAGCTTCTCTTTCAGCAGAGTTCGATGCTTCCCAGCCCAAGACAGGTGACTCCGGAGAGGAACAGGGAAGACAAAATTAAAATGGCAGCCTGCGATTAGAGGAGATATGAGTTCAAATTCCTCCTGTTCCTTCCTGTACGTTCATCCAATTGATCAATCTTTCAATTAGTCAGTGGCATTTACTGAACATTTATTGAGTGCAGAGTATTTTATTAAGCATTACAGTGACAGGCAGATAGTAAGCGTTTAATAAATACCATCATTATCATTTCAGAAAGTACAATTCAAAAGTGCCTAGTTAACAGTGCATTTTTGTGTTATTTGTTAAGCACTTACCATGTACCAGATATTATACTAGGCACTGCAGTAGAAACAAGTTACTCAGGTTGGATACAGAACATATCCCAAAGGGAACTCACTGTCTTAATCCCTATTTTACAGGTGAGGTAACTGGGGCACAGAGAAGTGAAGGTCATCCAGCGGACAAGTGGCAGGGCAGTGGTTGATACTTAGTTAAAATTTAAACATCTAATTCTCCACAGTGGAAAGAGCAAAGTTGAGCCACAGTGAAGCTGACAGACAGAAACAGAATTTGAGAATAATATATTGTAGCTATAATCCGTTCTGCCTCACTCTGATGGGTTTTGGCTAGGCTCTGAGTGTTTGGGATTCACCCCCGCCTCAGCATCACAGCACTTACATCTATATTATTTATTTATTTATTTATTTATTTATTTATTTATTTATTTATTCATTTATATCAATGTATGCTTCCCCTTCTAAGCTATAAGATCATTCTGGGCAGGGGACGTGTTTATCAACTCTGTTAACTCTGTTGAACTCTGTTCTTCAATCTTCTGTGTACTCTTCCAAGAACCTAGTACAGTGCTCTGCATATAGCAAGTGCTCAAGAAATATCATTGATTTATTTATTCTGAGTTTGTAGTACAGTGCTCTGCACACAGTAAATGCTCAATAAATACCATTGATTGTTTTACTGATAGAACGCTTTCAGGAAACTTAATTCAGTGCTCAGCACATCTCAACCAATCAATCAGTGTATTTATTGAGCGCTTCCTAGGTGCAGTGCACTGTTCTTACCTCTTGGGAGCAGAAATGTTCCCTGCCCACAATAAGCTTACATTCTAGATAATAAGTGCTTAATAAACACCACAATTTATTATCATTATTACTACTACTATTATCCAACTCCGTGAACCTATCCGGATACCTTATATGTTTTAGAAAGAAACACTGCCTCTACTCTCCCAAGTGCTTAGTACAATGCTCTGCACACAGGAAGTGCTCAATAAATATCATTGATGTTGATGAGTGCGGTGTTGGGCCCGATGAGTGCTACAGCAGGGCTCTCCTTAACACACAGTTTTGTGAAAACACAACCAGTGCATTTAAGGAGAACTGGGAGTAAATGACAAGAGAAGGGCGGAAAGCTGTGTAGCCACAATCCCTGCGGATGTTTAGAGCGAACATCAATAAACTCTGGAAGGTTTTCTGTTTTGTCCTAAACCAAGCCAGGATGTGTGTGTGAGTACCGGGATGGTGTTCGCTTCCGTCTGCTTCATCTCCATTTTCGTCTCGTACACGCAGATATTCTGGGCCGTGCTGAGGATGCTGGCCACAGAGGGCCGGGCCAAAGCCTTCTCTACCTGCCTGCCTCACCTCGCCGTCGTCACTCTCTTTGTCATGACTTGTTCCTATGCTTACTTGAAGCCTCGTTCAGGCTCCCACTCGACGCTGGACCTGCTGGTGTCCATGCTTTATACCACGGTGCCCCCAGCCCTCAACACCCTCATCTACAGCCTGAGGAACCGAGACATGAAGGTCGCCCTGAGGAGGGTGCTTGGAGGGAATGGTTTCCATTTTGGGGAGAAAATCATCATCTTATGACTTGAATCATTATCTTATGACAGATACTTGACCCAGTATCTGTCAGGGACTATTCTTTGTACCTAAGCGTGTTATCCAAATTTTCCCAAAGGAATAAATTAATCATATTCATTGAGTGCTTACTATGTGCAGAGCACTGTACTAAACGCTTGGGAGAGGACAGTATAACAGAAATGACAGACAGGTTCGCTGACTACCACTCAGGATCACTTATTGTGGATCAACTGCCTGAGCACTATAGTAGGTGCTTTGAAGAGAACAATGGAATTCGTATGCATGATCAATCAGTCAATCAGTGGTATTTATTAGACTCTGACTATATGCAGAACACTGTACTAAGCACTTGGGAGAATACAAAGAGTTAGCAGACACATTTCCTGCTATCAAAAAGCTTACAATCTAACAGGGGGAAAAGGCACCAGAATAAACTACAGACAAGAGGAAGAAAGAAAAGGGGATGTTTTACTGTGTAAGTAATAAGGTAAATACAGTATTTACACAAATGCTAAATAGGTTTGTGAGTATTCAAGTTCATAGGTGGTACAAGATTCGGAACAGGCAATTCATTCATTCATTCAATTGTGTTGATTGAGCGCTTACTGTGTGCAGAGCACTGTACTAAGTGTTCGGAAAGTACAATTCAGCAATAAAGAGAGACAATTCCTGCCCACAATGAGCTCACAGTCTAGAAGTGGGGAGACAGACAACAAAACAAGTGAACAGGCAAAAATAGAAATAAATAGAATTATAGATATATACACAACAGAACAAGTAAACAGGCATTAATATAAATAAATAGAATTATAGGTATGTACATATATGCATAAGTGCTGTGGGGTGGGGAAGAACAAAGGGAGAGAGATGGGGCGATGCAGAGGGAGGGGGAGCTGAGGAAAAGGGGGGCTTAGTCTGGGAAGAGGGGGGACTTGTAATAATAATACTTGTGATATTTATTAAGCGCTTATTATGTGCTAAGCACTGCAACAAGCACTGGGATGGATACAAGATAATCAGATCCCACATAGGGTTCACAGTAGGAGTGAGAACAGGAATCAAATCCCGATTTTTGCAGATGAGGTAACCGGTGCACAGAGAAGTTAAATGACTTGTCCAAGGTCACAAAGCAGGCACATGGTAGATCCGGGTTTTAAGAATGTGAGCAAGATACCTGCAGTGGAAAATAGCAAGGCAAAGGAGAGAGTAAGTAGGTTGGCTTGAAGGGCAGCACTGCCTAATGGATAGAGCACGATCATGGGAGTCAGAAGGACCTGGGTTCTAATACTGACTCTACCCCTTGTCTTCTGTGAGACCTTGGGCAAGTCACTTAACTTCTCTGTGTCTCAGTTACCTCATCTGTAAAATGTAGATTTAGACTGTGAGCTCCATGTGGGACAGGGATTGCGTAGAACTCAATTTGCTTGTATCCACCCGAGCACTTAATACAATGCCTGGTACATAATAAATGCTTAAGAAATGCTACAATTATTATTATTAAAAGGGACTAAAGAGTGTGAGCTGGGGTGTAGTTATAGAGCAGGAAAGTGAAGTAAATTGACCAAGGTAACAGCACACAAGCAGAGGAAATGTAATTAATAATGATGATGATGATGATGATGATGATGATGGCATCGGTTAAGCGCTTACTATGTGCCAAACACTGTTCTAAACACTGGGGTAGATACAAGGTAATCACGTTGTCCCACGTGGTGCTTAAGGTCTTAATCCCCATTTTACAAATGAGGTAACTGAGGCCCAGAGAAGTTAAGTGACTTGCCCGAAGTCACACAGCTGACAAGTGGCAGAGCCGGAATTAGAACCCAAGTCCTCGGACTCCCAGGCCCGTGCTATACCTGCAAGGCCATGATACTTCTATGACTTTGAGAGCTTTGAACTGTTGTATCGAACTCTCCCAATCACTTAGTACAGAGCTCTGCACATAAAAAACACTCAATAAACACTCTTGATTGACTGACTGATTGATTGATTACACTTATAATTTCTTACTGCTATCCGGAATGTAGTAACCCCGATTCCTTGTGGATGGAAGACAGTAATAGGAAACATGCACAATGATTATAGATGACAAGTTCAAGCTCGCATCCAAGTTGGTGAGAAGGTGGAGTGAAGGATGAAGTAAGCGAAGTTGAGGAGTTAGAAGCAGCATGGCCTCGTGGATAGATCACGGGCCTGGGAGTCAGAGGACCTGGGTTCTAGTTTCAGCTTCTCCACTTGTCTTCTGTGTGACCTTGGGCAATTCACTTTGCTTTTCTGTACCTCTGTTCTTCTGTACTCTCTCCTACTCAGACAGTGAGCCCCATGAGAGACAAGGACCGTGTCCAACCTAATTCATTTGTATCTAACCCAGGACTTAGAAGAGTGTTAATCACACTCTAAGCACTTAAAAATATCATTTCTAATCCCTGAGCAGGGAGGGGAGCCCCGAATCACAGAGATTGTAACAGCTATCCAGCTCTTGCCATTGCTCCTGTCAGGAGCTTCCTCCCTGTTCAATCCATTGCCTTCTTTGTCACCCTTGTGCTTCGATTTGCTCGTTTTAGTCACCCCATTATTACCCCACTTTTATTCACCCCACCTACGTCCATATCCATGATTTATTTATTTATAAGCACGTCTATCTCCCCTATATTCATTCATTCAATCGAATTTGTTCAGCGCTTACTGTGTGCAGAGCATTGTACTAAGAGCTTGGGAAGTACAAGTTGGCAACATATAGAGACGGTCTCTACCGAACAACGGGCTCACAGTCTAGAAGGGGGAGACAGACAACAAAACAAAACATGTGGATAGGTGTCAAGTCGACAAAACACTTAGGCTATAGACTGCAAGCTCATCGTGGGCAAGGATCGGGCCTGCCAACTCTGTTATATTTACTCTTCCAAGTGTGTAGTTCAGTGTTCTGAACTCAATAAGCTCCTACGGTCGCCCCCCCCGCCCCCAGCACCCATAAAGGGAGTGTTGTTGCCCCTGGCTGAGGAAAAGATGGGCAAGTCTCTCATAGATCTTATACTGGCTTTGGAGACTCTGGAGCGTCTGATTGCAAAGCCTAGCAGGATTCGAGGGGTGGCCCCGACAAAGCCCATCGCTCCAGAAGGAGCAATACAGAAGTTATCCCGATCCCAAATGTGGAGTGATTTAATAGCGGCCGGGACCAAACGAAGAAATATATTTAAGCAGCTGAACACCGTGCTCTTCACCCTATGGAAGAAATCACCTAAGGATCAGAGGTATACCACAGGGGAAGGCCAACTCACAGCTGAAACACCTGAAAGTGTCAATGGGAGCAGAAAAGGAGGCCCATTCACTCTGCCCTAGGTGGTTCTTCTGCACTTTTGCACCCTAACCTGAGAGAATGGAGAGACCAGCTGTAAGGAAGTGGCCAAGTACACTTCATTCGGGTCAGGTCAGCAGGAGGGGATCAGAGGCCATGCGTTACCCTGACTATTTACTGGGGTGCCTGAAATATTCAGTCCACTTTCGTCTTGGTAAACACCGGTGCAGAAGTCACCCCTGTACAAAGGGACCCCAGCAAATTCACTGGTCCCAGGGTGTGGATCGAAGGGTTTGGGGGCACAGCACCTCCACCGTGAGAACCACCCTCCTATTGGGTATGGGTCGGCTGGTCCCCGCCACCTATAAGATACTCATCAAGATGGTACCCGAGTGTATACTGGGGGTGGTGACATTTGAGAACCTGGGACCCCTTCCTCGATCCCCTCGGTACCAATTTGCGAGAACTGGCCTGTGGAGAAGGGGAAGGGGGCGCTGGCAACTGGCACTTGGTAAACTGGCACATGGCACATGGACAGCCAAAGGGAACCCAGGTACTTGGGCTGCAGTTGCAGTCCACACCCCCCACCCCCCCCACACACCACCATGTATACCATCCTCTGGGAAGAAGGGGTCCGTCAGTCCAGCCAATGGGCTGAACTCAGGGTGGTATGTATGCTCCTATCCACTCACCCTGATGTAGATGCCTTGGCAACTGACTCGTGGGCCATATACAGCAGCCTCGCCCCGTGGTTGGGGGTGTGGGAATAATAATAATGATGATGATGGCATTTGTTAAGCGATTACTATGCGCAAAACGCTGTTTTCAGCGCTGGGGAGGAATGCAAGGTGATCAGATTGTCCCACGTGGAGCTCACAGTCTTCATCCCCTTTTACATATGAGGCAACTGAGGATCAGAGAAGTTACGTGACTTGCCCAAGGTCACAAAGCAGACATGTGACGGAGCCAGGATTAGGACCCATGACCTCTGGATCCCAAGACCTTGCTATTTCCACTGAGCCAAGCTGCTTCTCTTCTTCCACCCCTTCGAAGTCAAGGGGTGGATGGTAGCATAGGAAGAGGTATGGGAAAAGAGATGTGGCGTGACATCGCTCGAATAATAAGAGCCCGGGAGGCCCTTCTCACCATGTACCATGTGCCAGCTCACCAAGGGACCCTCGGGAATGAGGAGGCTGATGCGCTCGCACAAGTGTGGGAGGCACGGCCCACCAACGCCATCCAGGAGGTGCATGAGGCACTCTCATAGCGGGGTGGATGCCACTTATCAAACCCTACGGAGACCGGGGTGGGAAGGAATGCACAGGTAGGTACGTGAATTCTCGCAAGATTGTAAACATTGTATGCAAAAGAATTCGCGGCACTATGGCCAACACAGGGTCCCTGCACCTAAGCCAAGGAAATATACGTGCTCACAGCAGTGGATACTCGAATGGGAGAGGCGTTCACCTACCCGGTGGCAGCAGCCATATAGGTTGCTGAAGCCCATACAAGGGCTTCAGGTGATGGGGGCTCGATATGGCTTGCCGGCCTAAACAGATTCTAATCAAATGACCCACTTTTCAGAGCACAAGATCAAGAAGTGGGCTGTGCAACATGACACTTTGTGGCCCTTACCCGGCTGGAAGATGACATCACCACTCCAACACCATTGACGAATGGAACAGACATGTGGTGGGACGCCGCCCCTAAACGATGACGGTTGCCTGTCATTGTAATCGCAGCTGGAGAATACATTGGGACGTGGAGACGTGACGGTATTCAACATCACTGTGCAGGTGCCCTTCCACATGCTAGGTACTTCTCATGACTGGAGTGTGAGCGTCACGATGTCAAAGACAAATGTCACCAATGTCACCATGGAGGGCACCATGTCGTGGTAGATCAACAATGACACGGGCACGAAAACGACCTGGCTGCGCCTCAACCTAATAACCGAGAAACTAACAGGATATGAGGATCCATGGCACAAGTATGGTTATTGGCTGAACTCCTCTGCCCAGGGCTGGGAAAACGCCACAGATGGTTCCTGGAACTCGGGCACGCTCCTGCTGGTTGTCGAAGCAATACCGCCCAATATGGACAATGGATACCCAGAGACCAGGGCAGCATACCTATGGGAAGCCACCTTGGAAGGCGTTTGGCTGCTCACCCACACTCGAGGAACTACCGAGGCAATCGCTGGAACCGTGGTGGGTAGATACCTATCACCTGAACTGCTCCACTGCCCTGGCCCAGCTCCGGCGACAATTGATCTGGTGGGTAGGGAACTGGTAACTAGAAAGGGCCCCCGGACGATGGAAGAATGACATCATTGGGTGGGTTGGCAGCACACCGGGTGTACGGAACCAAGCGGATCTATAAGGCCTGTGGGATGCCCGAGGCCGAGACCTCCAATATGAAAGCCAGATCTAGCAGCTAATTAGCACTGAAATGTTGCAGGATGTCGAGGGTAGAGAAGAATGGCACTGTCAGTTGGAGCTCTGAAAACATGGGCGGGAATCCTCACAGGGGAGCTGTTCCGTTGGGTCCAAAACGTCGTCTGGTCAATGCCTACATTTAGATTCAGTTAGATCTGCTACCATACCTCACCACCCTAACGGAAGAAGTAAGCCAAGCACAGTGTCCCCCCAGCCTGCCTCGCCTGTATCCAGCCTCTGTCGCTTGGCCGGCCATTCAGGTACTATACGAGGGTGTACCGCCCATTACTGTAAACTGAGGTTATGCCACCCGGTGGGCACCCTGCCCCTGCGAGCCACATCCTTAGTGGGATTAGGGATAGTGCAGAATGGCAAGTGGGTGGTCCCCCTGGGAGAGAGGTGGGGATGGTGGAATGGGTCCAGGAATCAATGGGAGCCCTTCTCCCCTATTAGATGTACCCAAGTAAAGAGGGATTGGTTCTGCTCTCATGACCCCAGAGGGCGTGACAGCGTACAGGAAAGTTGGCCGATTTCCATCACCGGGGTGGAAGGGGGAGACTACTGGTATTTGGGTAATGGGAAATTCTGCTGGACATGTGGAGAACATATAAACATAACCATGATGACATTTAATTATTTTAGTGCTGCCTGTGCTAAGTTAACGATTGTTTGTAGTAATGTCTTGAGTAGGGTTGCACATTAGTGATCGAATCAATCTATCCTGATGGGAGCGGTATGAACATCACACCCTCCTCTGGGACGTCCCGATGGATCTAGTGAACTCAGTAGCTTGACCGGAGCAGGTGGAGGAAGCCGCAGAAGTGATACGACAAGCCCTGGGGGACGCACAGCGAGACTGGAACCGCACTGCGCTCTGCCCAATCAAAGCCGGACTGCAGAAACGAACACCGAAACGGAAGATGGTGACAGACTGTGGGTGGTTCTCATGGCTGTTGGGGTGTGGGAGTGTGGGAACGGGACATTGATCCCAGTGGATTGTGCTAGGGTGCGTCGTGCTCTACGCAGCTTTGGTGCTAGGATCCTGTTACTCGCGCAGGCCCTCCACCAAAGCTATCGTAGTCCCCAGCTTCAGGTTACTCTAGGCATACAGAGGGGACGAAGGGGCGGAGTGTGGAAAGAGTGCCCTATCTGTGAATTCACCCCCTCCCTCCACTTGAGCAACCCACAGCAAGAACACAGAACTGCTACACTACAGAGTTGCAGAACGGAAACTGTCCCAGTCGGATAGACATCCTGGTGATACAGGGAGGGCTAACCAGCATGAGGGGGCTTCATATATAAGAGGTATTGCTGCTATTTCTAGATATAGGCATTTAGACCGAGTCCTGCAGAGCCTGCCCTGCTGATTAGGACTTGGACCCCCTCCTTGGCTTGCTTGCTGCGCTACAGCTATGTGAGTACACCCAATAAAGAGGCAGAACTGATCACTCTGGCTCGATGTCTCATCTTTGACTAGTCGTCGCCCAATCTAAAGAACCCAGAGCCGCTCTCTGGTAGGTGACCCCAGCTGACTTCGGGAGCATCTCCCCACAGAGGTTGACTAAGGCACTGGGAAACGAAGTGACTTGCCCAAGGTTACACAGCAGATGAGCGGTGAAGTTGGGATTGGAACCCAGGTTGTCTGACTCCCAGGCCCGGTCACTTTCCACTAGGCCAAACTGCTTCTAGTCTCCAGACACTAACTGAGTTTGCCAATCTGTCACTCCCTACCTCTCGGTTGAGGGTTCTGATTCTCTATTGGTTATTCTGAGTATCCAATCATAGTCCCCCAGTGAGGATATGAGGATATATTCTATTTTTAACATAGTATTTGTTAAGCACTGACTTCGTGTCAAGCAATGTTCTAGGCTCTGGGGTAGATATAAATCAATCAGGTTGCAAACAATCCCTGTCCAGCATGAGGTTCACAGTCTATGTATGAGGGAGAATGGGTATTTCATCTCCATTTTACAGCTGAGGAAAATGAGACCCAGAGAAGTGAAGTGGCTTGCCCTTGGTCACCTGGCAAGCATTCGGGACGGTTGGAATTAGAACCCAGATCTTCTGACTCTCAAGCCCAGGTTCTTTCCACTAACCAATGCTGTTTATCCTATTCATATCACTATCTCCCTGTATCTGTCTCTCTGGATTTATGTAGAAGAAGATGCTGTTGTTGTCATGGGAACATCACGGGCCAGAACCGTTGCTGCAGTTGGGAGTGCCAGGTCCTTATCTCCAGAGGGTTCTCGCATCACCTGATTAACGAGGTCCTTCCACAGGGGCCCAAGCCGGTCGTCCAGCGATCCCCCTCGGAGCAGGGACTGCTTTATCTACAGGGACAAGGCCCATCTGGAGAGCAGGTCAGCATCCATGGAGAGCGGAGAGTGGCTGAGGTCTTCTGGACGTCCCTTTGTGGCTGACCAAACCCAGAAATCCGAGGAGAAAGAGGAGACCAGCCCCGGCCAGGCCCAGCTGCTCTGGTGAGAGTGAGTGGGGGTGGAAAGTGGCAGTGTGGAACCAGAAAGATGAAGCCAGAGATAGAGCCATTCTGGGGAGATTCTCGCTCTTGGGGAACAGTTTAGAGTTCATTCATTCATTCAATCGTATTTATTG
This sequence comes from Tachyglossus aculeatus, assembly GCF_015852505.1. Classification (NCBI taxonomy): domain Eukaryota; kingdom Metazoa; phylum Chordata; class Mammalia; order Monotremata; family Tachyglossidae; genus Tachyglossus; species Tachyglossus aculeatus. The sequence goes on along the minus strand of NW_024044829.1, from coordinate 9,946,209 downwards.
AGCGATTACTGCGTGCAGAGCACTGCACTAAGCGCTTGGAAAGTACAATTCCGCAACAGAGACAATCCCTGCCCACAACGGGCTCACAGTCTAGAAGGGGGGAGAGACCAGTTCAGACTAAGACTGTACCCCAAACAGGGCAGGCTTGTAGGAGGGGAATGGCTTGCCAGCAATAATAAATAATGCATACTTTTGGTGCATGTTAAGCACTTACTGTGTGCCAAGCACTGTTCCAAGCGCTGGGTTACATACAAGTTAATCAGGATATCACAGGCCCTGTCCATCATGGGGCTCACACTCTTATCCCCATTTTACACATGAGGTAACCGAGGCACGGGGAAGTGAAGTGACTTGCTCAAGGTCACTTAGCAGGCTTGCGAGGGAACCGGGATTAGTACTCACATCCTTCTGACTCCCATGCACATGCTCTATCCACCAGTGACCCCGTCACTGACACAGCTCTCGTCCCTCCTAGAAGCTGATGTGGCTTAGTGGAAAGAGCCCGGGCTTTGGAGTCAGAAGTCATGGGTTCAAATCCCAGCTCTGCCAACTGTCAGCTGTGTGACTTTGGGCAAGTCACTTAACTTCTCTGTGCCTCAGTTACCTCATCTGTAAAATGGGGATTAAAATTGTGAGCCCCCCGTGGGACAACCTGATCACCTTGTAACCTCTCCAACGCTTAGAACAGTGCTTTTCACATACTAAGCGCTTAACAAATACCAACATTATTATTATTATCATTATTATTATTATCCCCATCCTGGCTACCATGGAAACCACCCACCAGGCTCGTATGCTACAACCGAGAATCGGCATGGCACTTCATCATTTCGGGTGTCAGTGGTTCCTGTATGTCAAAAACGTTTTCAGCAGGAACGTGATAGTCAGGGATGAGAGAGCGTGACCTATTCTGGGAAAAACCTCGGTACCATCATCAATTTTTCTGAACGGAAGTTCTCCTATGAATCAATGCCTTACCGTGGCAGGAGAGTTTGCGTACAGCAGTGAACCTTAGAGCCATGCCATTGAAAGATACTCTCGCTAGGGTTACCCATAACAGAAAGGCCTAAGTGGAAACAAAGTTGATTTACCTGTGCTGGGCAGCAGCGGCATGGGAAAGAGTGAAAGGCAGATGAACAAATGATAATAATGATGATGATAATAATAATAATAATAATAATAATAATAATAATGATAATGGTATTTATTAAGCGTTTACTATGTGCAAAGCATTGTTCTAAGCGCTGGGGAGATTGCAAGGTGATCAGGTTGTCCCACGTGAGGTTCACAGTCTTAATACCCATTTTACGGGTGAGGTAACTGAGGCATAGAGAAGTTAAGTGATTTACCCAAAGTCACACAGCTGACAATTGGCGGAGCTGGGATTTGAACTCATGACCTCTGACTCCAATGTCCCTGCTCTTTCCATTGAGCCCCGATGATCAAAATGTGGATCAAAGACAACAGCAGAGACTCGTGGTTTCACTGTGCAGAAGGAGGCAATCATAAACCACTTCTTTATGTTTACCAAGAAGCATAGCTCACTGGAAAGATCTTGGGAGTCAGAGGTCTTGGGTTCTAATCCTAACTCCACCACATGTCTGCTGTGTGACCTTGGGCAAGTCACTTAACCTCTATGAGCCTCAGTTACCTCATCTGCAAAATGGGGACAAAGACTGTGAGTCCCCAAGTGGGGACAACCTGATCTCCTTGTAGCCCCGTAGCGCTTAGAACACTTCTTGGCACATAGTACGCCCTTAACAAATGCCATGATTCTTCTTCTTCTTATTATTATTATTATCATTATGGATGCACATACCAGAATGAATACTGGTAATTTATCCATAAAACCTTCTTGGTAAACATATGGCAGTGTTTTACCACTTCCTTCTTCCCTGCAGTAAATTTGAATCTCCACCCTCGACTCTCTCCCATGCCGTTGCTTCCCAGCACAGGTGAGTTTTGACTTGTAGCAGATTGTATGCCACTCGCTAGCCACTGCCCAAGCTAGAAATGGAATAGGTAGGCCCCTGCTTGACTCTCCATCAAATAGCCGAGACTGGTAGAGTACTGGAAACTCTCCAGGTGTGATCGTGAGAGGGGCTGAGGATATTACTTGGAGTTTAAAATCACTTCTAGACTGTGAGCTTGTCATAGACAGGGAACGTACCTACAAACTCCATCATGTTGGACTCTTCTGAGCAGTTAGTACAGTGTTCTGCACATAGTTACTGCTCAATAAATTTGTTGATTGACCTACAAAATTCCACAACAGCCAAGTTCATCTCTTCCTGTTCTCTTGTGGTCTCCTATCTGCAATTTATTTTAGGTTTCTGTCTCCCCAAATAACAGTAATGCTTGGGTCTCTTGTTAAATGCTAATTATACACCAAGCTCAGTAGTATGTGTAGGAGTAGATGCACAATAATCAGGTAGGACAGAGTGTTTAACCCATACTGGGATCACAGTCTCAGAAGCGAGGATAAATTGAGGCCTTGAATTTCCATTTTATAAATGAAGAATCGGGTGATCAGAGAAGTTAAATATGCTGCTCAAGGTCACACAAGAGGCAAGTGGTAGAGCCAGAATTAGAAACCAGGTCATCCGACTCCTTGCCATTTCACTCTGCCACTCCAACAAGACTGTGAGCTTGGAATTCCTTGACAGCAGGTATCATTTGTACTAACGCTATTAAACTCTGTAGGTGCTACGAACGTACAAATGATTGATTTACTCCTATGGGAATTAATGCTGATTCCTTTTTCGATGCCATCAAGGCCTGTAAATAGAAGTCTTCCATCGTCCTGTGCAGGGAGTTGACATCATCCCCCAGGAATGTCGAATATCTCCACGGTGTTGAAATTCCTTCTGCTGGGATTCTCTGAGGTCCAGGAGCTGTAGCTGATCCATGCCATGCTGTTCCTCCTGGTCTACCTGGCGACCCTGATGGGGAATTTCCTCATCGTCACCGTCACTGCCCTCGGCCGGTGCCTCCACACCCCATGTACTTCGTCCTCAGGAACCTGGACCTCATCGACCTCTGCCTCATCTCTGTCACCATCTCCTTGACTAACTGCCGATCCGTCTCCTTCTTGAGCTGTGCCACCCGGCTCTTCCTGGTGGTCCTGTTTGCTGCCTCGGAGTTCTTCGTCCTCATGGCGATGTTCCACGATCAGTATTTGCCTCCTCCTGCACTACGAGGTCGTCATGAAACCAGGGGCTTGTGGGAAGATGGCAGTAGTCTTCTGGCTCAGTGGAGGCCTATTCGGGGTCTTGTTTTCAGCTTCAATCTTCTCCTTGTCCTTCTGCGGGTCCAACGTTATCCAGCAATTCTTCTGAGACATCCACACTCTGCTGAAGATCACCTGCTCTTAACACTACTCCGCTATCGACGTGAGCATAATCTGTGGGCTAACCATAGCTGCCTTAGTCTCCATTTACATTGTTGATTCCTGCGTGCACATCATCCGGGCCGTGCAGAGGATTCCAGGCACCGAGGGTCGGACCAAAGCTTTCTCCACCTGCCTGCCCCATCTCGTCGTCGTCACCATCGTCCTCTTCACAGGCGTGTTTGGCTATCTCAAGCCGCCCTCACACTCTTCCTCGGTGTTCGACCTGCTGATGTCCCTGTTCTACACCGTCATGCCCCGGCCCTGTACCCCATCATCTACAGTCTGAGGAACCGGGACTTGAAAGCTGCTCTGTGGACGGTCTTAAAAAGGAGATTACACCAGACCCCTCTATAGGTCGAAATGCCTGTTTCGTTGTGCTCATATTCAATCCATCAATTAATCCATCATATTTACTACAGGAGCGAAGCGTGGTATCTTGGTTATAGTAGGAGAGTAGCGAGGTGAGGTAGGAGGGGACAAGTTATTGAGGGCTTTAAAGCCAGTGGTGTGGAGTTACCGTTTGATGCGGAGGTGCATAGGCAAACACTGGAGGTTCTCGAGGAGTGGGGAAACGGACTGAAAGTTTATGGTAAAATGATCCAGGCAGCAGAATGAAGTATGGACTTGAGTGAGGGGGAGACAGGAGGAATGGGAGGTCAGCAGGAGATTGATAAAGTATTCAAGGTGAGATAGAATAAGGGATTGGATTAACATGGTAGCAGTTCAGATGGAGAGGAAAGGACAGATGTTAACCACGTTGTGAAGGTGGAACTGACAGGATTTAGTGATGTATTGAATTTGTGGGTTGAATAAGAGAGAGGAGTTGAGGATAATGCCAGGATTATGGGCTTGTGAGACAGGAAGAATGGTGGGTCATCTACAGTGATAGAAAAATCAGGGGGAGGACAGGGTATGGACGGGAAGATAAAGAAAAGGTAGGTATGTTTCATGCCCACAAGGAGCTTACAGTTAAGAGGGGACTGATCATGCCACTAGGATCCATGACACTTGATTTCTAATGTCAACCCTTCCGTTGACCAGCTGTGTGACCTTGGGTGACCAACTTAAACTCTCTAGGTCTCTCTGTAACACGAAGATTTGATACATGCTTTATCTTTCTCTTATATTCTGAGCTTCTTAGGGCCAGGGACTTTGTCTGAGCTGATCATTTTGTTTCTACTCAGCACTTGTTACAGCCTTTATCATGTAAACTGCTAATAAAGACTACAATGAAATTGTTGATAATCATGTTAATGATAATTAATTATGATTATAAACAGGAACCCATGAATTTATACTTTCTGAATTAGATCCAGCTACCCTCTGTAGAGTTTTGCAAAAGTATCTTTAAAGGGATCTTGTAATTGCTTTCTAGTGTATCTTCCAGGTGCGTTAATAATAATAATCATCATCTTAATTATTATGGTATTTCTTAAGCCCCTTCTTTATGCCAGGCACTGTACTAAGCACTGGGTGGATACAAGCAAATCGGGTTGGACACAGTCCCCTGTCCCACCTGGGGCTCACAGCTCAATCTCCATTTTGCAGATGCGGCAACTGAGGGCCAGAGAAGTGAAGAGACTTGCTCAAGATCACACAGCAGACTAGTGGCAGAGCCGGTATTAGAATACGGATGGATGGACCACAATGAGGGTGCATTGCATTGATTTTTCCTAAAGTATTGGGGGTTAGAGGGATATCCTGTGGAATCGCGCTCTCAAACCTCCTGCTTGCCAAATCCAACGGCTCATACTCTGTCCTAATCCTCCTCGACCTCTCAGCTGCCTTTGACACTGTGGACCACCCCCTTCTCCTCAACACGTTATCTGACCTTGGCTTCACAGACTCCGTCCTCTCCTGGTTCTCCTCTTATCTCTCCGGTCGTTCTTTCTCAGTCTCTTTTGCAGGCTCCTCCTCCCCCTTCCATCCTCTTACTGTGGGGGTTCCCCAAGGTTCAGTGCTTGGTCCCCTTCTGTTCTCAATCTACACTCACTCCCTTGGTGACCTCATTCGCTCCCACGGCTTCAACTATCATCTCTATGCTGATGACACCCAGATCTACATCTCTGCCCCTGCTCTCTCCCCCTCCCTCCAGGCTCGCATCTCCTCCTGCCTTCAGGACATCTCCATCTGGATGTCCACCCGCCACCTAAAGCTCAACATGTCGAAGACTGAGCTCCTTGTCTTCCCTCCCAAACCTTGTCCTCTCCCTGACTTTCCCATCTCTGTTGACGGCACTACCATCCTTCCCGTCTCACAAGCCCGCAACCTTGGTGTCATCCTCGACTCCGCTCTCTCATTCACCCCTCACATCCAAGCCGTCACCAAAACCTGCCGGTCTCAGCTCCGCAACATTGCCAAGATCCGCCCTTTCCTCTCCATCCAAACCGCTACCCTGCTAATTCAAGCTCTCATCCTATCCCGTCTGGACTACTGCACTAGCCTTCTCTCTGATCTCCCATCCTCGTGTGTCTCTCCACTTCAATCCATACTTCATGCTGCTGCCCGGATTATCTTTGTCCAGAAACGCTCTGGACATATTACTCCCCTCCTCAAAAACCTCCAATGGCTACCGATCAATCTGCGCATCAGGCAGAAACTCCTCACCCTGGGCTTCAAGGCTCTCCATCACCTCGCCCCCTCCTACCTCACCTCCCTTCTCTCCTTCTACTGCCCAGCCCGCACCCTCCGCTCCTCCACCACTAATCTCCTCACTGTACCTCGCTCTCGCCTGTCCCACCATCGACCCCCGGCCCACGTCATCCCCCGGGCCTGGAATGCCCTCCCTCTGCCCATCCGCCAACCTAGCTCTCTTCCGCCCTTCAAGGCCCTGCTGAGAGCTCACCTCCTCCAGGAGGCCTTCCCAGACTGAGCCCCTTCTTTCCTCTCCCCCTCGTCCCCCTCTCCATCCCCCCGTCTTACCTCCTTCCCTTCCCCACAGCACCTGTATATATGTATATACGGTTGCACATATTTATTACTCTATTTATTTATTTATTTATTTATTTATTTATTTTACTTGTACATTTCTATCCTACTTATTTTATTTTGTTGGTATGTTTGGTTCTGTTCTCTGTCTCCCCCTTTTAGACTGTGAGCCCACTGTTGGGTAGGGACTGTCTCTATGTGATGCCAATTTGTACTTCCCAAGCGCTTAGTACAGTGCTCTGCACATAGTAAGCGCTCAATAAATACGATTGATTGATTGATTGATTGATCTAATATTCAAGACATTTGAGCCTCCCAATTCTCCCAGGTCTGGGTGATTTTATCCAGTGGACTGACCAAATACTCAATTAAGTGGTGCTTTCCCTTACCTCCTCCAGGAGGCCTTCCCAGACTGAGCCCCCTCCTCTCCCTCCCCATTCCCCCCGCCTTGCCTCCTTCCCCTCCCCACAGCACCTGTATATATGTTTATATGTTTGTACGTATTTATTACTCTATTCATTTATTTTATTTGTACATATTTATTCTATTTATTTTATTTTGTTAATACGTTTTGGTTTGTTGTCTGTCTCCCCGTTCTAGACGGTGAGACCACTGTTGGGTAGGGGCCGTCTCTATATGCTGCCAATTTGTACTTCCCAAGCCCTTAGTACAGTGCTCTGCACACAGTAATCGCTCAATAAATACGATTGAATTGAATGAATGAATGAATGAGGAAGAAGTACATGGGGGTGTGGAGGCGCCGGTCGAGGGTGGTGACGGAGGCAATGAGAAGATTCCCCGTCAGAGCCGCCAGGTAGATCAGGAGGAACCGTGCGCCGTGGACCACCTGCAGCTCCCGGATCTCCGAGAAACCCAGCAGGAGGAATTCCCTCACCGAGGAGATGCTGGTCATTGGTAGGTATTAATGACTCCCTGCATAGGATACAGATCTTGAAGGGGTGAAGAAATCAACAGGAGTTTTGCCGGTGAGGAGAAGCAACATATGGTATATTGGAAGAGGGTTATCAATTACAAAATGACCTAGAAACTTGGTAAAAGATTTCCACATAACTAGGAGGGAATTACAAAGGAGGATTGACACCGTAATTCTCCAAGTGGGGAGATGACAACAAGATGACAAAGCTATAAGACAAGAAAGCTGTCCCAGTAGTAGCAGTAATAGCAACAAAAGCCCTAGTAGACGTTATATTATCAATCAATCAAGCAATTCAGAAATCGTATTTTTGAGACTTTACTGTGTGCAGAGCACTGTACTAATTACTTGGGAGTATACAATGTAACAGAAGTTGTAGACATGTTTCCTCCCCACAACAATCTTACAATATAAAGAGGGATAAAGATGTTAATATGAAATAAATTATGGATCTGTACAGACACTCTAAGCTCTCTGTGGGTAGGGAGTGTGTCTGTTATATTGTTATATTGCACTCTCCTAAACACTTAGTACAGTGATCTACACCAAGAGCTCTGCTCTGAGCTCAATAGATGTTCATTCATTCAATCGTATTTACTAAGCGCTTCCTATGTGCAGAGCACTGTACTAAGCTGATTGACTGACGGATAATAGTAATAACTGTGTTCATCAAGTCCCCAGTGGACACAAAAGGCAACGACAGGCCAACTCTAGAAGGCACCCTGAAGCACACAAATTATTTCTCACACAAAATTACAGCTAAATATTCACGTTTCCAAATACATACTGCCCTCACATGTATTCCTGCTCACTCACAAACCGGAGTCCTCCCACAGATGGACAGTCGCACAGAGTCAATCATATATATCGAGTGCTTACTGTCTGCAGAGCACTGTACTAATCACTTGGGAGAGTACAATACAAACAAATTGGTAGACGCATACACCCATAAACGTATGTAGTCACTCATTTAGTTCTTTCCTGACCCCCAAGTCTGTTCCCTAGGAAGAGATGGAGAACATTCCCCACTGTTCCCTACCCAGATGGCCCCCTTTCCTAAAGTCAGTGATTTGCTCCCTGACTCTCCTACCCTGCTCTGACACACTTGCAGACACCCCCAAACAGACACAAATCTGCAGGTCCAGGGGATCCAATTGCAGATGTCTCTATAAGAGGAAAATGAACTGCAGAGTGACGTCTGTGTAAACAGGGAAGGGTCGGGCGTGGTGACCCAGTTACATATGTCGCCTCGGGATTGGCAGAGGTCTGGGAGAAATGTTTTCCGTCCTCTCCATTCCACCGAACTGCCAATGTAGTCACCAATGACCTCCTCCTTGCAAGATCCGATGGCTCCTACTCTATGTTAATCCTCCTCGACCTCTTAGCTGCCTTTGACATGGTCGACCATTCCTTCTCCTAAACACGTTACCCAACCTTGGATTCACTGACTCCATCCTCTCCTGGTTCTCCTCTTATCTGTCCAGCCGTTCATTCTCGGTCTCCTTCGCGGGCTCCTCCTCCCCCTACCATTCCCTAAATGTAGGGGTTCCTTCAGGGTCAGTTCTTGGTCCCCATCTGTTCTTCATCTATACTCACTCATTCGCTCCCACGGCTTCAAGTAGCATCTCTATGCAGATGACACCCAAATCTACAAATCTACCCTGTTCCCTCTCCCTCTCTCCAGGCCCCTTATCTCTTCCTACTTTCAGGACATATCCACCTGAATGTCCGCCCTCCACCTAAAACTCAGCATGTCCAAGTCTAAGCTGCTTATCTCCCCCACACAGACCCTGTCCTTTCCCTGACTTTCCCATCACTGTGGACGACACTACCATCTTTCCCATCTCACAAGCCCGAAACCTTGGTATCATCCTTGACTCCGCTCTCTCATTCACCCCATACACCCAGTCTGTCATTAAAATCTGCCTTTCTCACCTTCACAACTTCGCCAAGATCTGCCATTTCCTCTCGATTCAAATCGTTACCTTGGTACAATCTCTCATCCTAGCCCGACTGGCTTACTGCAACAGTCTCCTTTCTGATCTCCCATATTCCTGACTCTCCCCGCTTCAGTCCATACTTCATTCTACTGCCCGCATTACCTTTCTACAAAAACGCTCTGGGCATGTCACTTCGCTCCTCAAAAATTTCCAGGGGTTGTCTATCAATCTTCGCATGAAGCAAAAACTCCTCACTATTGGCTTCAGATATCTCCATCGCCTAGCCCCCTCCTACCTCTCCTCCCTTCTCTCCTTCTACAGCCGAGACCACACACTCGGCTCCTCTGGTGCAGCTAACCTCCTCACTGTGCCTCGTTCTCGTCTGTTCTGCAGTCGACCCCTGGCCCACGTCCTTCCTCTGGCCTGGAATGCCCTCCCTCTTCACATTCGACAAACTAGCTCTCTTCCCTTCTTCAAAGCCCTACTGAGAACTGACCTCCTCTAGGAGGTCTTCCCTGACTGAGCCCCCCACTTCCTCTGCTCTTCCTCCCCTACCCATAGCCCCTACCCTCTCCCTCTGCTCTACACCCTTCCACTTCCTACAGTAATTGTGTTCGTTTGTACATATTTATTACTCTATTCATTTTATTAATGATGTGTATATATCCATAATTCTATTTATAATGCTAATAATAATGGTATTTGTTAAGCACTTACTACGTGCCAAGCACTGTTCTAAGCGCTTGGGTACATGCAAGGTAAGGTTGTCCCACCTGGGGCTCACAGTCTTAATCCCCATTTTACAGATGAGATAATTGAGACACAGAGAAGTTAAGTGACCTGCCCAAAGCCACACAGCAGACAGGTGGCATAGCCGGGATTAGAACCCACGTCCTCTGACTCCCAAGCCTGTGCTCTTTTCAATAAGCCACACTGCTTCTATTTTGATGGTATTGATGCTTGTCCGCTTGTTTTGTTTTATTGTCTGTCTCCCCCTTCTAGAATGTGAGTCCGTTGTTGGGTAGGGATTATTCCTATTGTTTGTGGAATTGTACTTTCCAAGCGCTTACTACAGTGCTCTGAAAATATTAAGCGCTCAAAAAATAGGATTGAATTAATTAATTAATTAATCGATGACATTTACTGAGCGCTTACTGTATGCAGCGCACTGGACGAAAACGTTAAAGGACAGGACAATCCAACAGAGTTGGTAGACACGTTCTCTGCCCATAACGAGTTGAGAGTCTAGGGGGATGTTACAGATGAGGGAACTCAGGCACAGAAAAGTGAAGTGATTTGCACCAAATCACCCAGAAGAGAAGCAGCCTGACCCACTGGAAAGAACATGGGACTGGGCTCTATTTCTAGCTCTGCCAATTGCTTGCTGTGTGACCTTGGACAAGTCACTTATCTTCTCTGTGCCTGTATTCTCCTGATCTCCCTCCTGCTCTGACTGTGAGCCCTATGAGGTACAGGGATTGTGGACAACCTGATTAAATTGTCCAGTGCTTAGAACAATGTTTGAAACATAGTAAGCACATAACAAATGCCACTGAAAATGAAAAAGAGGGGGAACTGTTATTAGAATCCAAGGCCTCTGACTTCCAGCCCATGCTCTATCCTCTAGGCCACACTGCTTATGACTTGCATTTGCCCAAAATTTGGGGGTGAAGTCCTTTGAGGAGGAATTGGTGATGAAGCATCTGGCTGGTGCAGTCTCAGTCATACCCTCTTGTTTCTGCCCGGAAGATTGAGCTGATGGTTGAAGACACCACGGCACCGGGCCGACACCATGCCATAACGTCCTAGCTCGGCAGCCATGGTATCCGGGGTTTGGGAGATGGATGGAGTGGGCCTGGGGGCTACCGTAGGAGAAAATCTTTTCTTTCTGCCTGTGTACGCAGCCCCGGCTCCAACTCCACCCCGGACACCGGGTATGACCATCTTCTCAGAGTGACCCTCACACTCACAAGCCTAATGGTCCCCTTCTTGTCCCTCCCCACCCTTGGTGAGTCTTATCGGGCCAGCGTGGGGTTGGGGGAGCCCTGATCCTCTCTGAGCTTGGCTGTTCTCCCCTCTCTCCTCGGACTCCTTGTTGCAGCGGCCAAGGAGGGACAGCGAGGAGCCATCACCCATCTCTGCTCTCCCGTGGACAGAGATGTGCTTTCGAGTTAGGGCTCCCGTCCCCTTAGATAAAGCCACCGCTGCTCCGAGGGGGGTCCCCGGAGGACCAGAGCATGGGGGCCTGTCCCCACAGTCTTTGAGACCCCAAAGAGATGAGGATCCGGTGATGGCACTTAACTGCGAAGTTCCCATGGCAACAGCATCCTAATTGTTCTTGAAAGTAGTGACAATCTGGATCAACGGGTGAGCACTTCAGCTTCTTTTTTCTTTCTTCAATGGCACCTGTTAAGTGTTTACAATGTGCCAGGCATTGTACTAAGTCTTGGGATTCCATACAAGCTAATCAGGTTGGACATAGTCCCTGTCCTATATGGGGCTCACAGTCTCAATCCCCATTTTTCAGATGAGGGACCTGAAGCCCAGAGAAGTGAAGAGACTTGCCTAAGGTCACACAACAGAAAGGTAGCAGAGGCGAGATTCGAATCCAGGCCATTCTGACTCCCAGGTCCATGCTCTATCGACTAGGCCAGGCTGCTTCTCTGAGTTTCATCTTCTTCATGACCTCAAACAATCAATCGGTCATTTAATCTGTTGTATTTTCTGACGTCTTCTGATTTCATATCTAGAGAGAACGAGAAATGACTTTAAATCCATCCTAAGACCCTCCCCATGGCTGGTGTGGGGGATCAACCCAGAGAGGCATCATAAGAAGCAACATAGCTTATTGGAAAGTGCCCAGTCTCGGGAGTCAGAGGACATGGGTTCTGATGCCACCTCCACCACATGTCTGCTTCGTGACTTTGGGCAAGCCACTTAATTTCTCTGGGCCTCAGTTATCTCGTCTGGAAAATGTGGATTAAGACTGTGAATCCCAAGATGAACAATCTGACTACATTGTCTGTACCCCAGCGCTTAGAACAGTTCTCGACACATAGATAGCGCTTAACAAATACAATTGTTATTATCATTATTATTATCACTTTGGGGGGGGGCTGAGGGGTTCTGAGAACAGGGTGATGGGAAGGAATCACTGATACTGGCTGGGTGTACACGATGGGAAAATCCCTGGTTTCAGAAAGAATAGGAATTGGTCTGTGGTTCGTCCTCTTCTATCTCATCACTGACTGTACCAAACTGGGGGGAGGAGGTCAGTGCATTCTCTCCACTGAATGGCTCTGTTCCCTTTCAAAATATCTCAGTGATGGAAAATGGAGAAATTATCTGTCAGCCCACATTTCCTCCTCCCCCCTTCCAGATTAGAGCACAGCTTTCCCCATCTTCAAAGCCCTTCCAACATCCCACCACTTTCAGGATGCCTCCCTAAGGCATCTTCTCCCTAAGTCATCTTCTCCCAACTACCAATCAGCATCTTAGACCACTTCTCCATTTTGGCACTCAAATCCACTATTATAGTTTTGTACATAGCAGCTTTAATAAAATGTACTCTTTAAGCACATAGTCACCTACTTACCATTCTTTCCATTAACATGTCCAAGACTGAACTCCTTGTCTTCCCTCCCAAGCCCTGCCCTCTCCCTGACTTTCCCATCTCTGTTGACGGCACTACCATCCTTCCCGTCTCACAAGCCCGCAAACTTGGTGTCATCCACGACTCCACTCTATCATTCACCCCTCACATCCAAGCCGTCACCAAAACCTGCCGGTCTCAGCTCCGCAACATTGCCAAGATCCGCCCTTTCCTCTCCATCCACACCACTACCCTTCTCGTTCAAGCTCTCATCCTATCCCGTCTGGACTACTGCATCAGCCTTCTCTCTGATGTCCCATCCTCGTGTCTCTCCCCACTTCAATCCATACTTCATGCTGCTGCCCGGATTGTCTTTGTCCAGAAACGCTCAGGGCATGTTACTCCCCTCCTCAAAAATCTGCAGTGGCTACCAATCAATCTGCGCATCAGGCAGAAACTTCTCACCCTGGGCTTCAAGGCTCTCCATCACCTCGCCCCCTCCTACCTCACCTCCCTTCTCTCCTTCTACAGTCCACCCCTCACCCTCTGCTCCTCTGCCGCTAATCTGCTCACCGTGCCTCGTTCTCGCCTGTCCCGCCATCGACCCCTGGCCCACGTCATCCCCCAGGCCTGGAATGCCCTCCCTCTGCCCATCCACCAAGCTAGCTCTCTTCCTCCCTTCAAGGCACTACTGAGAGCTCACCCAGGAGGCCTTCCCAGACTGAGCCCCTTCCTTCCTCTCCCCCTCGTCCCTCTCCACCCCCCCATCTTACCTCCTTCCCTTCCCCACAGCACCTGTATATATGTATATATGTTTGTACATATTTATTAATCCATTTGTTTTATTTATTTTACTTGTACATATCTATTCTATTTATTTTATTTTGTTAGTATGTTTGGCTTTGTTCTCTGTCTCCCCCTTTTAGACTGTGAGCCCACTGTTGGGTAGGGACTGTATCTATATGTTGCCAACTTGTACTTCCCGAGCGCTTAGTACAGTGCTCTGCACACAGTAAGCGCTCAATACATACGATTGATTGATTGATTAATTATCTTCTTCGTCATCTCATTAATTAATCCTGTGTCTATCTCCCCTGTTAGATTTTAAGCTCTTGGAAAGCAGGGATCGTGTTTAATTTATTTTGATCTCTCTGAAGGGTTCACTACAGTACTTAACTTCACCACAGTACTTTACACCCAGGATGCGTTCAACAAATACCATTGATTGATGGATGAATGGATTGTTAGATGGATGCATGTATGGATTGTTGGATAGATGGGTGGATAGATGGATGGGTGGGTTGTCTGCTGTGTGACCTTATACAAGGCACTTCACTTCTCTGTGCTTCAATTATCTTATCTGTAGAAGGGGAATTGAGACTGAGCATCATGTAGCATAGGGAGAGTGTAAACCTTGATTAGCTTGTATCCACCGCAGCACTTAGTACAATGCCTGGCACATAGTAAGCCCTTAACAAATACCACTATAATTATTATTACTCTGGATGGATGGATGGGTGGGTGGATTGATGGATGGATGGATGGAAGGATGGATTAACAGACAGGTGGGTGAAGAAACAGAAGAACCCTTCTGTTATCGGTTTACACTCACTCCCTTTGTGACCACATTCGTTCCCACGGCTTCAACTATCATCTCTACGCTGATGACACCCAAATCTACTTCTCTACCCCTGCTCTCTCTCCCTCTCTCCAGGTTCACATCTCCTCCTGCCTTCAGGACATCCCCATCTGGATGTCTGCCCGCCACCTATAACTCAACATGTCCAAGACTGAACTCCTTGTCTTCCCTCCCAAACCCTGCCCTTTCCCTGACTTTCCCATCACTGTTGACGACACTACCATCCTTCCCGTCTCACAAGCCCGCAACCTTGGTGTCATCCTCGACGCCGCTCTCTCGTTCACCCCTCACATCCAGGCCGTTACCAAAACCTGCCGGTCTCACCTCCACACCATTGCCAAGATCCGCTCTTTCCTCTCCATCCAAACCGTTACCCTGCTCGTTCAAGCTCTCATCCTTTCCCGTCCGGATTACGGTATCAGACTCCTCTCCGATCACCCATCCTCATGTCTCTTCCCACTTCAATCCATACTTCATGCCGCTGCCCAGATTGTCTTTGCCCAGAAACGCTCAGGGTATATTACTCCCCTCCTCAAAAATCTCCAGTGGCTACCAATCAACCTACGCATCAGGCAGAAACTCCTCACCCTCGGCTTCAAGGATCTCCATCACCTTGTCCCCTCTTACCTCACCTCCCTTCTTTCCTTCTACAGCCCATCCCGCTCCCTCCGATCCTTGGCCGCTAATCTCCTCATGGTGCCTCGTTCTTGGCTGTCCCGCCGTCGACCCCCAGCTCACGTCATCCCCTTGGCCTAGAATGCCCTCCCTCCCCACATCCACCAAGCTACCTCTCTTCCTCCCTTCAAGGCCCTACTGAGAGCTCATCTCCTCCAGGAGGCCTTTCCAGACTGAGCCCCCTCCTTCCTTTCCCCCTTCTCCCCCCTCCATCCCTCTCGCCTTATCTCTTTCCCTTCCCCACAGCACCTGTATATATGTATATATATTTGTAGGTATTTACTACTCTATTTATTTATTTATTTATTTTACTTGTAAATATTTATTCTATTTATTTTATTTTGTTAATATGTTTTGTTTTGTTCTGTCTCCCCCTTCTAGACTGTGAGCCCACTGTTGGGTAGGGACCGTCTCTGTATATTGCCAGCTTGTACTTCTCAAGCGCTTAGTACAGTGCTCTGCACACAGTAAGCCCTCAATAAATACGATTGAATGAATGAATGAACAGATGGACGGATGAATGGTAGGGCAGATGTATGTATGGATGAACGAATGGATTCGAGGCAACGATTTGATCATGCAAATTCATTCATTCATTCCACCATATTTAAAGAGCGCTTGATGTGTGCAGAGTACTGTACTAAGCGCTTAGAAAGTATAATTCAGCAACAGAGAAAATCATTGCCCATAGTGCGCTCACAGTCTAGAGTGGGGAGACAGGCATCAAAACAAGGAAACAGGCAGTCAAATTGTGGGGGACAGTTTCCATGATTGCATCCCTTCTTCCTTGTCACCCTCCGATTTTCTGAATTTCATAACCACCAAATGTGATCGTAAAGTTCATAAAATTACTGTGAATATCAGTAGTAGTATCAACATTATCATTATTTAATTTATTAAGAATTTACTTGAAAAAGACTGCCAGGTGCTAGAATAGAAACGCACTAATAAGATCGGACATGTTTCCTGACCCACAGGGGCTCAGATTGTAAGAGAAGGAGAGAACACATATTGAATCCTGATTTTACAGAGAGACCCCAAGACTTATGTAGCTGGACAAAGGTCATATAGCAGGCCGGTGGCAGAACCGGGCAGACATTTCAAATCCTATGACTCCCAGTCACATGATGCCACCAAAACAATCACTTGTCATTCATTCATTCGACCATATTCATTGAGTGCTTACTGTGTGCAGAGCATTGTAGTAAGTGCTTGGAAAGTACCATTAGGAATAAAGAGAGAATCTCTGCCCACACCGGGCTTATTGTCACGCACACCTTATTATCCTTGTCCCAGACATTGACAAATCCTCAGACGCTGGACTTTCTCTTAGGAGAGCTCTTCATATGGATAGCCCCATGGTCAGAACCGTGATGAGGAATGGGATAGTCAGCAAAACGAAACAGGCATTTTGTCCCTTAGAGGAGGGAGAAGGAATCTCCCATTTAGGAACCCCCCCAGGTCGGCATTTATGTCCAGGTTCCTCAGGCTGTAGATGAGGGGGTTCAGGGTGGGGGACACCGCGGTTTAGAACACTGATACCAGCAGGACCAGGGTCGAGGGGAAGTTTGACACTTGCTTGAGGTAGGCAACGGATCCAGTCTAGAGGAAGACGCTGATGACAGCGAAGTGAGGCAGGCAGGTGGAGAAGTCTTTGGCCCTCCCCTCAGTGGCCAGTATCCTCTGTATGGCCCGGAAGTTGCACACGTAGGGCACGACGATGGAGAAGAAGCAGATGACGCCTAAGGCTACCCCACCAGTGACGGTCACATCGATGGACGGTTCTGGGCCCACAGAAGCTCAGGGAGAAGGTCGAAGCTGAATAAAAGACCCCAAACAGCATCCCGTTGAGCCAGGATGTGCCCAACATCCTTCCACAGGCCTCATGATGTGGTGCCACAGGTTCATGATGAGCTCATAGCGCAGGGGGCGGCAGTTGGTGGTGTAACCGTTATAGGACTTCGCCCTGAGGACAACCACCTTTGAAGTGGCCAAAACCACAAGGGAGACCTGGGCGGCACAGCCCAGGAGGGAGATGGATCTACGATCAGTCAGGGAGATGACGCCAGACTTGGGGACGGTGACGGAGATGAAGCAGAGATCGAGGACGGACAGGTTTCTGAGGAAGAAATACATGGGGTGAGGAGGCGCTAGTCAAGTGTGTTGATGGCGATGATGAGGAGATTCCCTGTCAGGGACACCAGGTAGCCCGGCGTGGATAAACTGCAGCTCCCGGATCTCCGAGAAACCCAGCAGTAGGAATTCCCTCACCGTGGAGACATTGGACATTTTTGGGAGGCAGCACTGACTTTCTGCATGTGATGAGGGAAGAGCCAAATTTGGAGTCAATTGACGGGATGGGTGAAGGAATTCACAGGACACTTGCTAGCAATTCTCACTGGAGAGGAGACTGTTACTGAATTCAAAATGATCTTTGAGTTCACAATGGAGATATAGAACACTTCTGGGGAATCATGTCAACTCCCTGCACAGGAAAAGGGAAGACTTCAATTTAGAAACATTGAAGCTGTTGGTGAAGGAATAGAGCTAGGTCAATCAATTCTATTTATTGAGTACCTATAGCGTATTAGTACATATGATCACCGTCCTCAAGAAGCTTCCATTCTACTGGAAGCACCAAGCTTCAAACTGCATAGAGGCAGGCTGTTGTTGGGGAAAACATAGAACTGGTAGTCAGAGGACCTGGGTTCTAATCCCAGTTCTAATCCCAAATCTACCACTTGTCAGATGGGAAGGTGACAATTTCTCTACTCCTCAGTTTTCTCAATTTTAAAATGAGGATTCTGTACCTGTTTTCCCTCCTACGTAGTCTGGGAATACCTCGTGGGACACGCACTGTGTTGTACCAGATTGTCCTGAATCTCCCCCAGCACTTAATACTCTGCTTGCAACGCAGTAAGCACTTAATAAATATCAAGAATATTATTTTTGGTTGAGGAGACTGAAACTAAAATGATTAGAGGATAAAAGAGGTCAGCGAACACAAAAATATGTATATGACTGCTGTGAAATTTTTTGCTGGCTCTATAGTCAAACAAAAAGTGCCTTTATACACAAATTCATCCATTTAGTTGAGGGAGAATGAGCCTGGTAGACAGAAGGACCTGGATTCTAATCCTGTAATCTCCCCTTGTCCACTGTATGACCTGGGACCAGTGACGTACCTTATCTGTGCCTCAGTTACCTCATCTGTAAATTGGGGATTATGACCGAAAGCACAATGTGGGGCATGGACTGTGTCCAACCGGATTAGCTTGTATCCACCCCAGTACATACAGTACCTGGCATAAAATAAGCACTTAACGATACCATAAAACAAACAACAAAAATAAAACCCACATATACATCAAACTAATTCCATTGGCTCTGTATCTGCATTCACACTTCTACTCACACAAACACAAGCATACCTCATCGTTCATCTAGTCCTTTCCTAAAGCATCACTCAGTCAACATCTTCTCCTCTCCTCAACCTCCTCTTATAACAAGTTGTGCCTTTTCACGAGCAACAAAAACTCACAGTCGGCTTGACTGTGTGCAGTCTCCCCACCTTATGACTGCACTTCGTCCCCTTTCCATTGTTCAACACTTATTCTTAGCTCTAAAAGCAACTTTCTAGTTGTTATTCACTATGGACTCTTCCGTTTCCATCCTAGCCTGGAACTCCCTCTCTTATCCACTCAAAATCAGAGAGACCACAGTTCTTTCTGAATGTCCTGGATCTACAGACTGAAGAGGAGGGTATTCAGAGTGGGTGGCACCATGGTATAGAAGATGCACACCAGTATATCCAGCGCCGAGGGAGAGTCTGACAAGGGCTTGAGTTAGGCGATGGCGGCCGTAGAGAGAAAGATGGTGACGATGACCAGGTGAGGCAAGCAAGGAGAAGGCTTTGTACCGGCCCTTGGCAACCGGCATCCTCAGCAAGGCCCAGAAATATGGACGTACGAGACGGTGATGAAAATGAAGCAGACGACACCTAATGCTACCCCGGCGGTGACGCACATATCAATAGAGAGGTGGTCTTCTGAGAAGGTGATCTTCAGCAGGTAGGGGACGTCACAGAAAAGCTGCTGGGCGATATTGGAACCACAGAAGGACAGGGAGAACATCAAAGCTGAAAACAAGACTCCAAACAGGCCCCCGCTGAGTCAGGAGGCGGCGATCATCTTTCCACAGGCCCCTCGAGCCATGATGACCTGGTAGCACAGGGGGAGGCAGATGGCAGAGTAGAAGTTGTAGGACATGGCGAACAGCTCTGAGCTGGCAGACCAGACCACAGAGAAGACCTGGATTGCACAGTCCACTAGATATCCTGACCTCTCTCAAAATCCTCGCTCTCCAACTGCACCTCCAACTCCATCCTTTCACACCTTATAAAGTCACTCGCTCCCTCCTTTTTTCCCTTCCGAACCTTGATCCTTAACAATTCACTTTCCAATGGTTCCTTCTCCATTGCTCTCAAATATACTCATTTATCCTCTTTCGTTTATCTACACCTACTCCCTTGGAGAACTCATTGACTACCATGGCTTCAACCAGCATCTCTATGCTGATGATTCCAAATCTACATCACTAGCCCTGGTCTCTCCTTCTCTGCGGTCTTGTATTTTCTCCTGTCTTCAGGACATCTCTACTTAGATGTCCCACTGATGCCTCCAATGTAACACATCCAAAACAGACCTCCCCATTTTCCCATCCAAACCTTGTTTTCTCTTATCTTTTCCATCACTGTAAGCAGCACTACTATTCTCCCAATCTCCCAAGCCCATAACCTTTGTATTATCCTTGACTCATCTCTCTCATTAAACCCTCACATTCAATGTCACCAAATCCGGTTGATTCTACCTCCACAACATTGCTAAAATCTGTCCTTTCCTCTCCATCCCAACTGCTACCACACTAATTCAAGAACTTACCTTCTCCTGCCTTGATTGCTGTATCAGCTTTCTTGTTGACCTCCCTACCTCCTGTTTCTCCACATTCCAGTCCACACTTAACTCAGCTGCCCAGATAATTTTTATAAGCAAACTGAAGCAACAGAAAAGTGAATTGATTTGCTAAAGTCACCCAGCGGGTAAGTGGTGGAGCAGAGATTAAAACCCAGGTCCTCTGACTCCCAGGATTGTGTTCTTTTTTCCCCCAGCTCACACTTCTTCCCTGATGCCAAGGTTCTATGATCTAACTGGTAGTTGCTTTGACAAAAGTTGTGTTCTTCTCTGCTCCCATTAGCTAACTCTTAATGAAGATTCCAACTGAACCTCACGGAAGCGATCAATGGTATTTATTGAGTGTTTACTTTGTACAGAGCACTGTACTTAGCTCTCGGGAGAGTATAATATAACAGAGACTCTCTGCACACAGTAAGTATTCAATAACTATGGTTGTTTGATTAAGTTGAAAGGCAGCATGGCCTAGTAGATAGAGCATGGGGCTGGGAATCAGAAGGACCTGGGTTTTAGTCCTGGCTCCGCCATTTTTCTGCTGTATGACCTTGGGGATTAATGGCGATTGAGCCACGAGTTGCAACAGGGACTGTGTCCAACCTGATTAACTTGTATCTACCCCAGTTCTTAGTGAAGGGCCTGGTACATAGTAACCACTTAGCAAATACCATTAAAGAAAAAAAACCCAGAGTTGATAGACACGTTTCCTACCCACAAAGCCCCAGTGGATACTTTGTTCAGAAACCTTAGCCCAGAAGTGAGACCACATAAATGAATCAATCAATTGTATTTATTGAGCACTCACTGTGTGCAGAGCACTGTACTTAGCACACAGAGAATACAACATGACAGAGTTGGTATACATGTCCCCTAACAAACAATGATCTTACAGTCTAACGGACAGTTTATTCAAGTTTCCCTTCACCATTCATTGGAATGTCCATTAGAGTGTTCAATATTTCTCACCCCTCATTGGTCCAACTAGACAGTGGATCTTATCTGCATCAAAAAGAAACACCACACCATCAATTTTGAAACACTCAATCACCTTTACCCCTCTACCTCTCCTCGCTGCTCTCGTTCTACAACCCAGCCCACACACTTCTCTCTTCTAGTGCCAACTCACTATGACTCTATCTCATCTACGTCACTGCTGACCCCTCGCCCATGTCCTGCCTCTGACCTAGAACTCCCTCCCTCTTAATATCCAACAGACATTTACTCTGTCTCATATTCAAAGCCTTTAGAAGGGACATTTCTTAACATACCTCTGCCACTTGATTGCTATGTGAGCCTGGGAAAGTCACTTATTTTCTCTGTGCCTAAGTTTCCTCAACCGTAAGACGGGGATTGAGTACTTCGACTGAGAGACAAATATGGGAACGGGACTTTGTCTGACTTGATTACCTGGAATCTACCCCAGCCACTCAGAACAGTGCTTGACATAGTAAGTGTTTAACAAATTTCATTTAAAATGAAAAAGAGGCAGAAGAAGCAGAGGAAGAAAACTACAGGGAAGCAGCATGGCCTAGTGGAAAGAGCAAAAGCTTGCGAGTCAGAGGACCTGGGTTCTAATCCCAACTCTACCACTTGTCGGCTGGGTAATCTTGAGCAAGGTACTCAACTTCACTCTGCCTCAGTTACCTTGTCTGGAAAATGTATATTCAATACCTGTTCTCCATTTGACTTAGCTTGTGAGACCCGTGTTGTACAGGGTACAGCTGATTATCATGCATCTGCGCCAGCGCCTAGGACAGTGTTTGACACATACAAAGCATTCGATGAAGACGGAGAGTATGAATATATTTGCCTTGCCAATGAAATGGGAGAGATTCCTATTTTCATTTTTCACAGTCGCAGTTCTGTGAAACTCCCTTCTCTTCGTACATCCCATTCAGACTCACAGAGTCGGACCTTGGCTTCAGTTTTAATATGGTTCACATCTCTGGCTTCTCCTTTACAGCCTGGAAACCCGTGGTGAGGAGGAAGAGACTTTCCAGACCTCTTGGTCCCTACTCTCCTTGGCTCACCAAGGGCCAAAGGATCAATAGCTGCTTCTAACTTCCCCTTATTAGGAGCGGTCAGTGTTCCCTGGTGGAAGGGGAACCTTGGGGGATGGGGCTGGGACCTCATTACCGGTGAATCACTGAAGAGTTTTGCAGTTGAGTTTCTCTGGAGGACCCCAAGCACTGTCCCGATGGCTCGGCTGGGAAATGGAACAGTCACCAGAATGTCATTTCGCTTTCAATTAAGCCCTGCTGTTGTTGTTGCTTGTTTTGTTTATAGTATTTGCTAAAGGCTTACTGTGTGCCAGGCAGTAAGCTGGGGTAGATATGAGTTAATCAGGTTAGACACAGTCCCTGTCCCATATGGGGCACACAATCATAGTCCCCATTTTACAGATGAGAAAACTGAGGCTCAGAGAAGTGAAATGAGTTGTCCAAGGTCACTCAGAAGAAAGGTAGTGGAGCCGGAATTAGAAGCCAGGTCTTTCCGACTCCCATGCCCGTCCTCTATCTACTAGGCCACGCTGCTGTGGGTCTCGGGGAACGAACATGCCCCTGGGAATTGAAAGACCCTGAACTAATAATAATTATAATAACTGAGACACTTGCTAAGAGCTTACCCTGCGCCAGACACCGAACTATACACAGGGGAAGATACAAGAAAATGGGCTGTACACATTCCCTGTCTCACAATGGGGCTCACAGTCTTTATCCCCATTTTACAGACAAGGTAACTGCGGCATAGAGAAGTGAAGTGCCCACAGTCACACGGCAGACAAGTGGTGGAGCTGGAATTATAACCCAGGTCCTGCTGACTCCCATGCCCGAGTTGTAACCACTAAGCCAATTCAAGCCCCAGCCCTGCCTGATGGCCCTGGGCCACCTCTGAAGGAGGCTTCTGACCAAAGAATCAGCGTTGTATGAGGTGGGTGGATCCAGTAGGAATCCTCTAAAAGAGATGACTAATGTGGATAGCAAAGATGTTCCTGGAATACTGTAGATCTGGTCCAAGCTTCAATAATCTCTGCTGTGACTTTGGACATGTCATTTAACTTCTGTGCCTCAGGTTGCTCCTCAGTCAAACGGGGAGTAAACACCTCTCCACCTAATTTTTATTTCAATGCTGTCAACCCCTCTAGACTGTAAGCTCATGGTGGGCAGGGAACATGTCTACCAACCTGATTATATTGTTATATTGTATACTCCCAGGCCTATAGTACAGTAATCATTCAATAAATGAGACTGATAAGTTTAAAAAGCAATGTGGCCTATTGGAAAGAACATGGGACTGGGAGTCAAAGAAAGTCATAGGTTCTAATCCCAGCTCTGCCACTTGTCTGCTGTGTAACTCTGGGCACGTCTCTTGACTTCTCTGTGACTGTGCTACCTCATCTGTAAAATGGGGATTGAGACTGTGAGCCCCACATGGGACAGGAACACTGTCCAACCCGATTTGCTTGCATCTACTCCGGCTCTTAGTACAGTGCTTGTCACATAGTAAGCACTGAACAAATACCATGGTGATGATGATGATGATGATGATTATTGTTGTTGTTGTTGTTATTATTATTAACCTGAGTTCTAATCCTGGCTCCTCCATTTGCCTGCTGTGTGACCTTGCATAAGTCATTTCCCTTATCTGTGTCTCACGGAGAATGAGATCATCATCATCATCATCATCAATCGTATTTATTGAGCGCTTACTGCGTGCAGAGCACTGTACTAAGCGCTTGGGAAGTACAAGTTGGCAACATATAGAGACAGTCCCAACCCAACAGTGGGCTCACAGTCTAAAAGATCCACTGAGGTCCAGGCCAAAGCTTCCTTCTCCTGCTTGCCTCATCTCGCCGTGGTCTCTCTGTATGTTTTCATGGGTTCTTTGCCCATATGGAGCCGCCCTCATCCTCCCCATCCACACTGGGAACTGCTGATGTCCGTGTTATGCACAGTGTTGCCCCCCTCCGTGAACCCCTCATTTACAGCTTGAGGAACAAGGACATGAAGGCCGTTCTGGGGAAGATCTTCTCTAGCAACTTCATTTCCGAGATGAATCGACCCTCTTTCTTGCTGGGGTAAGGGGAGTATGGAGGGATCCACTTGAGGGGAGCAACATAGCGTGGTGAAGAGCCTGAGCCTGGGAGGCAGAGGACCTGAGTTCTAATTCTGTTTCTGTCACTGGTCTGCTGTGTGATCTTGGGTAACTCACTTCCCTTTGCCTGAGTTCCTTCATCTGCAAATAGGGGATTCAGTACCTGTTTCCTCTCTTATTTAGACTGTGATTTCTATGTGGGACAGGGACTGTGTCCAATCGGATGATTTGTATCTATCCTAGAGCTTAGTAAAGAACGTAGTAAGATCTTAGCAAATACCACTTTCATTATTAAAGGAGGAGTCTAGTCTCACTGGTCTACAGGACAGAGTGTTCCTATTGTTTCTCCTCCTACAACCCTTTTCCATTCTCCATTCCCTTTCTTTTATTTGTCTTGGTATTTGGTAAATGCTTACTATGTTCCAGACACTGTATTAAACGCTGGGGCCGATACAAGCTAATCAGGTGAGACACAATTCATGCTCCACATGAGCTCACAGTCATAATCTTCATTTCAAAGATGAGGTAACTGAGGCCCTGAGAAGTGACTTGACTTGCCCAAGGTGACACAGCTGACAAATGGCAGAGTCAAGATTAGAACCGAGGACCTTTGACTCCCAGGCTCGGGCTCTTTCCACTGGATCATGCTGCTTCTCTAGCTAAGCACTTACTATGTGCCAGGTGCTGTTCTTAGCACTGGTGTAGATACAAATTAATCAGGCTATGAACTCCTTGAGATCAAGGGGCCCTTTCTAATTCTCACTGGTGTATTTTTATGGTATTTGTTAAGTCCTTACTACGTACCAGGCTACACACTTAGCACTGGGTATATACAAGTTAACCAGGTGACTCACATGGGGCTCACAATATTAATTCCCATTTCGCAGATGAAGTACCTGAAGCACAGAGAAGTGAAGTAACTTGCCTAAAGCCACAAAGATGACAAGTGGTGGAGCCAGAATTAGAACCCAAATCCTCTGACTTTCAGGCCCATGCTCTTCCCACTAGGCAAAACTGCTGTTCTTTCCCAACATTTAACATACTTCTCGGCACATAGTAAGTGCTTTAATAAATACTCAGCACACATTGCCATTAGCCACTACTGATTGGGCTCTGAACCAAACAGATGCCCATTTCCTCTGGAATCCTGTTGACCACCCGCTTCCAGGACCCTCCGTATCCTCCTTTTTTAATGGAATTTTAAAGGGCTTTCTATGTGCCAGGCACTGCACTAAGTGCTAAGGTAGATAAAAGCTAATCAGGTTGAACACAATCCATGTTCACAATCCACAATCCTGGCTCTTTCCACTAGGCCATGCTGCATCTCAATAATAGAACTCTTCATGCTATGAGCTAATTTAATAAAGATTAAGTAGTAGTTTAGTGTTAATATTAGAGAACATAGCACAAAGTGGAATTTCGTTTTCTTTTTCCATACGTTCTGGAATAAATTCTAATTCAGAACATGTATTTATATGAGAAAATCAACCCCAAGGTAAATTAGGTTCACTTGAATATTTTGGTGATGATAATGTAATTTGCTAAGTGCTTGCCATGTGCCCTAAGCAATTATTATATCCCCCTTTAGATTGTAAGCTCGTTTTGGGCAGGGAATTTGACTGTTTGTTATTTCATTCTACTCTCCCAAGTGATTAGCACAGTGCTCTGCACACAATATGCATTCACTAAAAATGACTGAATTGAATGCCAAGCACTATTCTAAGCCTGGGGTAGATACAAGTTAATCAAGTTGGACGCAGTCCCTGTCCCATGTGGGGTTCACAGTCTAAATAGGAGGGAGAACAGAATTGAAACTCGTTTTGCAGGTAAGGAGCCCCACTTTGCAGGTGAAGATTTTTGCTTCTCACTCAGTTCTCCAGATTATTTAAGAACACGTTAATAGTCTGTTTGTCTTCCTCCCCACCTCCCAATCCAACACCTCAACTCTCCACAATGCCAAATCCCTCTTCCTCAGAAATCCTCCCCGATTAGTTCACAGCACCCCAATCTCTCCAGCCTATTACCTAATATAGATGGCGTTCCTAACCTTAGCACGTATGCACTTATGCATATTTTCATGTTATTTAAGGATTATTTAGTTATTTTTCATCCTGATATATTTTTGCTACTACTAATAATAATTGTGGTATTGGTTTCAAAATCAATCAGTGGTATTTACCGAGCATCTACTATGTGCAGAACACCATACTAAGCATTTAGTACAATACAATGTAACAGAGTTGGTAGACAGGTTCCCTCACCACAGAAAGCTTTGTGCCAAGCTACTGTGGTAGACACAAGTTCATCAGGATAGACACAGTCCTTGCTTCACTTAGGACTCACAGCCTAGTGGGAGAGAGAACGGGTACTGAAACCTCATTTTACAGATGAGGAAAGTGAGGTTCAGAGAAGGTAAGTAACTTGCCCAAGGTCACCCAACCGGCGATTGGCAGAGCTGGGATTAGAACCCAGGTCCTCTGACTCCAAGGCCCATGCTCTTTTCCCTAAGCCAGGCCGCTTCCACTTCATTCATTCATTCAACCATTCATTCAATCATATTCATTGAGTGCTTTCTGTGTGCAGAGCATTGTACTAAGCGCTTGGGAGAGTATAATACAACAAAACCTGCTTGCGCACAACAAGTTTCAGTCTGGAAAGGGAGACAGACATTAATATAAATAAATGAATTGCAGAGCACTGTATTATGCCAAGAACCCCTGGACTCTCCTTGCCATTAGCCATTTTGATTTGACTGACCCATGGACAATTCAACCTTCTATTCTGGGCATCATCTCCTTATTTTATTGTTGCTAGTCCATGCTAATTGTTAACTTCTCTCTGTGATGTCATCATCTGTTTATGTTATTGTTGCTATTGCATGTTAATTGCTAAGTGCTCTCTGTAATGTCATCATCTTCTTATTTTATTGTTACTATTGCGTGTTAATTGTTAACTGCTCGACATGCTGTTCATTTACCTCGCTGATCTTACCATGAATTCCCCTACTCCCATCTGCCCTTCCCAGTCCTCACCTTCCCCTTCCCCTCTCCCACCCAGCTCTTTCCCTCCCTTTCCTACACCCCCACCCCTTATTCCAAACCCTTCCTAGAATACCTCTGTACCAGGGCCAACCCTCAACCCCTCCCTTCCAACCCCTTCCCTCTCCTCCTCCCCACCCCCGCCCCATCCCTGTTCTCCTTCCTTATCACCACCCCTCATGCTCCTCTCTCTGCCCAGATCCCCACAATCTCATTCCCATCCAAACCCTCCCAACCCTCCCAACCCCTCCCACCCAACCCCCTCCCCCCTCCCTCCAGAGCTGCTGCCAAGTGTGGCCTATGGAACACCCACTCGATTATAGGTAAGCTCCCTTTCATCCTTGACCGGTTCCTTTCCCACTCTTTCCTCCTCCTCGCCCTTACCGAAACCTGTTTCACCCCGGATGACACGGTCTCTTCTGCTGCTCTCTCCAGTGTAGGTCTCTTCTTCTTCCACTCCTCCAGACTCAGCGGGAAGGGAGGAGGTCGGCTTCCTCCTTGCACCCCAATGTCGCTTTTTAGCTATTCCTCCTCTCCCTTCCGCTTCCTTCCCCTCCTTTGAAGCCCATATTATTCGCCTCCACCACTCCCTCCAGATTCTTGAAGCCGTCATCTACCTCCCCGCGGCCCCACATTCAACTTTCTTTAACAACGTTAACCCCTTTCTCACCTTCCCTCTCTCCTTTTCCACGCTCATTCTGATCCTCGGAGACTTCATCATCCACATGGATGTCCCTGGAGACTCCTCTGCTGCCCGCCGTCTATCTCCCCTGGACTCTGCCAACCTCCTGCACCACCCCACCTCGCCCACTCACTACCTTGGGCACACCCTCGACCTCATCATCTCCTACCGCTGCACTATCCCCACCCTCACCAACTCTGAAATTCGTCTCTCCGATCAAAAACCTTCTCACCTGCCTTCTCACTCACACTCCTCTCCCCTGTATATCTACATTACTCCCTGACAGAGACCTCCACTTTCTCGACCCCATCCATCTCTATCAGCGCATCACACCCCACCTCACCTCCACATCCTCTCTACCCATTCTTGATGACCAGTTTACTGCTCTCAATTCCACCCTCCACTCAACTCAACTCGCTCTCTCCCCTTCCACTTCATCGCTCTCGCACCACTAACCCACAGCCTTGGATCACTCCTACTGTCCCCCTCCTTCGCTCTTATGCTCGAGCTGCTGAACGCTGCTGGCGAAAGTCTAAACACCAAGCCAACCTAGTTCACCATAAATGTATCATTTCCTGTTTAACTCTGCCCTCTCCTCTGCCAGGCAAAACTAATTTTCTTCCATTATTGACACCATGCCCATCACCCCCATCAGCTCTTCCGAACAATTAACTCCCTCCTCCAACCCTCACCCTCAACGATCTGGCCACCTACTTGATTAGTAAAATTAACACTATCAGGTCTGAGCTCTCCA
Organism: Tachyglossus aculeatus; assembly: GCF_015852505.1. Classification (NCBI taxonomy): domain Eukaryota; kingdom Metazoa; phylum Chordata; class Mammalia; order Monotremata; family Tachyglossidae; genus Tachyglossus; species Tachyglossus aculeatus. Next base: position 9,917,574 of record NW_024044829.1, on the reverse strand, counting down.
AAGTCACCCTTCCTCCCTCTCCATCTCACAGCTCTCAGCCCTCTCGTCTACTTTCCCATCCTTCCCAGGGTATCTTCAAATGAGCCCTCCTCCCTCGTCTCAAGTGCTACTCCAGCCATCTGTGTTTTGGACCCCATTCCTTCTCATCTTATGAAAACCCTTGCCCCTCGTTGATTTCCATCTTCAACCGCTCTCTCCCCACTGGTTCCTCCCCCGCTGCCTTCAAACACGCCCACGTCTCCACATCCTAGGAAAAAACCCTCTCTTGACCCCACTGCCCCTTCTAGTTATCGCCCTATCTCCCCCTATCCTTCCTTTCCAAACTCATAAAACGAATCGTCTACATTGGCTGCCTCGAATTCCCCAATTCCAACTCTCTCTTAGACCCCCTCCAATCTGGCTTCCGTCCCCTACACTCCACCGAAACTGTCCTCTCAAAGATCACTAATGACCTCCTTCTTGCCAAATACAATGGTTCCTACTCTATCCTAATCCTCCACATGTCCTCAACATCCTCAACATATCCTAAAACTCAACATGTCCACGACTGAGCTCCTTATCTTCTCTCCCAAATCCTGCCTTCTCCCTGACTTTCCCATCACTGTAGACTGCACTATCATCTTTCCCGTTTCACAAGCCCGCAACCTTGGTGCCATCCTTGCCTCCGCTCTCTCATTCATCCCACACATCCAATCTGTCACCAAAACCTGCCGGTCTCACAACCACAACATCTCCAAGATCTGTCCTTTCCTCTCCATCTAAATTGCAACCTTGCTTGTTCAATTTCTCATCCTGTCCCGACTGAATTACTGCATCAGCCTCTTTTCTGGTCTCCCATCCTCCTGCCTCTCCCTGCTTCAGTCTATACTTCACTCTGCTGCACGGATTGTCGTTCTGTAGAAGCGCTCTGGGCATGTCACTCCCCTCCTCAAAAATGTCCAGTGGTTGCCTATCAACCTTCGAATCAAGCAAAAACTTCTCACTCTCAGCTTCAGAGCTCTCAATCACCTCGCCCACTGCTACCTCATCTCCCTTCTCTCCTTCTGTAGCCTAGCCCACAAACTCTGCCCCTCTGCCGCGAATCTCCTCACTTTGCCTAGTGTTCACCTGTCCCGCTGTCGATCCCTGGCCAACGTCTTGCCTCTGGCCTGGAATGCCCTCCCTTCACACATCTGCCAAATTAGCTCTCTTTCTCCCTTCAAAGCCCTACTGAGAGCTCACCTCCTCCAGGAGGTCTTCCCAGACTGAGACCCCTTTTCCTCTTCTCTTCCTCCTCCCCTCCCCATCACCACCATCCCTCCTTCTGCCATACCCCCTTCGCCTCCCCTCAGCATTTGTGTATCTTTGTACATATTTATTACTCTGTTCATTTTATTAATGATGTGTATGTCTATGTGAATCTATTCTGCTGGTTTTGATGTCTTGTTTTGTTTTGATGTCTGTCTCCTCCTTCTAGACTGCGAGTCTGTTGTTAGGTAGGGACAGTCTCTATATGTTGCCGATTTGTACTTCCCAAGCGCTTAATGCAGTGCTCTGCACACAGTAAGTGCTCAGTGAATACGAACGAATGAATGAATGAAGTAATCGCTTTGGAGAGTAAATGCAACACAGTTGGTAGACACATGCCCTGCCCACAATGAGCTTTTTTTAATAGTATTTGTTAAGTTCTTACTATGTACCAGGCACTGTTCTAAACACTGGGACAGATAGAAGGTACTCAGTTTGGGAACAGCCCATGTCCTAAATGAGGCTCACCATCCCAAACCCATTTTACAGATAAGGTAACTGAGGTACAGAAACCTTCAGTGACTTGCCCAAGGTCATCCAGCAGAAAAATGGTGGAGGCGGGACTAGAACCCAGGTCCTTTGGCTCTAAGGCCCGGGCTTTATCCACTAGGCCATGCTGTTTCCCCTGAGCTTAGAGTATAGAGATTAGAGCCTGCCCCCTCCTACCATACCTGGCTCATCTACTACAATACTTCACTCCTCCAATGCCTGGGTACTCACTGCACCTACACACTGGTGTTTTAGAGGCAATGCTTGAAACGTATTAAGCGTTTAAAAAATACCATTATTATTAGGTCCCATTGGTAGCCAAAGGGACTAGAACATATTTCCAATGGTTTTTTTAAACAAATTTTTATGGTGGTTGCTAAGCTAAGTGTCAGGCACTGTCCTAGCTCGAGGCATTGTTCTAAGTGCTGGGCACTGTTCCAAGTGGTGCCATTAATACCACAACCAATGTCAATGCTCTGCCATTAATGAAGGTGTATCTAACCCAGCGCCTAGACCAGGACTTGACACATAGTAAGTGCTTAACAACTACCATGAAAATAAAACAAAACAAAACAAAATAAAAAAAAACAAATGATCGTTTGGTAACTTCTACAGCTATGGGTTCCCCTGTAATGAGCGATCTTAGATTGTGAGCAGCCCCTGGGGAGGGAACCATGTCTAATTCCCATCTGTTTATTCTCTTCTTATGCTTACAGTGCCCGGAACAGAGTAAGTGCTTAATAAATGTTATTACTACTACTATCATCTTCAGGATTTTGGCTTAGCCTGACCCTCTGGCTAAATCTCCAAGAAGATTCTTCTCTCAGGCCATCTCTTTTTTAATTGTATTTATTGAGTGCAGGCTATGTGGAGAGCACTGTCCTAAGTGCTTGGGAGAGTACAATACAGTACAGAATTAACAGGTATGTTCCCTGCCCATAACAAGTTTTACTCTCTCTACTGTCACCTTTCTGTGGGCAGGGAATCTGTCTAACAATTCTGCTGCACTGTACTTCCCTTATCAATAAATTTATTAATCAATCAATCAGTCACTTAGTCAATGACATTTATTGAGTGCTGACTGTCTAGAGGATTAGGAATGCCAGAGAGGGAATGAAAGGAGGGAACGACAGTGAGGCGAGGATAGAAAGAAAAAGCTCTGTACTGAGGAGCATTTTGGCCAAGCCCTCCCTGAAGGAGAGCTCTATGTACACATCCACAGCAAAGAGAGAGAATCAGTTCACCCCAGAAATGAAGTGGACAGAGAAGATCTTCCCCAGGGCAGCCTTCATGTCCCGGTTCCTCAAGCTGTAGATGAGGGGGTTCAGGGTGGGGGGCAGCACTGTGTAGAACACAGACACCAGCAGGTCCAGCGTCAATGGGGAGGATGAGGGTGGCTTCAGGTGGGCACACACACTCGTGAACAGATACAGAGAGACCACGGTGAGGTGAGGCAGACAGGTGGAGAAGGCTTTGGTCCGGCTCTCCGTGGCCGGCATCTTCAGCACCGCCAGGAAGATGCGGACATAAGACACGAGGATGGAAACAAAGCAGCCAAAACACAAAATAACACTGAGGACAAGAACGCAGACTTCTGCTTGGGCCTCTCCAGGGCACATGAGTTTGAGCAACTGGGGGACGTCACAGAAGAACTGATGGATGATGCGAGGACCACAGAAGTGGGATGGAAAAATGGCGGCAGTGTGCATCAGGGAGTAAAGACTCCCGCTGAGCCAGGAGGCGCCGACCATCTTCCCACAAGCCTTTTGGTCCATGATGATGCCATAGCGCAAGGGGCAGCAGATGGCTGCGTAACGGTCATACGACATTGCTGTAAGGATGAAAACTTCTGAACTACCAAAAAGATACATTAAAAAGACCTGTGTAGTACACCCCAGGAAGGAGATGGATCTGCTGTTGGTCAAGGAGTTGAGGATGGACGTCGGGACGGTGGTGGTGATGTAGCAGATATCTAAGAGGGACAGGTGCTTGAGGAAAACGTACATGGGAGTGTGTAGGCGCTGGTCGAGGACAGTGATGGTGACGATAAGGAGATTTCCCATCAAGGCCACCAGATAGACCAGGAAGAACAGCACGACGTGGACCAGCTGCAGCTCCCGGACCTCTGAGAACCCCAGAAGGAGAAATCCCATCACAATGGAGTTATTGGCCATTTTCTACTTGGATTTCCTGGGAACAGTGCGGACAGGAAATGAGAAAGTGGTTAATTGGAATTCATTTAGAATTCCAGCTGGATGCCCAATTTGAAAACATACTATTCCTCAACTTCTCATTCATTCATTCATTCGATCGCATATATTGAGCGCTTACTATGTGCAAAGCACTGTACTAAGCATTTGGACTGTACTATTCAGCAATAGAGACAATCCCTGCCTACACCGGGCTTGCATTCTAGAAGGGGGAGACAGACATCAAAACAAACAGGCATCAATATAAATAATACACCTAGATTTTAGCCAAGGGTTAGAAGTCTGAGAAAGATGATTTATGACAGTAAATTCCAACATTTTGACTTCATGCCCTCTATCTCCAGCTCCTGGTTCTTACCACTAGAAAGAGCTGTACATCTTATTTTTTTAATTTTTAATTTTTGCATTCTGATCTGGGACCTTGTGATCTTTCTGGAATAGTGGAATATAGCTCTTTTAGACCCAAGACCTCAGGCTCCAAAAAGGTGAATGCCTCAGTGGGTTTTCTCAATAGGTCCAAGACTGAACTCCTTATCTTCCCTCCCAAACCCTGCCCTCTCCCTGACTTTCCCATCACTGTAGATGGCACTACCATCCTTCCCGTCTCACAAGCCCTCAATCTTGGTGTCATCCTCGACTCTGCTCTCTCGTTCAGCCCTCAAATACAATCCGTCACCAAAACCTGCCGGTCTCACCACCGCAACATCGCCAATATCCTCCCTTTCCCTCCATCCAAACTGCTACCTTGCTGGTTCAATCTCGCATCCTATCCCTACTGGATTACTGCATCAGCCTCCCCTCTGATCCCCCATTCTCCTGCCTCTCCCCACTTCAGTCTATACTTCACGCTTCTGCCAGGATCATCTTTGTGCAGAAACGCTCTGGGCATGTTACTCCCTTCCTCAAAAATCTCCATTGGCTACCAGTCAATGTATGCATCAAGCAAAAACTCTTCACTCTCGGCTTCAAGGCTCTCCATCACCTCGCCCCCTCTACCTCACCTCCCATCTTTCCTTCTACAGTCCAGCCCGCACCATCAGCTCCTCTGCCTCTAACCTCCTCACTGTGCCTCGTTCTCACCTGTCCCGCCATCGACCCCTGACCCACGTCCTCACAATGGCCTGGAATGTCCTCCCTCCGCACATCCGCCAAGCTAGCTCTCTTCCTCCCTTCAAAGCCCTACTGAGAGCTCACCTCCTCCAGGAGGCCTTCCCAGATTGAGCCCCCCTTTTCCTCTCCTCCTCCCCAACCCCCCAGCCCTACCTCCTTCCCCTCCACACAGCACCTGTATATATGTTTATACAGATTTATCACTTTATTTCACTTGTACATATTTATTATTCTATTTATTTTGTTAATGATGTGCATCTAGCTTTACTTCTATTTATTCTGATGACTTGACACCTGTCCACATGTTTTGTTTTGTTGTCTACCTCCCGCTTCTAGACTGTGAGCCCGTTGTTGGGTAGGGACCATCTCTATAGAGAAGCAGCGTGGCTCAGTGGAAAGAGCACGGACTTTGGAGTCAGGGGTCATGAGTTCAAACCACGGTTCTGCGAATTGTCAGCTGTGTGACTTTGGGCAAGTTACTTAACTTCTCTGGGCCTCAGTTCCCTCATCTGTAAAATGGGGATTAGGACTGTAAGCCCCCCGTGGGACAACCTGATCACCTTGTAACCTCACCAGCGCTTAGAACAGTGCTTTGCACATATTAAGGGCTTAATAAATGCCATTATCATTATTACTATTATTATTATTAGTATATGTTTCCAACTTGTACTTCCGAAGCGCTTAGTACAATGCTGTGTACACAGTAAGCTCTCAATAAATACGATTGAATGAATGAATAGAGAGGGGAAGCAGGATCTCTTCAGATTCAGAGGACCCAATTTCAAATCTCAGCTCTGCCACTGGTCTGTTGCGTGAACTTTGGCACGTTCCTTTACTTCTGTGTGCTACAGTTCCCTCACATACAAAATGGAGATTCAATAACTTTTAATAATAATAAAATAATGATGGCATTTGTTAACTGCTTACTATGTGCCAAGCACTGTTCTAAGCACTGGAGTAGTTACAGAGTAAGCAGGGTGTTCCACGTGGTGCTCACAATTTTAATCTTCAATTTTTCATTTGAAGCAACTGAGGCACAGAGAAGTAAAGTGTCTTGCCCAAGGTCACACAACAGACAAGGGGCAGTTCCGGTATTAAAATCCACGTCCTCTGTCTCCTAGACCCGCACTCTGTCCATTAATCCATGCTGCCTTCTCCCTCTTACTCTGACTGGGTGTCACATATGGAACCTGACTATTTTGAATCTACCCCAGTGCTTAATGCAGTGCCTGGCACATAGGAAGCACCTAACAAATATCACAATTACGATTATTATTCACCCCCACTGTCTGGAGAGTTTGCATCTCCAAGGCCATGCCAATACAACCTCTGCTCCTCACCAACCTCTCACTCACACCACCTCCCATCTTTCTGAGCAGAACCTCCCCGTCATAGACTTTTGACCTTAGCAGCAAGGCCTCTCCAGGCAGCATTCATCATTCATTCATTCAATAGTATTTATTGAACGCCTACTGTGTGCAGAGCACCGTACTAAGCGCTTGGAAAGTACAATTCAGCAACAGATACCTACAACACCTACCCAACAACGGGCTCACAGTCTAGAAAGGGGAGACAGACAACAAAACCAAACAAAACAAGTAGACAGGCATCCAGTACCAACTCCAGCCCCGGTCCAGGTACCCAAATTGTTTAGTTTGCAATGGTATTTGTTGCGTGTTTACTATGTGCCAGGCACTGTACTAAACACTGGGTTAGATATAAGATAATCAAGTTAGATACAGTCTCTCCCACTAGAAGCTCACAGTCTGAATCAGACAGAGGAGGATTCAATCCCCATATTGCGGGTGAGGAATCCGAGGTACTGAGAAATTAGGTTACTTCTAAGGTCACTCGGCAGATAAGTGGCAGGGATGAGATCAGAAACCAGGTTTTCTGACTCCCAGGCCCATTCTCTTTCCCTAGGCTATGCTGCTTCGTGACATCCAGGATAGAGCCCCGGAGAAGATAGAGCAGGATAAGGACACTCCTTGGGTTCTGATTTAGGGATTGAAATTCATCCTGGAACGGGCTAACTGGGGTTTTTCCAGAAACAGTTACAGGCAGGTGCAGGTGGGGGTTCCCAGCCCCACTCAAATCACCCAACAGCACTCTGGGACAGTGGACGTTTGCTTGATTGATGGATGCTCAAACCATTCCCTTGGTTTGACCCAGCACTCTCTGTTCTGAGTTCGAGAGCTGGGCAGAAAAAGGTCTCTGTATGGAAGTGAGGGGCAAGGGGACTCTGGAAATGGCTATTCATTAATTCATGTTCTGCACTCACCTGGAGACATGCAGTGTCGGGGTCGCCTGGGCTGCACTGGCCTGGGTTGGCCTCCTTTCCTCTTCAGCTCAAGAATGCTCACCTCCACATAGCCCTCAGGCTCAGCCCACCTGGTGCTCAAGGGGATTTGAAGGACAAGAAAAAGGTGAGACTGATGACAGATCTGTTGGTCCCTTACTTAGAATGTCTGGGTTCAGGGCAGTGAGGAAAGGGCCTCTGATAAAGAGACTTTATTCTTTCCTCCTATCCTGGGGGACAGGGACTTATGGACGTCCGGATAGGAAGGGCACAGCTGAGGATGCCAGTGAGCATCTTCAGGGAGTCTGGTGATTTTGTCTCCATGGAAATAAAAAAAATGGTATTAACTGAGGGCTGTAGAGAGAGGCTCCTAAAACGGAAACAGGCCTGGGATACATTTTTGATTACAGGTTCACTGGGGAAGGTACCACCACTTAACAAAGCATCTTAGAGGCATGGCTTTCTCTGCTATTTTCATTGTAGTCCCAACTGTACATGTAAAACATACCTGAGCTGTTTGATTGTGAATTTTGCCTGTGTATGTGTACGATGACATAAAGGTTGGGGTCAAATAGTAGTTATAATTGCAGCAACAGTAGTAACAGTAGCCAGAGTATTTGTGTATTTATTCATTCAATTGCATTTGTTCTTTTAGACTGTGAGCCCACTGTTGGGTAGGGACTGTCTCTATATGTTGCCAACTTGTACTTCCCAAGTGCATAGTACAGTGCTCTGCACACAGTAAGCGCTCAATAAATACGATTGATTGATTGATTTATTGATCACTTACTGTATGCGAAGCACTGTACTAATTGCTTGGGAGAGCACAATATAACAATAGACACATTCCCTGCCCACAATGAGTAATTGCATTAATTAAGTGCCCACTGGGTACCAAACCCTTTACCAAGTGTTTGGGGGAGTACAATACAACAGACTGCACAGATTCATTCTCTTCCCACCCTGAGCTTACAGTCTGGTAGTAGTAATGACGTTTAATGAGTGCCCTCTGTCTTCAACACTGGCGTATTTACAAATCGATCAGGCTGGATACAGTCCCTGTTGCACATGACACTCACAGTCTGTAGGTAGGAGGGAGAACAGTTACTGAATCCCCATTTTGATGTTGAGGAAACTGAAGCCCCAAAAATTTAAGTCACTCGCCCAAGGTCACACAACAGGCAAGTGGTGGAGCTGGATATAGAATTCAGGTCCTTCTGACATCCAGGGCCGTGCTCCATTCACTAGGCCACTCTTCTTCTCTGTGGAAGCATCTTCCTACTGACAACAGGTTTTTAAAAAAACCCGTTCAAGCCATGTTTACCCTCCCCTCAAGAACCTCCAAAAATTGCCCATCCACATTCGCATCAAACAGAAACTCCCCACCATTGGCTTTAAAGCACTCACTCAATTTGACCCTTCCTGTATCACTTCTCTGCTCTCATACTATAACCCAGCCCAGACATTTTGCTCCTCTAATGCCAACCTTCTCACTGTAACTCAAACTCATTTTTCTCACTGCTGACTTCTTGCCCGCGTCCTGCATCTGGCCTGGAATGCCTTTCCCTCCTCGTATCAGACAACTACTCTCCCCACTTTCAGTGCCTTATTGAAGTCACATCTCCTCCAAGAAGACTTCCATGACTAAGCCTTCTTTTCCTTTTCTTCAACTCCCTTCTGCATCATCCTGACTTGTTCCCTTTATTCACCCCCCCAACCCAGCCCCACAGCAGTTCTGTACATATCTGTAATTTATTCATTTATATTAATGTTGGTATGACCCTCTAGACTGTAAGCTTTTTGTGGGCAGGGAATGTGCCTGTTGTATTGTTATATTGTACCCTCCCAAGTGCTTAGTACAGTGTTTTACACGTAGTAAGTGCTCAGTTAATACGATTGGCTGACTGACATGTGACCGGTAATGTCAGTTTGAAATAGGGAAGATTGGTTTCAATTTCAACAAATGTTGATTATTCTCGCATTCGAGATCTTTTTTCCCTCTCTGTCTTAGCTCTTATGGATACTTGCATATTCAAATTTTTAATCCAGTGGCATTTATTGAGGACATACTGAGTGCCTATTGAGTACTTTGTGCTAACAGAGTACCAGGAGAATACAAACTCTACTGTCCTGTCATCAAGGAGTGTAGAATTTAATGAATCAAATCAATTAGATTGATATCATTCATTTGATTCATGAATGTGTTGTCAATTATTTATTCTGATTCCACTATCAGTATCTATCAACTGCTAACGCTTCTTGTAGGCAGCGACTTTGTCTCCTCCTTCTGTTTTACTTTCCTAACCACAGTGTTTTGCACTCAAAGGGAACTCAAGGGAAACTTTATTACTACTATTACTATGCAACTACTGTTATTACTACTACTACTGCAATTACTAAACTACTCCTACTGCTACTATTACTGTTACTTAGTAACAGTAGTACTATTACTACTACTACCATTACTACAACTATTACTTTCCTATTCATTCATTTATTCATTCAATCGTATTTATTGAGTGCTTATTATGTGCACAGCACTGTACTAAGCGCTTGGGAAGTACAAGCTGGCAACATACAGAGACGGTCCCCACCCAACAGCAGGCTCACAGTCTAGGAGGTGGACACTGACAACAAAACAAAATATATTAACAAAATAAAATAAATAGAATAAACATGTACAAGTAAAATAAATAAATAAATAAATAGAGTAATAAATATGTACAAACATATATACATATATACAGGTGCAGTGGGGAGGGGAAGGAGGTAAGGCGGGGAGAATGGAGAGGGGGAGGAGGGGGAGAGGAAGGAGGGGTTACTGACACTAGTAGTGCTAGTACCACTACTACTATACTACTACCACCATTACTACAACTGGTACTACTACTACTATCGCTACTACTATTACTATTACTACTACTATTACTACTAATTCCGAAGAGAAACAGCATGGCCTAGTATGCAGAGCATGGGCCTGGGAGTCAGAAACAACCTGGGTTTGAATTCTACACACTAGTCTGCTGTGTGATCTTGGGTGAGTCACTTCAATTCTCTGTGCCTCAGTTACCTTGTCCGTAAAATGGGTATTAAGTCTGGGAGCCTGATGTGGGACAGGGATTATGTCGAATCTGATTTGTTTGTATCTACCCCAGCATTTAGTAGAATGTCTGGCACATAGTAAACGCTTAACAAATACTACAATTCTTATTATTATTACTATGATTATTACTGCTACTACTATGACTATTACTTTCACTACTGCTACTATTTTCTACTATGAATACTACTGTTATTACTACTACTACAACTACTAGTTCAATAGGGCTGGCCTCACTTGCTCTTTCACTCCTCCAAGGATAATGGATCTAAGCCAATGCTCCAAAACTTCTCTTCTATGAAATTTCCAGCATTTCATCCACTCTCTCTTTCATATGTTTTCTCCATCAATAAATGATTCCTGCCCTGGTTTGAGAAGCTGGACATTGATTTTCTGGACAGTTGTCCAGTTCTACTCAATATGTTCCAAACATTGCTTCTCAATAGGTCCTCAGAAAATACCATAGATTAATGGATTGATCGACTAGAACGTTGTTCTGGTTTTGTTGTAGTGCTAAACGGAGTGATTTCCCCCTTAGTAGTTGCTCAGTGAATACGATTGACTTGCTGATTCACTGATTGAGAGGCGAAGGGGATTAGCAGTGCCTGGTAAAACTGCTATGCAGTTAGTGTTAAGTGGTGGGGTAGGAACAATGCTCTGCATATTAGAATGGCATTAGAATGAACCGTTTATGGGACACTAGGACCCTCCCCAGGGTGACCTTCATGTCCCGGTTTCTCAAGCTGTAGATGAGGGGGTTCAGGGTGTGGGGCACCACCGTGTAGAATGCCAACACCAGCAGGTCCAGCGTCGAATGGAAGACCGAGGGAGATGTTAGGTAGGCAAAGGCGCCTGTAGTGATAAAAAGAGTGAAAACGACCAGGTGGGGCAGAAAGGTGGAAAAGGCTTTGGACAGCCCATCTGATGACGGCATCCTTAGCACAGCCAGGAAAATGTGGATGTAAGAAATGACTACGAATCCATAGAATAAGAAACCGGAGGAGGCCCCCATGGCAATGCTTATGTCTTCGGCAGTATGTTTCTCAGAATAAGAGATCTTCAGTAAGGAGTGGATGTCACAGAAAAACTGCTGGGCCTCATGGGATTCACGGAAAGGCAGAAAGGATACACCGGTGGAGAACAGAACTCCAAGCATCCCCCCATTGAGCCATGAGGTGACCACCATCTTTACACAGGCCTCTCTCCCCATGCTGACCTTGTAGCACAGGGGATGGCAGATGGGTATGTAGTGGTCGTAGGACATCACCGCGAGGACAAACATCTCTGAAGCAGCAAACAGAATCACTAGCAAAACCTGGGAGACACAGCCCAGGAAGAATATGGATCTGTTTTGGGACATAGAGTTGAGATGGACTTGGGGATGGTGACGGAGGTGCTGCAGAGGTCGAGGATGGACAGGTTCCTGAGGAAAAAGTACATGGGGGTGTGGAGGCGCCGGTCGAGGGTGGTTAAGGTGATGACGATGAAATTTCCGGTGAGGACCTCCAGGTAGACCAGGTGGAACAGCTCAGCGTGGACCAGCTGCAGCTCTCAGACCTCCGAGAACCCCAAGAGGAGGAATCCGGTCACTGAGGTGTAATTGTTCTTCTTCCAGACCCTTCCATGTTACCTGCTGAGGGGGGGAAGAAAAAAGATATCCAAGATCTGCTAATTAGTATATTGCTTTTCAGAATACCTTATTCAAAAATTTGGGGCCACTTGCCACTTGAACAGTAACTCATGAGAGAGGTGGCTGAAACACTGAAAAACTGATGATGAAGGATGGTGGAGGATAGGGGATGATGGATGTCAGAGGACTATGGATATTGGAGGTGAAGGAGAAGGATGGAGGACGTCAGACGATGATGGCGAATAATGGAGGATCACAAGATAACAGATGATGATAGATGATGGAGGTTGATGGAAGACGATGAAGAATAATAGAAGATGACAGAGGATGATGAAGAATAATGGGGGATGACAGAGAACGGTGGAGAAAAATGGAGGATGACAGAAGACAGTAGAGAATAATGGAGGATGCCAGAGGATAACAGATTATGATAGATGATGGAGGTTGGTAGATGATGATGGAAAATAATGGAGAAAGAAGAAGAACAATGGAGAATGATGGCAGAATCTAACTTGGACTTTTAGCCCCATGTGGGACAGGGACTATGTCTAACCTTATTAACAATGGGGACTCATGAACTGATATTGGGTAACCGTTCCTCTTCTATGTGGTTAATGAACCAGGTCTCTTTAAATGACTGCCAGGCAGTTCTGACTAACTGAGCCTAGAACTCCGGGCCCCAGTTCTAGAATACTCCTTACTCGGGTCTAGTATCTACCCTTCTCTGGATTAAACAGTTGTGAGAAAAAGACAAAACAAGTGCGTTTTTTTTTTTCCTAAGTTCATTAAGCTGTTATGTCATCATCAGTACATTTGGGTACTGAAAATTACTTAATACATCTTCAGAAGGTCATTCAGATTCCGAGATTAAGGCCGAGACAGGGAAGCTGTGCACGGTTCTGGGTCAGGCGGTCAAGGATTCTAATCTCGGCTCTGCCACCTGCCTGCTGTGCTACCTTGGGCAAGTCACTTCACCTTTCTGTGCCTTGGTTATCTCATCTGTAAAATGGGGAAAAATAGATGTAAACTGTGAGGCCCAAGTGGGACAGGAACTGTGTCCAACCCTACTTAGTTGTATACACCCCAACGCTTAGCACAGTGTCGGGCATATAGGTAAGTGCTTAACAAATACCCTAATTATTATTGTTATTATTATTATTATCCATTTCCCCACCACAAGTGGAGTGAGACAGGGTTTTGTGTGGGCCTGGTGCTGTTGAACTGATGCCACTCAACCTTGCGGAAAAATGCAACAAGAGACATGGACGCAGGTGGTAGAACACCATTTCACTCCTCTGGGTAGCTCTTGAGACTCAGTTGACTTGGATCCTCCATCAAAATCTTGGAGACAGTCATTCAGGAATTGTTGATTGGAGATGGTTGTCAATAAATACCATAGATTCATTGATCATTTCTGCAGACACCTTTTTGGTGTGTGTCATAATGGCATCCTGATATTATTATTCAATCGTATACATTGAGTGCTTACTGTATGCAGAGCACTGTACTAAGCACTTTGAAAGTACAATTCAGCCACAAAGAGAGACAATCCCTGACCACACCGGGCTCACATTCTAGAAATGGATGAATTACCTACATTAACTTATATTTCTTCAACATTAATAGTGTTTCTTGAGCGCTTTCTGTTTGCAGGGCATTGTACTAAGTTCCTGGGAGAGTACAATAGAACTGAATTAGTGGAAAGGTACCCTGCCGACAGCGAGTTTACAGTCTAGTGGAGGAGATGAACATTAATATAAATATATGTTACAAAAATGAATATAAGTTCCCTTCCTTATTTTGAGTGTGCTCTGCAGGTAGGCTCCTCTTCAACCCATCCAAAAGTGACTGAGGGAATCTGATACAGGTAGGTAGATTCTGCTATAGCCTAAAAAGCAGTCCAGTAGGCAATCGATCAATCAGTGGTATTTATTGAGCACTTACTGGGTGCAGAGCACTGTACCAAGTTTTCAGGGGAGTACAGTAGAACATAATTGGAAGACATCATAATTGGGAGACATGTTCCCTGCCAGCAGAGAGCTTCTAGGCTAGTCTAGGCTCAGCTTCATTGTCCTTTGTCCTTCTCTTTGGATCTGGGCAGCTTGGTCTTGACTGGTTTCAACTAGATGTTTTCAGTCCACGCCGCCTAACTCCTAACTCTCTCCTTCGGGCGGTCAGTGTCTTTTCCACAGTGGCGGGTTTTCCACGTACTTCCCATGCCTGGCCTCTCATCTCACACCCATCTTTCCGGTTCCATCTTCTCTGCATTCCTGGCTTTTTATCTGGCCCCTCCTTACAACCCGTTTTAGCATTCTGTATCTTCCATCCTGGTCTGGGATTGGGAAGCAGCGTGGCTTAGTGGAAAGCTTGGTGTTCAGGGGACCTGTGTTCTAATCTCAGCTCCACTACGTACCCTTTTTTGGGTGGTATTTGTTAAGGGGTTACTAGGTGCCAGGCATTATACTAAGTGATGGGGTACAAGCTAATCAGGTTGGACACAGTCTCTGTCCCACGTGAGGGTCACAGTCTTAATCCCCATTTTACAGATGAGGTAACAGGCACAGAGAAGTGAAGTAACTTGCTCAAGGTCAAAAAGCATATAAGTGGTGGAGCTTGAATTAAGACCCAGGTGCTTTGAGGCCCGTGATCTATCTACTAGGCCATGCTGCTTCTCACGCTTGTACATTTCCTTATATTCTGCTACTTTCCCTATCTGTAATTCATTTGAATCTCTCTTTTTCACACTAGATTCTAAGCCTCTTGAGGGTAGACATTGTATCTGCCCACTAGAGAAGCAGCGTGGCTTAATGGGAAGAGCCTGGGCTAGTGGGTTCTAATCCCGGCTCCATCGCTTATCGGCTGTGTAACGTTGGGCAAGTCACTTCACATCTCTGTGCCTCAGTACCCTCATCTGTAAAATGGGGATTGAGACTGTGAGCCCCATGTGGGACAACCTGATTACCTTGCATCTACCCCAGCGCTTAGAGCAGAGCTCGGCACATAGTAAGCGCTTAACAAATACCATCATCATTATCATCACTCTGTTGTACTGGATTCTTCAAGCACTTAGTACAGAGCTCTGCACTCAGTTAGTTGTATGCTCTGTTTGGGCATAGATCCTGTCTATCAACTCAGTTGTATTAGTACAGTGCCCTGCAACCGATAAGTGCTCAGTAACTACGATGGACGGATTAAACTATTGACTTTGACTCATCGGCCCGATCCAGGGTTGGGGATACTGAGTTCCTCCTCCTCATCTCCTCCTGCAGGTTTGTGGCCATGATGAGAAAGAGTATGGCATAAAACCAGTGCTCCGGGCTCCTCGGAGACAGCAGTCGCTCTTCTGGGCGGGACGGGGGGAGAAGGTTTCCCTGGGAGGACCAGCCCGGGCTCGTCCTGAGAGACTCGTTAGCTGGAAGACTCAGGAGTCCCAGAGCTGACGTTATCCCCGAGGTTTAGTAGGGCTCAGACTGTATCACTAATGTTACCTTCCTCACCCATGAGAATGCCTGTGGTCACAAATTCATTCAATTGTCTTCGTTTAGTGCTTGCTGTGTGGAAGGCACTGTAGTAAGCTCTTGGGAGCTTACAAAAATAAACAGATGTAGTCACGGCTCACAATGAATTTATAACGTAAAGAAATTCCGATAACGAACTAAACTCTTGCAAACTGACTAGTTATGCGATCCTCCTCTGAGCTCTCACTCTCCCCACCTTCACAGCCTTATGAAAATCTCCAAGAGGCCCCCATTTCCTCTTCTCCCACTCTCTTCCACGTCACTGTGGTACTTGGATTTGCACACTTTATTCACCCCTCCTTCAGCTCAACAGCACATACGTCCATATCCATTATTTAATTATTTATATTAAGGTCTGTCTCCCCTGCTAGATTATAAGCTCACTGTGGGCAGGGAACGTGCTTACCAACTCTGCTGTATATACTCTCTCAAGGGCTCAGTGCAGTGCTCTCCACACAGTAAGTGTTCAGTAAATACAACTGACTGATTCATTCTTTCAATGGCATTTATTGAGTGCTTATCTGCGCAGAATACTGTACTAAGTGCTTGATTGACCACTCATCTGGTTTTTTTAATGGACAGTCTGGTTTCTGGCTGTTCTGTCTTCTGCTCTGGGCCCAGGATCCTTGAGTGACCCCGTTGCCTACCCTCGCAGTTTCTGTGCCCCTTTGTCTAACAGAACCAATGTCCCAGCGTCCAGTTGGGTACCATGCCTATTGGGTTTCCTAGTCTTCTCTTACAATTCTATTTTCGTTAAAGTCCTCCTATCCTCTTCTCCCACTCCCTTCTGCGTCATCCTCTCTTGCTCCCTTTATTCATTCCCCCGTCCCAGCCCGACAGCGCTTACATCCATATCTGTCATTTATTTATGTCTATTAATGTCTGTCTACCCCTCGAGACCGTAAGCTTGCCGTGATCAGGGAATGTGTTCATTATATTGTTATATTGTACTCTCCCAAGCACTTAGTATATTGATCTGCACATAGAAAACACTCAATTAATACGATTAACTGACTGACTGACTGATTATTAAAGGCCACCTCATTTTCACGCCATCTCAGTCCCGATCAAGGACTGATCTTGGTCTGGTCCCAGTTCCGCTAATACACTGTGTGGGCCTAATGGAAAGAGCACGGGGTTGGGAGTCAGAGGAGGACCTGGGTTCTAATCTATGCTCCTCCATGTACCTGCTGTGTGACCTTGGTCAAGTCACTTCACTTCTCTGGGCCTCAGTTACCTCATCTATGTAATGGAGATTAAGACTGTGAGCCCCATGTGGAACAGGGATTGGGTACAACCCGATCATCTCGTATCTACCCTAGAGCCACGTACAGTGCCCGGCACATAATGGGAACGAATCCACCAATTCTGTTTTATTGTATTCTCCCAACAATTTAGTACAAGACTCTGCACACACTAAGCACTTGATTGATTGATGATAATCGCTTTACAAATACTACAAACAAATAGCCAATCTCCACGGTCACCTCCCCCTGTAGACGGCTGGCATTATGATACATTCGGGTATGGTGGTCCTGGAACTTGAGGTCTCAGCAACTGGCTGTCCATCTTTCTCCATGGAAGACTCCATGGTCACCAGTAGTTCCCGTGTGAACGACCCCAAGGGGTGGGGATCCAGAATCCCCAGGCTAGAAGGGTCTCTGACCTCAGGGAGAAGAGGGTTCTACCGTAATTCTAGAGGCATTTCCCCGCTATCATCCTCCTCAGGGTGGTCTTCATGGCTTTGTTCTTCAGGCTGTAGATGAGGGGGTTCGGGGGGAGCATCACGACATAGAACACATAGAACACGGACACCAGCAGTTCCAGGACAGAGGGGGAGTCAGACACGGTAAGCGAAGGTTCCGTTCAAGTTGAATACGACACGACGACGAGGTAAGGCAGGCAGGTGGATAATGGTATGGCCCGGGCCTCTGCGGCCGGCATCCTTAGCACATCCCAGAAGGTGTGAAACTACGAGAAGACGATGAAAATAAAGGAGATAAAAGCCAAGCTAAGCAGTGGCCATGCTGACATCGATGACAACGTGCGTTTCAGAACAGGAGATCTTCAGTAAGGAAGGGGTTTCACAGAAAAACTGTTGGATCATGTTAGAGCCACAGAATCTCAGTGTCAATGTCCTGGGTGTGTACAACGCCCCAAACAGGCCCCTGCTGAGCCAGGAGGCGGGCGCCATCTTCCCACAGTCCCCTCGGTCCATGATGACTTCGTAGCGCAGGGGGCTATATATGGCGGCTTAGCGGTCATTGCCATGAGGAGGGACAACTCCGAAACAGCAAATGAAGAGTGGTGGTCTGTCAGACATGAAGGGGGAAGGTTTTCTAGGCCAGAGGCAGGATGTGGACGAGGAGTTGG
Source organism: Tachyglossus aculeatus (assembly GCF_015852505.1). Lineage (NCBI taxonomy): Eukaryota > Metazoa > Chordata > Mammalia > Monotremata > Tachyglossidae > Tachyglossus > Tachyglossus aculeatus. The sequence goes on along the minus strand of NW_024044829.1, from coordinate 9,899,558 downwards.
CAGTGAGATAGACAAGATCTAGGCATAAATTGTACTACTTGAATCTCAGTCAAACAATGGTGTTTATTAAGTGTTTACTGTGTGCAGAACACTATACTAAGGGCTTAGGAGAGGACGTTACAATAGAGGTGATAACTATGTTCCCTGTCTACCGCTATCTATCCTAATCTAGTAGGAGGGTATTGTTTTTAAGTACAGTGCTTGCCACACAGTAAGCATTCAATAAATATGGCAGAGGACAAGGGTTCTAGTTCCGGCTCTGCAATTTGTCTACTGTGAGATTTTGGGCAAGCCAATTAAATTCTGTATGCCTCAGTTACCTCATCTGTCGTATTGGGATTAAGACTGTGAGCCCTGTGTGGGACACTGAACTGTGTCCAACCTGAGTTAGTCAGTCCAACCTAATGCTTAGGGCAGAGCCTGGCAGATAGTAAACGCTTAACGAATATCATTAAAAAATGAAAGCCTCAATAAATACAGTTAATTGAATATCTAGGTGCCAAATTCTTCAGATTGCACATATTTATGTCCTCCAAGGGATCTACGCTTAGTAGAGTGCTTTGCTTACAGTAAGCACTCAATAAATACCACTGATGGATTGGTGGATAGAGTCAATGCTGGTCTTCCACTTTTGAACAGACTAGAAGCATTCCATTCTATGGGAAAAATTTCCACCTCAGGACCCTCCCCAGGGCGGCCTTCATGTCCCGGTTCCTCAGGCTGTAGATGAGGAGGTTCAGGGTGGGCGGCATGACGGCCTAGGACACGGACGGCAGCAGGTCGAACACCGAGGAAGAGTGTGAGGGCGGCTTGGGATAGTGAAACATGTCTATGAAGAGGAAGATGATGACGAGGACGAGATGGGACAAGCAGGTGGAGAAGGCTTTGGCCCGGCCCTTGGCGGGCGGCATCCTTATCACGATATGGAAGAAGCACACGTATGAGACGACGATGGAGACGAAACAACCGAGTCCCAGAAACAAGCTGCGGCCCAGAACGGCGATCTCATCACTGTATCGTTTGGAACAGGAGAGCCGGATGAGGGAAGGGATGTCGCAGAATAACTAATGGTTAGCGTTGGTGTCACAGAAGAGGAAGGAGAAAGTCACGGCAGTGTGGATGCCCACGTTCAGCCCTCCACTGAGCCAGGAGGTGGAGGCCATCTTCCCACAGGCCCCTAGGTACATGAGGACCTCGTAGTGCAGGGGGCGGCAGATGGCAGCCCAGCGATCATAGGACACCACCGGGAGCAGAGCCACTTTGACACCCCTAAGTGTAATTACTAAGAAGAGTTGAGAGATGCAACCCGAGAAAGAAATTTCTCTGTGGTCGGTCAGAGAGTTGTGGATTAATTTGGGGACGGTAATGGAGATCTATCAGAGGTCGATGAGGGCCAGGTTCCTGAGGAATAGGTACATGAGTGTGTGGAGGTGCCAGTCGAGTATGGTGATGGCGACGATGAGAAGATTCCCCCTCAGGGAGACCAAGTAGACCATGAGGAACAGCACGGCCTGTACAGCTGCAGCTCCCAGACCTCCGAGAATCCCAGCAGGAGGAATTCCCTCACTGCGGTGAGGCTGGTCATTTCTTCTTTGTGAGAAAGTAGGGTCCTGCGTGTTAGATGGAGGTGGAAATATTAAAGCAGTTTGGTCTTCTGGCTAGAGCACGAGCCTGGGAGTCAGAAGACCTGGGCTCTAATCCTGGTTCTGCCATGTGTCTTCTGTGTGACCTTGGGCAAGTCGTTTCACTTCTCTGGGCCCCAGTTACCTCAACTGTAAAATGAGGATTAAATCCTACTCTTTCCTCCTTTGCATTTTCTCCTCTGCTCCCCTCTACCCAGGGAGTGGCGGCTACAAATGAAAGATATTCAATTAATACCATTGATTGATTGATGGATTAACTATTGAGAAATGCTACCCTGGAAGGGAAATATTTGAGAAAAAATCCCAGCTCAAGTTTTTTCCAAAACGAGGAATGCTGCAACTACAGCTGAACCCAAGCTCCTCCAGTTTTCAATACCACTGCATGCAATAATAATAATAAGAAGAATAATGGTATTTGTTAAGGGCTTACTATGTGCCAAGCACTGTTCTAAGCACTGGGATGGATACAAGTAATCACGTTGTCCCACTTGGGCCTCACAGTCTTAATCCCCATTTTACAGATTAGGTAACTGAGGCACAGAGAAGTTAAGTGGCTTGTCCAAAGTCAAACAGCTGATAAGTGGCAGAACCGAGATTAGAACCCACGACCTCTGACTCCCAAGCCCACACTCTTTCCACTAAGCCACGCTGCTTATCACAATCAATAGGTCAATCGATCAATGCTTTTATTGGCTATTTTCAGAGCATTGTATTAAATGTTTGGTAGATTATTATACAACAGAATTGGCCGAAATGTTCCCTGCCCACATTGAGCTTACAGTCTAGAGGGGGAGACAGACGTTAATATAAATAAATAAATATGGTACAGGGCACCATATCACAGGTCACGGCAGGATGGAGGGCAGGTTAAGACTTCATTCATTCATTCATTCAATCATATTTATTGAGGGGGTGGAGCAGAGGCAGGGAGTCGGGGCGATTGGGAAGGGAGGAGGAGTAGAGGAAAAGGGGGGCTCAGTCAGGGAAGGCCTCCTGGAGGAGTTGAGCTCTCAGTATGGCTTTAAAAGGGGAAGAGAGCTAGTTTGGTGCATGTGAGGAGAGGGGGCATTCCAGGCCTGAGGTAGGACGTGGGCCAGGGGTCGATGGCGAGATGGGACAGAATGGGCTGGGTTGGAGAAGGAGAGAAGAGAGGTGAGGTAGGAATGGGCAAGGGGATGGAGAGCTTTGAAGCCAAGGTGATGGAGAGCTTCTCAGGGCAGAGTCCCTGCAGCCTCCAAGGGACCCTCAAACTAACAAGCCTTGGAGATGCAGCATGGCCTAGTGGAAAGAGCATGGGCCTGGAAGTCAGAGGAGCTGGGCTTTAATTCTGGCTCTGCCAACTGCTTGCTGTGTGACCTTGGACAAGTCATTTAATTTCTCTGTGCCTCAGTTCTCCTCTTCTCTCCCTTACTTAGACTGCGAGCCCCATGCAGGACAGAATCTAATGAACTTGTAATCTACTCCACTCTTAGAAGGGTAATAATGGAACAGTGGAACAGTACAAAATGTATAGCAGAACAATAGAACAGTAATTAGAATAATAATAGTAATATTATACCATAGTACGGATATAGTAATTATGATAATAATATAGTAGGCATTAAACAAATACCACTTAACAAATAGAAGCAGCGTGGTTTAGTGGATAGAGTCCGGGATTGGAAGTCAGAGTTCATGGATTCTAATCTTGGCTCCATCACCTGTCAGCTGTGTGACTTTGGGCATGTCACTTCACTTCTCTGTGCCTCAGTTCCTTCTACTGTAAAATGGAGATGAAGACTGTGACTCCCACGTGGGATAACCTGATTAACAATGCTTGGAACATAGTGAGCGCTTACAAATACAATCATCATTATTTAAAAAAGCCCCTTCATTCTCGGTTCCTGGTTCATACCAGAACATTCATTCATTCAATCGTATTTATTGAGCCCTTACTATGTACAGAGTACGGTACTAAGGGGGAAGTACAAATCGACAATAAATAGAGACAGTCCCTACCCAACAATGGGCTCACAGTCTAGGAGGCGGAGACAGACAACAAAACAAGTAGAAAGGTGTCGATACCATCAGAATAAATTGAATAATATCTGTATACACATCATTAATAAAATTAATAGATTAATACATATGTACAAATATACCCAAGAGCTGTGGGAAGGGGGAGGGGGAGGGCATGGGGGCTATGGGGAGGGGAGGAGAAGGAGAGGAAAAGGGGGAGCTCAGTCAGGGAAGGCCTTCTGGAGGAGGTGAGCTCTCAGTAGGGCTTTGAAGGGAGGAAGAGAGCTAACTTGGTGGATGTGCGGAGGGAGGGCATTACAGGCCAGGGGCAGGACGTGGGCCAGGGGTCGACGGCAGGACAGGCGAGAACGAGGCCCACTGAGGAGGTTAATGGCAGAGGAGCGGAGTGTGCAAGCTGTGCTATAGAAGGAGAGAAGGAAGGTGAGGTAGGAGACGGCGAGGTGATGGAGAGCTTTGAAGCCTATAGTGAGTAGTTTTTGTTTCATGCGAAGTTTGATAGGCAACCAATGGAGATTTTTAGGAGAGGAGTAACATGCCCAGAGCGTTTCTGTACAAAGATAATCCGGGCAACAGAGTGAAGAGTAGACTGAAGCGGGGAGAGACAGGAGGATGAGAGTTCAGAAAGGAGGCCGAGGCAGTAATCCAGTCGGTATAGGATGAGAGATTAAACCAACAAGGTAGCAGTTTGAGTGGAGAGGTAAGGGCGGATCTAGCGATGTTGTGAAGTTGAGATTGGCAGGTTTTGGTAACGAATTGGATGTATGGGGTGAATTAGAGAGTGGAGTCAAAGATGACCTCAAGGTTGTGGGCTGTGAGACTGCAGGTAGTGGTAGTGCCATCCATAGTGACGTGACAATCAGGGAGAGGACAGGGTTTGTGAGGGAAGATAAGGAGCTCCGTCATAGACATGTTGAGATTTAGGAGGCAGACGGACATCCAGGTGGAAATGTCTTGAAGTCAGGAGGAGATACGAGCTTGAAGGGAGGGAGAGAGAACCCCCAGCCTGGTCATCCTCTATCCTGTAAACAGTACCCTGATCTTGGTCTAATAGAAAGAGCATAATCCCGGTTCTGCCGCTTGCCTGCTGTGTGACTTTGCACAAGCCACTCCACGTCTCTCAGTTTCCTCAGCTTAATACCCCAATTATTAATATCAGGAAAATCAAGCTCACCTTCTTCACGGGTATTCTTAGAATCAGGTCAGGAATGAAATGACAGAGTTTGCTTTGCTTGCTCCCCCTAGACGGTCAGCTTGTTGTGGACAGGAAATGTGTCTTCAGAACAGTGCTTGGCACATAGTAAGCGCTTACCACATACTATATTATTATTATTATTATTATTTTACCGACTCTGTTATATCGTACTCTTCCAGTTGCTTAAATCAGTGTTCTTTACACAAGTGCTCAATAAATATCACTGATTGACTGACTAATGTCTGCCTCCCCACGTACAGTATAAGCTCACTGGGGCAAGGATCATGTCCACCAATTCTGTTGTACTGGAATCTTCCAATCACTCGTTCAGTGCTCTGCACGGAGTTAGCGCTGGATAATAGCACGGATTGTTTGACTAACGTCTCGCTTTAATTCTAGATTGTGAGCCCGTTCATTCACTCATTCAAAAGTATTTATTGAGTGCTTACTGTGTGCAGAGCATTGTACTAAGCTCTTGGAAAGTAGATAGAGACAGATAGAGACAATAACTCCCCAACAAAGGGTTCACAGTCTAGAAGGGAAGAGATAGACAACAAAACAAAGCATGTAGACAGGCAGTGGGCAGCGAACATGTCTACCCACTCTGTAATAGTGTACTCTCCCAAGAGCTTAGTGCAGTGCTCTGCACTCAGCAAGCACCCACTGATTGATGGATTCTCTCCATGGGTCTCAGCCACTGCACTCATGATCGCCAAAAAGTGCTCTAGATCTCCGATGATATTCCCATCTGAGCTCAGAACTCGTGAAGAACAACGTGCTGAACAAACAGAGGAGCCTTTTTTATGAACTCCCGAAAAACATACGACTCTCATCATCTCCCATCCCTTGGGGATCCCACTTGCTAAGAGAGGCTAGGATGCCCAGTGGGCCGTTATGTTCAACTTCTAGACACAGAAAAATAGCAAATCTCAAGGGAGAGATTGGTCCACGTAGATTTATCTGCCTAGATGTATAATAATTATTAATATTCTCATCATTGCTGCTGTATTTGTTAAGCACTCATTAGATTGTCATATTGGTTTAGCACCAAATAATTATGGTAAATATTAAGCACTCACTATATTATCAGTTTGGTGTTTGTTAAGCATCAATCTGCCCATCAGGCAGAAACTCCTCACCCTGGCTTCAAGGCTCTCCATCACCTCGCCCCCTCCTACCTCACCTCCCTTCTCTCCTTCTACAGCCCAGCCTGCACCCTCCGCTCCTCTGCCTTTAATCTCGTCACCGTACCTCGTTCTCGCCTGTCCCGCCATCGACCCCCGGCCCACGTCATCCCCCGGGCCTGGAATGCCCTCCCTCTGCCCATCCGCCAAGCTAGCTCTCTTCCTCCCTTCAAGGCCCTACTGAGAGCTCACCTCCTCCAGGGGGCCTTCCCAGACTGAGCCCCTTCCTTCCTCTCCCCCTCGTCCCCCTCTCCATCCCCCCATCTTACCTCCTTCCCTTCCCCACAGCACCTATATATATGTATATATGTTTGTACATATTTATTACTCTATTTATTTATTTATTTTACTTGTACATATCTATTCTATTTATTTTATTTTGTTAGTATGTTTGGTTGTGTTCTCTGTCTCCCCGTTTTAGACTGTGAGCCCACTGCTGGGTAGGGACTGTCTCTATATGTTACCAACTTGTACTTCCCAAGCGCTTAGTACAGTACTCTGCACACAGTAAGGGCTCAATAAATACGATTGATGATTGATGATAGTATTTGTCAAGTACTCACTATATTATTATTATGGCATTTGTTAAGCACTTACTATATTATTATTATGGTATTTGTTAAACACTTAATATGTTATTTATTATGGCATTTGTTAAGCACTTACTATATTATTATCATGGTATTTGTTAAGCACTCACTATCTTATTTTGGGATTTGTTAAGCACTGACTATATTTTTATTATGGGATTTCTTAAGCACTCACTGTATTATTATGACATTTGTTAAGCACTTGCTATATTATTATTATGGTATTTGTAAAGCACTCACTATGTTATTATTATGCCATTTATTAAGAACTTACTATGTTGTTATTATTGTGGTATTCATTAAGCACTTTATACATTATTATGATGGTAACGGTTAAGCAATTTATTATTATTATGGCAATTGTTAAGCACTAACTACATTATTATTATGGTATTTATTAAGCCCTCACTATATTATTATTATGGCATTTGTTAAGCACTTATATATTATTATTATCAGTGTGGAATCTTTGTGGAAGAAAGACTACTATCAATTACTTGATGGTATCTATTAAGCAACTAAGTGCTTAGTACAGTGTTTTCACAAAGTAGGCATTGATGATGAGGATGATGATGATGATGATGATGAAGTAGAGCACTGTACTAAGCGCCTGGGAGCATTCGATACAACGGGGTTGGTCGACATGATTCCTGTCTACTTTTAGATTGTAATCTGCATGAGGGAGAGGGACTATGTATAATCGCTCCAGTGTACTTTCTCTTATCATTTATTATTCATTAAGTCGTATTAATTAAGCTCTTATTATGTGCAGACCACTGCACTAAGCACTTACTACAGTGCTCTGCACACAGTAAGCACTTAATGAATAAAATTACGATTTCTACTATGTACCTGAACATGAATTCCTGGACCACTGGTTAAGTGGATTGTCCAAACAGCGCTTAGAATAGCATTTGACACATAGTAAGCATTTAACAAATGCCATAAAAATAAATAAACTAAAATAAATGCAAGTGTGCCAGGAGATTAGCAAAGACCTGGCAGGAAATGCAGTGTCTCCAGTGGTTTCACTCTGTGTCTGAGCACCTTGGCTCTCCTTGGACTAGAACTGCAACTAGTAAAAGTGGTGGCAGGAGGGACACAGTGATACAACGATGTCCCAAAACAGCTCCCAACCAGAGAGAGATAAAACAGCCACCCCCTCCCACTGTTTATCTTATTCTGACCTCTCATCCAACAAAGAGGAGGTGAAAATCAGAGATTTGCTCTTGGAGTTCTAACATTTGGACAAGACGAGTCGGACGAGATTGGTTGACTCAAGCCCTCCATCTCAGTTGGTGACTGGTACGTGAGAACTCTATGTGCTATTCTATCAGTTGTCAGGGAAAATACTGGATGTGGGGTTCATCGGCCACAGCGGAGAAGCAGTGTGGCCTATTGGGTCTGAGAGCCAGACGGACCTGGGGTCTAATCCCGGCTCTGATGTTTGTCTGCTTTGTGTCTTGGACAAGGCACTTGGCTTCTCCGTTCCTCAGTTACATCAACTCTAAAATGGGGATTAAGACTGTGACCCCCATGTAGGACAGGGACTGTGTCCAACTTGATTAGCTTTAATCAACCCCAGCGCTTAGTATTGTGACTGGCACATAGTAAGTGCACAGTAAGTGAGAAGCAGTTTGGCTCAATGGAAAGAGCACGGGCTTGGGAGTCAGATGTCATGGGTTCTAATCCTGGCTCCGCCACTTGTCAGCTGTGTGACTTGGGGCAATTTATTTAACTTCTTTGTGCCTCCTTTGTCTCATCTGTAAAATAGGGATTAAGATTGTGAGCCCCACGTGCGACAACCTGATTACTTTATATCTCTCCCAGCACTTAGAACTGTGCTTGGTACATAGTAAGCACTTAACAAATGCGATCATTATTATTTTTATCATATACCATAAAAATATATGTTTTCCTGAAAGGCTCCAAACAGTTTCCATGTATCTCTAGACTGTATGCTCGTCAATTTATTTTTATTTATTAATTATTTATTAAGTGCTCCCCATGTGTCAAACACTGTTCTAAGCACTGGGGTAGATACAAATTAATCTGTTTGGACGCGGTTCCTGTCCCATATAGGGCTCACAGTTCAAGTAGGAGAGAAGACAAGCTCAATGTGGTCAGAAGATGTGTCTATCAACTCTGCTGTACTATCCCAAGTGCTTAGTACAGCACACAGTGAGCGCTCAATAAATACTACTGGTTGAACAATATTGATGTGGGGGTAAAGGGCGTATAGTACTGGACAGAGCAAAGGGCTGGGAGTCAGAGGGCTGGGAGTCACTTGCCTGCTGTGTGATCTTGGACAAATCACTTAAATTCTCTGTGACTCAGTTTCCTCATCTGTAAAATGGGCATTAAAATACCTGTTTTCCTTCCTCTTAAACTATGAGCCCCGTGTGGGACAGGAACCGCGTCTGATCTGATTGGACTTTATCCATTCCAGTTCTTGGAACATAGTATGTGCTCAACAAATACCACAGGTAGTATTCAAATCTGGTGAATCTAACACATTATTATTATTATTATGGTATTTATAGGCTAATGAAAAATGTGTAACCTCGAACTGGCTGTTGTGTCATCAATCAATCGATCAATCAATGGTATTGATTGAGCACTATCTATCATATTTATTGAGCCCTTACTACGGGCAGAGCACTGTACTAAGCATTAGGGAATACTAAGAACTTGTACAACAGAGTTGGTTGACACGTTCCTTGTCCACAAGGAATTTATACTCTAGAAGGGGAAGCAGCCATTGAATAATCAAGCCATCAATCAATGACATGTATTGAGCGCTGACCATGTGCAGAGAACTGTAGTAAGCACTTGGGAGAGTTAAATATATGTCACCATGATCTTGCCCATCAGACCTAAGTAGGAATAGTAGTAAAAGTATTTATAAAGAGCTTACCGTGTGATGATTTGACAAATTTGCAATGATTAAAAACGGTCTTCTACACAGTTAGGGAAGTTTATCCCTGGGAAGGAAATGGCCAATGGCACGGTGGTGACAGGATTCCTCCTGCTTGGATTCTCAGAGGTCCGGGAGCTGCAGCTGGTCCAGGACGTGCTGTTCCTCCTGGTCTACCTGGTGTCCCTGATGGGGAATCTCCTCATCGTCACCATCACCGCCCTCGACCGACACCTCCACACCCCCATGTACTTCTTCCTCAGGAACCTGCCCGTCCTCGACCTCTGCCTCATCTCCGTCACCGTCCCCAAATCCATCCACAACTCCCTGACTGACCGCAGAGAAATCTCTGTTCCGGGTTGCATCTCTCAAGTCTTCTTAGTAATCACCCTTGTGGGTGTCAAAGTGGCCCTGTTCACGGTGATGTCCTACGACCACTATGCCGCCATCTGCCGCCCCCTGCGCTATGAGGTCATCATGGACCGAGGGGCCTGTGGGAATATGGCCGCTGCCTGTTGGCTGGGTTGCACTGTGAGAACCGTCCCCTTCTCTGTTGGCTTCGGTGGGTCCAACATGATCCTCCATTGCTTCTGTGACACTCCCCAAATGACAGAACTTTCAGGCCCCAGTGGGAACCTCCAGGAAATTGGAATCACAGTCTTCTCCGCCATTCTGAACGTCTCATATCTCCTCTCCATCATCGTCTCCTATGTGTGCAGCTTCCGGCCCATGCTGAGGATGCTGGCCACCGAGGGCCGGTCCAAAGCGTTCTCCATCTGCCTGCCTCACCTCTCCATGGCGATTGTATTAATCTCCACGAGAACTGTCGCCGACTTCAAGCCGCCCTCAGATTCCTTCCCCACGCTGGACCTGCTGTCGTCCGTGTTCTACACTATGGTGTCCCCCGCCCTGAACCCCCTCATCTACATCCTGAGGTATCAGAACATAAAGACAGCTCTGAGGAGGGTGCTGGGAGTGAGAGGATGGCTCTGAGAAACAGGGATACATGACGTTCGTCCTGGGGACGGGTATCTCTGGGGGCAAAATCCTTTAAGAAGTGTCACCTTCTTCTAGGGAAGGCTCAGGCAATCGATCACTAGAATAAACTATTTTTAACAGTAGTTGTTTCGCCCTTACTATGTGCCAGGCACTGAACTAAGATCTGGGGTAGCTACAAACTCATCAGGTTGGACACAGTCCGTGTCCCACATGGTAATCACTCCCAGTTCCCTAGTGGAACCCTGAAACAAACTCCATTTAATGGTATCAGTGGCATTTAGTGAGCACGTACTGTGCAGAGCACTGTACTAAGCACTTGGGACAATACAACACTGTTGGTAGAAACTTTGCCTGCCCACATCGAGCTCACAAACTATGTAAGCAGGAACCGCTGAACTAAACCACCCAGACCTGTAATTCTAGAGCAGAGCATACAAGCCTGAGTAACAGTTTGAAGAGTGGAAATTGCACAGGACATGGTGCCAGAAGGTCCTTAGTTCTAATCCCGGTTCAATCACATACCTGCTGTGTGACCTTGGGCGAGTCGCTTTACTTCTCTGTGCCTCAGTTACCTCATCTGAAAAATGAGGATAAAGACTGTGAACCCAACGTGGGACAGAGGCTTTGTCTAACCTGCTTAGTTTGCATCCATCTCAGCCCTTACTATAGTGTCTGGCCTATATTAAGTGCTTAATAACAGCAACAACAAGCAGGAGAAGAATCAGAAGCAGTCGAGGGTATGTCTGTAAAGAGACTGGCCTTTGTCTCAGCAGAAACTAAAGTCATAAATGGAAAATTGGAGACTTAGAACTCTTCACATTGCACCTAGAAAAACAACAACAAGCAGGAGAAAGAATCAGTCAACGGTGTGTCTGTAAACAGACTGGCCTTTGTCTCAGCAAAAACTACAATCATAAATAAAAATGAGAGAGTCTGAACTATTCGCATTGTACCTAGAACGCCACACAGCAAGTACAGTTCTGCCAATTACAGGTGAAACAAGAGCCAAGGAGGGAAAGAGAGCCTGCAGCCATACGAATTAGGATCTGGTGGGAGCAAGGGGTGGGGACAACTCAGAAAGAGAGTGGTCCAGCTGTTCTTTGGATCTTGGAAGAAGATCCAGATGAAGGCTTTCCCAGACTAAGCCTCCATTTTCCTCAGCTCCCCCTCCCATCCGCATCGCCTCAACTCACTCCCTTTGCTCTTCCCCCCTCCCTCTCCGTACCCCACAGCACTTATGAATACATGTATATATTATATATATATATATATATATATAATTATGTTTACTTATATTGAGGTCTGTATACTTTTTTGATGTGTACATATTTATAATTTTATTTATTTACTTGTTTACTTGTTTTGATGTCTGTCTTCTCCCTCCTAGGCTGTAAACCCTGTGTGCGTAGGGATTGTCTCTTTTCATTGCTGAATTGTAGTTTCCAAGCGCTTAGTACAGTGCTCCGCACACAGTAAACGCTCGATGAATACAATTGAATGAATAAATGAATGAATGAAGGATGAAGATCAAGAAAGAAGACCCTTGTCATCATCAGCATCATCATCAATCGTAATTATTGAGCGCTTACTGTGTGCAGAGCACTGTACTAAGCGCTTGGGAAGTACAAATTGGCAACATATAGAGACAGTCCCTACCCAACAGTGGGCTCACAGTCTAAAAGGGGGAGACAGAGAACAAAACCAAACATACTAACAAAATAAAATAAATAGAATAGATATGTACAAGTAAAATAAATAAATAGAGTAATAAATATGTACAAACGTATATACATATATACAGGTGCTGTGGGGAAGGGAAGGAGGTAAGATGGGGGGATGGAGGGGGGACGAGGGGGAGAGGAAGGAAGGGGCTTAGTCTGGGAAGGCCTCCTGGAGGAGGTGAGCTCTCAGTAGGGCCTTGAAGGGAGGAAGAGAGCTAGCTTGGCGGATGGGCAGAGGGAGGGCATTCCAGGCCCGGGGGATGACGTGGGCCGGGGGTCGATGGCGGGACAGGCGAGAACGAGGTACGGTGAGGAGATTAGCGGCGGAGGAGCGGAGGGTGCGGGCTGGGCTGTAGAAGGAGAGAAGGGAGGTGAGGTAGGAGGGGGCGAGGTGATGGAGAGCCTTGAAGCCCAGGGTGAGGAGTTTCTGCCTGATGCGCTGTCCACCCCATTATTCATTCATTCATTCAATCATATATAATAATAATGATATTTATTAAGCACTTACTATGTTCCGAGCATTGTTCTATGCGCTAGGATAGATACAAAGTAATCAGGTTGTCCCCAGTGGGGCTCACAGTCTTAATCCCCATTTTACAGATGAGGTAACTGAGGCACAGAAAATTTAAGTGGCTTGCCCAAAGTCACACAGCTGACGAGTGGCAGAGCCGGGATTAATGAATTTGAGAATGCTTTGAAGTGCTCGGAAGCTGATAGCTAAGGCATCTCTCTCCCCAAGGCTCTCTATCAAGAGTCCCTACTCTGGCCACCTCTGTGCCTGACTAACTGTTACAGCTGGAGGGCGTGAAAACCCCAGGGGGGTCCTCCCCATCTGTGCCAACATATCTCTGTATTTGGCGATCCCGTGCTCCAGAAATATTGATTCTCCCAACCCCCAAATATGAAGAGCACCTGGAGATACATTCTGGTCCTTATCTCCTGATTGTCTCTCTTAATTCCCGAGATCCTACAGAAAGGGCAGTAGGACTCTGGGAAGAGGAACACATGTAGAGCAGAGGTGATGGGAGGAATTAAATTTCCTTGGACGTCGGACCGACCGTGATCATCTTCCCACCGCCATCAGCTCCTGGAGAGATTTGGAAAAAGTTGCTGGGGGATAATCCTTTCTTTGCCTCCCAGCTCAGCTGTTTCTAGCTCAGCTTCCTTCTCACCTCCTCGCTCACGAGACTGAGGATGGAATCTCCAACATTGACTCCCATCCAGTGGAATCATTTCTCCGGACCAGATTGGGAATCTCTTTGCCTTTTCTTCACACTAGAACTGGTGATTAGGTATGAAACAAAGACCCCCATACTCCCCCTGGCCAATCTGTAGCCTCTATGGTATTTAGGAAAATGGAAATTGAGTATATGAGCTACTAATCCAGAGCATATATTGAGCACTCCTTCTGCACAGAGCATGGGAAAGTGCAGTATAGGGCAGGATCCCAACCCTCGAGTTTACAGTCTAGTCTCCCCTGTGGGGACTACTCCTGGCCCTGCCTCAAAACCCCATCTTGCCTGTAAAATCCCAGATGCTGAAGAAATCAGGGAGAAAGCCTTGGCCATCTCTAGCCCACAATTACTAGCCCTATTCCAGTCAGAGATTGCCAACTCCTAAATATGAGTCCAGTAGTGTCTTGGGAGAGAGTCAAGGGAGTCAAGAGGTTCCCATCGACCTCGGGTAGCTGAGGAGTGGAAGGTGCTAAGGAAGAGCTGATGGGTGAGAAGTAGCATGGTCCTGCGGATAGAGCCAAGTCCTTGGAGTCAGAAGGACCTCCATTCTAATCCTAGCTCAGCCATTTGTCTGCTGTCTGCTGTGTAACTATAGGGCAAATGACTCCACTTCTCTATCCTTCCGTTTCCTCATCTGAACAATGGGGATTCAATACATATTCTCCCTCCTACTTAGACTGTAAGCTTCATTTGGGACCTGATTATCTTTTGTCCAGCCCAGCGTTTAGTACAGTGATTGTCATAGAGTAAGCACTTAAGAAGTGGTGTCTACTTGTTTTGTTTTGTTGGCTGTCTCCCCCCTTCTAGACTGTGAGCCCGTTGTTGGGTAGGGAATGTCTCCACCTGTTGCTGAATTGTATTTTCCAAGTGTTTAGTCCAGTGCTCTGCACACAGTAAGTGCTCAAGAAATACAATTGAATGAATGAACGAATGAATGAATGAATAAATGAACTAGAGCTGATCTATTAAGCGCTTACTGTGTAGAGAGCACTGTATTAAGTGCTTGGGAGAGTCCAATATAACAGACTTGATAGACACATTGGTCCCCAGATAAAGTGTAAGTGAACAGAGGTGGATGAGAAGGAGAGACAGAAAAGGAACACGCTAGAAAAATAGATGGAAGATCGAGTTTCTCTCTATTTCAGTTAGAACCTGTTGGGATTCAGAGTCCATATCCTACTTGTCCCTTTTCAGTGTTACAAGACCAGAAATTCTTTCTAGAAATCTACCTTCAATCCCTCCTGCTTCAGGGTCAGCTACTGACTCTTATCCTGGCTCAACAGGAGGCAGAATGAAAACGTTTCCCTTTCTGGGCTGAGAAGAGCCCTTGGAAGATTCTCCAGTCCAGGGTAGGGTATTCCAAGAACATCACGTTTCTTCAAAGGATCAAATTTCTTCCCCTGTTCTCGCCCGTCTCCACATCTTTCCACCTTTCTTTGGAGCCGAAATGTCCAGAAGGGGATCCAGGACAGCAGCTTTGCTCAGTGGAAAGAGCCCGGGCTTGGGAGTCAGAGGTCAGGTGTTCTAATCCCAGCTCCGCCATTTGTCAGCTGTGTGACTTTGGGCAAGTCACTTAACTTCACTGTGCCTCAGTTACTACATCTGTAAAATGGGGATTAAGACTGTGAGCCCCACCTAATTACCTTGTATCTACCCCAGTTTTTAGAACAGTGTTTGGCACATGGTAAGTACTTAACAAGTTCCATTATTATTATTATTATTATTATTATTATTATTATTATCATCATCATCTTAGAATTGGAACTCCTTGGGGACCAAGGACACAATCTATTTCACTCCCAGACCGTAGTACAGTGTTTTGCACATAGCAGGAGTAAAATCAATACCATTCCTACTACATCAGAATGTCACTGAAACTGCACAGGGTGCTCGATCAGTGCTATTGCTAGGTGACCTTGAGCAAGCCACTTAACTTCTCTGTGCCTCGGTTACTTCATCTGTAAAATAGGGAATAAAACTGTTGGCCCCACGTGGGACAACCTGATTATCTTGTATCTACCATAGCGCTTAGAACAGTGCTTGGCACATAGTAAGCATTTAACAAATA
The DNA here is from genome assembly GCF_015852505.1 of Tachyglossus aculeatus. Lineage (NCBI taxonomy): Eukaryota > Metazoa > Chordata > Mammalia > Monotremata > Tachyglossidae > Tachyglossus > Tachyglossus aculeatus. The sequence continues at coordinate 9,883,990 of NW_024044829.1, read as the reverse complement.
CCGTTATCATTATTATTATTATTACTACTACTACTACTAACTTGTTTTTCTCTGGTTCTGTTCTCACTTGCTGTCTCCTGTTTCTCCCTTTAACTCGTTCATTCGTTTCCTCCTTCCCTCTCTTTTCCTCATGCTCGCTCTCATTTTTGTCCCATCCTCTTGATATTTTTCTCTCTATCACTTTCTCCCTCTCGTTTTTCTCTCCTTCTCACTCTTTATTGCACTTTTTTCTCCCGCTCACTCTCTTTTCTCCTCTCCACTCCACTGTGTGCAGGGCACTGTACTAAACGCTTGGGAGAGTCCAATATAGCAAATTCCAACTGTGATGGGGACCAGGGAGAAGCAGCGAGGCTCAGTGGAAAGATCCCGGCTTTGGGAGTCAGAGGTCGTGGGTTCTAATGCTGGCTTTGCCACTTGTCTGCTGTGTGACCTTGGGGAAGTCACTTCACTTTTCTGGGCCTCAATTCCCTCATCTGTCAAATGGGGATTAAGACTGTGAGCCCCACGTAGGACAACCTGATTGCCTTATATCTATCCCAGCTTGGTACATAGTAAGCGTTTACCAAATACCATCATCATCATCATCAGGTCTGGTCACCCTATCACTTCTCCCGGAACTCCAAGGATTTTAGAAGAAGGGACCCCTCCGAGGTTTCGGAAAAGGCTCCACTTTAAACTTGGTATCTAAAAGGGAAAATGTTGCCCTTCAGAAAATACTGATTGTGGTATTTGTTAAGCGCTTGCTCTATGACAAGCTCTATATTAAGGGCTGTGGCCCCACATGGGGCTCACAGTCTAAGTAGGAGGGAGACCAGGTATTGAAACCCCATTTTGTAAATGAGGGAGCTGAGGCACAGGGAGGTGAAGTGACTTGCCTAAGGTCACTCAGCAGACGAGCGCTAGAGTGGCTTCAGAATGTCTCCCAGATGTCAGCAAAATCGTCATTCGCTGATGATAATAATGATGGCATTTATTAAGCGCTTACTATGTGCAACGCACTGTTCTGAGCGCTGGGGAGGTTGCAAGGTGGTCAGCTTGTCCCACAGGGGGCTCACAGTCTTAATTCCCATTTTACAGATGAGGTACCAGAGGCACAGAGAAGTAAAATGACTTTCCCAAAGTCACACAGCTGACAATTGGCGGAGTCGGGATTTGAACCTGTGAGCTCTGACACCAAAGCCAGTCCTCTTACGAATGAGCCATGCTGCTTCCTCACGCTGATGTCAGCAAGGTGGTGACTGGCTGGGAAGATTTGTACAGAGAGAGGTGCCTCTCCTCCAAGTGGGGATTACATGAAGACAAGAGGATTTGGGGAAATGTAGGTTGGATGAGAACACACGGCTGGATGGAAAGTTGTGGGAGTCATCTATCTTTAAAGAGGTGCCAGCCCCTGCCCCTAATTTTTTAAGAAGACATTTGTTGGGGGTTTTAAGGTACTTGTTAAGCTCCAGGCACTGTTCTAAACGCTGGGCTAGATAAAAGATGATCAGGTTGGACACAGTCAATGTCCCACTTGGAGCTCACAGTATTAGTTCCTATTTTACAGATGAGGGAACGGAGGCACAGAGAAGTGAAGTAGCTTGACCAAGGTCGTACAGCAGCCTGGATTGTAACTCAAGTCCTCTGACTCCCATGTCTATGCCCTTTCCACTAGTCCACATTGCTCTGTGAACTTGGACAGGTCACCTAACGTGTCTGTGCCTCCGTTTCCTCAACAGCAAAATGTGGATTGAATCTTCCTTCCTACTCAGACTGTGAGCTCCATATGGGACAGGGGCCGTGCCCCACCTGATTAATATGGATCTAACCCAGCGTTTAGAGCAGTGCTTGGCTTATGGTAAGTGCTTAAAACATACCACAGTCATCAAGTGACGGTCCTGACATTAGCCTGAGGGATTGAATACAGTCAGGGAGTTGTGGAAGATCCAATGTCACTGGCCAGTGGTCATTCTCATCCTCCACATCTTCCAAGGGATAGAGCACAGCGAAGTCGCACCACAGTCAGTGAACCAATCCATCAGTTGTATTTATTGAGCGCTTAGTGTGTGCAGAGTCCTGTACTGCACTCTTGGGGGATTGCACAACAACAGAGTTGATAGACACGCTCTCTGCTCACAACAGCCTCACAAACTAGAGGGGGTGACAGATATTAATATAAATAAATGAATTAAAGAACAGATTCATCTGTAGATTTTCTGTCTCACCTTGTCTCTCCTTCATCCCAAATTTCTTTACAGGAGGCCTCTTCTGGTTTTTAGGAAAAATGCAAGAGAATGGATGGCAAGTCCATGTCCTCCGGGACTGTGATGCTGTTTCAGATCACCATCAGGACCTTGGTGAATGTACTCCTCCTGGCGTTTTATATCCGCATGGTGTCCATCATCCTCAGGTTCAGCTCCTTGGATCTGATTTTCAGCCACTTGACTCTGGCCAACACCATGATTCTTCTTACCCTCGGAACCCCGGAGACCCTGTCAACCTGGGGATGGAGAAATTTCCTGAGTGACGTCGGATGAAAATTCCTCATGTATGGTCCTCGAGTGGTCCGGGGGCTGCCCATCTGCACCACCTGCCTTCTGAGCATCTTCTAGGACGTCACCCTCATCCCTGGGAACCTGCAGGTGGCCCGGATCAAAGCCAGGTTACCCAGGGGTGTCGTCCTCTCCTGCCTCCTGTCCTGATGCCTCGGTCTGCTCGTAGATTTAAGTATGTCAATGCACATGACAGGCCTCAGGAACAGCAGCAATGTTAAACTCGTGCTGGACCTCAAATATTGAGTAAAGGTCAATGTCAGAGTGAACACCATCCCGCTCATCACCATCACGTTCTCTCTCTGGACTTGATCTTCGTGGGGCTCATGAGAGCGGCCAGCGGCTACTTGGTGTTCATCCTGTACAGACACCACCGGCGGATCCGGAATCTCCACGGACCCGGATGCTCCTCCGGGGCGATGTCCGAGGTCAGGGAGGACAAGGGTGACGGGTGAGGGTGACGGCCCTGGCCGCCCTCTGTGTCCTCCTCTATGGGGAGCAGTCCATCATGCTGAGTGTTATACTCAACATGAAAGAAAAATCTCCTCTGCTGGTGAACTGCGAAATGGTGATAGAGTTCGTCTGCCCGTTTCTGATTATGCAGAAGAAGCAGAGGATGAGTACAATCTGGAAAAAGAATCACTTGGTTACAAAATAGATTTTCCAGAGATTCCCAGGGAAGCTGACTGCACTCCAATTAAGTCCTGCTCGGGTAAAGAGCTCAGGTATCTTGATCCCAGTAGCAGCAATACAATAGAAGCAGTGTCGCCAAGTGGATAAAGTACGGAAGGTCCTAGGTTCTAATCCCGGCTCCAACACCTGTCTGCTGTTTGACCTTGGGTAAGTCACTTCACTTCTCTGTGCCTCAGTTACCTCAACTGTAAAATGGGGATTAAGACTATGAGCCCTATGTGGGACAGGAACATGTCTGACCCAATTTGCTTGTATCCACTCCAGCGCTAAGTACAGTGCCTGACACATAATAAACACTTTTCAAATACCACTATTATTATTATTATTACTAAGGAGGGGTGGCTTTTTACACATACCAGCCCGAGACAATTAAACCCCCTAAGACAGGGAAGCACAGGGAAACAGCATAGCCGAGTTGATAGAGCATGGACCTGGGAGTCAGAGGACCTGGTTTCTAATTCCGCTTCCACCACCTGTCTGACAGGTGACCTTGGGCAAATCATTTCACTTATTGCCTCAACTACCTCACATGTAAAATGGGGATTAAGAATGGAAGTTCTATGCGGGACAGCGACTGTGTCCAACCTGCCTTGCTTGTATGTACTTCAGTGCTTAGAATGGTCCCTGGAAAATAGTAAACACTTACCACGTAACATTATGAAACAAATAATCAGGAAAGGTCCCGTTGACTTAATAGAGTTTCTGGAAGGAGTTTTGAAGATGGGAAGCCCCGTGGTCTGGCACAGGCTTGGGGATAAGAGGTCGTGGTTTCTAATCCCGGCTCCATCGTTTGTCAGCTGTGTGACTTTGGAGAAATGAATTAACTTCTCTGTGCCTCAGTTACCTCATTTGTAAAATGGGGATTAAGACCGTGAGCCCCGCGTGGGACAATCTAATTACTTTGTATCCACCCCGGCGCTTAGAGCAGTGCTTCGTACATAGTAAGCGTTTAAGAAATACTATTATTATTATTATTATTATAATTATTATTATTATTATTATAAGAAGGGAGAGGGGATTCCAAGCGGGAGAAAATTGGTGAAGTAGACGTCTGAATGATGGGAGTTGGGAACGAGGCACAGTGATATAGTGAGCTTGGGAGGAATGGAGAATGCAGATAGGAATTCAGTAGGGGAAAATAAAATGAATATGTGAAGACAAGGTTGGATAACGTGTTGAGGAGAACGGGATGGTCGAGAGTGTCAAAGGCAGCTGAGATTTCGAGGAGGATTGGGATAGAGTAGGAGTCATTGGATTTGTCAAGAAGGACGTAATTGGCGACCTTTGAGAGGGCATTTTCCGTGGAGTGGAGGAACAGAAGCCAGATGGGAGAGGGTCCAGGAGAGAGTTGGATTTGAGGAATTCGAGGCAGCGAGTGTGGACAACTCGCTGCAGCAGTTTGGAAAGGAAGGGTAGAAGGGAGATAGGACAATAACTGGAGGGCAGTGGGGTCAAGAGAGGTTTTTTTAGGATGGGGAGATGTGGGCGTGTTTGAAGGCAAAGGAGAAGTAGTCTTTGGAGAGTCAGCAGTTGAAGATAGAAGTTCAGGAGGGGAGAAGTGTAATGGGTTAGAATATTTAAAAGATGAGAGGAGATGGGTTCCGAAGCACAGGTGGAGGGGTGACACTCAAGAGGAGGGAGGAGATCTCCTCTGAAGATACTGTTGGAAAGGATGGGAAAGTAGAGGAAAGGGTTGAGAACGCGGGGTATGGAGAAAGGCGGGGTGACTTTGGGGAGCTCAGACCTGATGGTGCTAATTTTCCTAAAGAAGCAGGAGGCCAGATCGTTGATACATCACCTGCTTATTTCACTGCCATTGCATGTTAATTGTTAACTGATCTCTGTGACATCATCATCTTCCTATTTTTTCCCATCACATATTGACTGCTATCTGCTCTCTGTGATATTATCATCTGCGTATTTTATTATTTCCATAGCATGTTAATTGTTATCTACTCTTTGTGATGTCATCACCTACTTATTTTATTATTGTTACTGCATCATTGTTCCTGCATGTTAACGGTTAACTTCCCGCTGTGTTGTCATTTACCTTGCTGATCTCAACATGAGCTGTCAATTTCCCTGCTCCCAACTGCCCTTCCCATTCCTCACTTTTCCCTTCCCCTCTCCCTCTCAGCTCTTTCTCGCCCTTTCCCCTACCCCCATCCCTCCCCCTCCCCCCCTCCCCAGGATAACTCTGTACCAGCGCCAACCCTCAACTCCTCCTTCCCTGCCCCCTCCCTCCCTTACTCCCCGTCCCAACCACATCCCAGTTCTCCTTGCTTATCGCCACCCCTCTTTTCACTCTCCCCGCCAGATCCCCAGCCAAATCATCCCAATCCAAACCCTCCCCACCTCTATCACCCTTCCCTCTCCCTCCCTTCCCTCCACAGCTGCTGTCAAGTGTGGCCTTTGGAACCCCCGCTCCACTATAGGTAAGCTCCCTTTCATCCTGGACCTATTCCTTTCCAGGTCTCTACTCCTCCTCACCCTAACTGAAACATGGCTCTCTCCGGACGACACGGTCTCTTCTGCTGCTCTCCCCAATGGAGGCCTCTTCTTCTCACACTCCGCCAGACTCACAGGAAAAGGAGATGTTGATTTCCTTCTCGCTCCCCAATGTCGCTTTTGAAATAGCCCACCTCCCCCTTTCCTTTCATTCCCCTCCTTTGAAGCCCACATTATTCGCCTCTACCACCTCCTCCAGATTCTGGTAGCCGTCATCCACCGCCCCCCCCGGCCCCACCTACAACTTCTTTAACGCTTTTGACCCTTTCCTCACCTTCCTTCTCTCCTTTTCCATGCCCACTCTGATCCTCGGAGACTTCAACATCCACATGGATATCCCTGATGACTCCTCTGCCGCCCGCCTTCTATCTCTCCTCGACGCTGCCAACCGCTTGCTCCACCCCACTTCACCCACTCACCAACTTGGTCATACCCTCGACTTCATCATCTCCAATCGCTGCACTGTGTCCACCCTCACCAACTCTGAAATCCCTCTCTCTGATCATAATCTTCTCACCTGCCTCCTCACTCACAATCCTTTCCCCTGTAAATCCATATTACTCCCTCACAGAGATCCCCGCTCCCTTGACCCCATCCATCTTTCTGAGCGCCTCACACCCCACCTCGCTTCCCTCTCCTGTCTGCCCAGTCTTGATGATCAGATTACTGTTCTCAACTCTACACTTTCTACTCAGCTAGACTCACTCGCTCCCTTTTATCTTCGCCGCTCTCGTACCACTAACCCACAGCCCTGGATTACTGCCAATGTCCGCCTCCTTCGCTCCTATGCTCGATCTGCCGAACGCTGCTGGAGAAAGTCTAAACACCATGCCAACCTCGTTCACTTCAGGTTTATCCTTTCCAGCATTAACTCAGCCCTCTCCTCTGCCAAACAAAACTATTTCTCCTCCCTTATTGACACCCATGCCCATCATCCCCGCCAGCTCTTCCATACATTCAACTCCCTTATCAGGACCCCAGTTCCTCCCCCTCCTCCTTCCCTTACCCCCAACGATCTGGCCTCCTACTTCATTAACAAAATTAAATCCATCAGGTGCGACCTCCCCAAAGTCACTCCCCCACCTTCTCCAACCCCCCGGCTCTCAACACTCTCTGCTACTCTCCCATCTTTCCCAGCAGTATCCTCAGAGGAGCTCTCCTCCCTCCTCTCAAGTGCTACTCCGGCCACCTGTGCTTCAGACCCTCTCATCTTATGAAATCTCTCGCTCCATCCCTTCTCCCCTCCTTAACTTCCATCTTCAACTGCTCACTCTCCACTGGTTCCTTCCCCTCTGCCTTCAAACATGCCCATGTCTCTCCCATCCTAAAAAAACCCTCTCTTGACCCCACCTCACCTTCTAGTTATCGCCCTATATCCCTCCTACCATTCCTTTCCAAACTCCTTGAACGAGTTGTCTACACGCGCTGCCTCGAATTCCTCAACACAAACTCTCTCCTCGACCCCGTCCAGTCTGGCTTCCGTCCCCTACATTCCACGGAAACTGCCCTCTCAAAGATCACCAATGACCTCCTGCTTGCCAAATCCAACGGCCCATACTCTATCCTAATCCTCCTCGACCTCTCAGCTGCCTTCGACACTGTGGGCCACCCCCTTCTCCTCAACACGCTATCTGACCTTGGCTTCACAGACTCCGTCCTCTCCTGGTTCTCCTCTTAACTTTCCGATTATTCATTCTCAGTCCCTTTTGCAGGCTCCTCCTCCCCCTCCCATCCCCTTACTGTGGGGGTTCCCCAAGGTTCAGTGCTTGGTCCCCTTCTGTTCTCTATCTACACTCATTCCATTGGTGACCTCATTCGGTCCCACGGCTTCAACTATCATCTCTACGCTGATGACACCCAGATCTACATCTCCGCCCCTGCTCTCTCCCCCTCTCTCCACGCTCGCATCTCCTCCTGCCTTCAGGACATCTCCATCTGGATGTCTACCCGCCACCTAAAACTCAACATGTCCAAGACTGAACTCCTTGTCTTCCCTCCCAAACCCTGCCCTGTCCCTGACTTTCCCATCACTGTTGACGGCACTACCATCCTTCCCGTCTCACAAGCCCGCAACCTTGGTGTCATCCTCCACTCCGCTCTCTCATTCACCCCTAACATCCAAGCCGTCACCAAAACCTGCCAGTCTCAGCTCCGCAGCATTGCCAAGATCCGCCCTTTCCTCTCCATCCAAACCGCTACCCTGCTCGTTCAAACTCTCATCCTATCCCGTCTGGACTACTGCATCAGCCTTCTCTCTGATCACCCATCCTCCTGTCTTTCCCCACTTCAATCCATACTGCATGCTGCTGCCCGGATTGTCTTTGTCCAGAAACGCTCTGGGCATGTTACTCCCCTCCAAAAAATCTCCAGTGGCTACCAATCAATCTGCGCATCAGGCATAAACTCCTCACCCTGGGCTTCAAGGCTGTCCATCACCTCGCCCCCTCCTACCTCACCTCCCTTCTCTCCTTCTACAGCCCACCCCGCACCCTCCGCTCCTCCGGCACTTATCTCCTAACCGTGCCTCGTTCTCGCCTGTCCCGCCATCGACCCCCGGCCCACGTCATTCCCCTGGCCTGGTATGCCCTCCCTCTGCCCATCCGCCAAGCTAGCTCTCTTCCTCCCTTCAAGGCCCTACTGAGAGCTCACCTCCTCCAGGAGGCCTTTCCAGACTGAGCCCCTTCCTTCCTCTACCCCTCGTCCCCCTCTCCATCCCCCTCTTCTTACCTCCTTCCCTTCCCCACAGCACCTGTATATTTGTATATATGTTTGTATATATTTATTACTCTATTTATTTATTTATTTATCTTACTTGTACGTATCTATTCTATTTATTTTATTTTGTTAGTATGTTTGGTTTTGTTCCCTGTCTCCCCCTTCTAGACTGTGAGCCCGCTGTTGGGTAGGGACTTTCTCTATGTGTTGCCGACTTGTACTTACCAAGCGCTTAGTACAGTGCTCTGCACACAGTAAGCGCTCAATAAATATGATTGATTGATTAATTACCCAATCTTGATGACCAGATTACTGCTCTCAACCCTACCCTCTCTACTCAACTCAACTCGCTCACATCCCTTTCCCTTCGCCGCTCTCGTACCACTAACCCACAGCCTTGGATCACTGCCACTGTCCGCCTCCTTCGCTCTTACGCTCGAGCTGATGAACGCTGCTGGCGAAAGTCTAAACACCAAGCCAAACTTGTTCACATCAAATTTATCCTTTCCTGCATCAACTCTGCCCTCTCCTCTGCCAAGCAAAACCATTTCTCATCTATTATTGACACCCATGCCCATCATCCCCGTCAGCTCTTCCGTATATTTAACTCCATTCTCAGGCCCCCTCTTCCTCCCCCTCCTCCATCCCTCATCCCCAAAGATCTGGCCTCCTACGTCATTAGTAAAATTAACTCCATCAGGTCTGAGCTCTCCAAAGTCACTCCTCCCCATTCTCCACCCCACCTGCTCTCAACCCTCTCTGCTACTCTCCCATTCTTCCCAACAGTATCTTCAGATGATATCCCCTCCCTCCTCTAAGGTGCTACTCCACCCACCTGTGCTTCTGACCCCATTCCCTCTCATTTCATGAAATCTCTCGCCCCTTCCCTCCTCTCGTCCTTAGCTTCCATCTTCAACCGCTCACTCTCCACTTGTTCCTTCCCCTCTGCCTTCAAACATGCCCACGTTTCCCCTACTCTAGAAAACCTCTCTTGACCCCACCTCCCCTTCTAGTTATCATCCTATCCCCCTCCTACCATTCCTTTTAAAACTCCTAGAACGAGTCGTCTAAATCCGCTGCCTCAAATTCCTCAATGCCAACTCTCTCCTTGAGCCCCTCCAATTTGGATTCCTTCCCTACATTCCACAAAAACTGCCCTCTCAAAGGTCACCAATGACTCCTTCTTGACAAATCCAACGGCCTCTACTCTATTCTAATCCTCCTCGACCTCTCAGCTGCCTTCAACACTGTGGACCACCCCCTTCTCCTCAACACGCTATCCAACCTTGGCTTCACAGACTCTGTCCTCTCCTGGTTCTACTCTTTTCTCTCCGGCCGTTCATTCTCAGGCTCTTTTCCGGGCTCCCCCTCCCCCTCCCATCCCCTTACTGTAGGGGTTCCTCAAGGGTTGGTCCCCTTCTGTTCTCTATCTACACTCACTCCCTTGGTGAACTCAATCGCTCCCACGGCTTCAAGTATCATCTCTACGCTGATGACACCCAATTCTACATCTCTTCCCCTGCTCTCTCTCCATCCCTCCAGGCTCGCATCTTTCAGGACCTCTCCATCTGGATGTCTGCCCATCATCTAAAACTCAATATATCCAAGACTGAACTCCTTATCTTCCCTTCGAAAACGTGCCCTCTCCCTGACTTTCCCATCACTGTTGACGGCACTACCATCCTTCCCGTCTCACAAGCCCGCAACCTTGGTGTCATCTTCGACTCTGCTCTCTCATTCACCCCTCACATCCAATCCGTCACCAAAACCTGCCAGTCTCACCTCCACAACACTGTCAAGAACCGCCCTTTCCTCTCCATCCAAACTGCTACCCTGATCGTTAAATCTCTCATCCTAACCCGTCTGGATTGCTGCATCAACCTCCTCTCCGATCTCCCATCCTCCTGTCTCTCCCCACTTCAATCCATACTTCACGCCGCAGCCCGGATCGTCTTTGTGCAGAAACGCTCTGAGCATGTTACTCTCCTCCTCAAAAATCTCCAGTGGCTACCAATCAACCAATGCATCAGGCAAAAACTGCTCACTCTCGGCTTCATGGCTCTCCATCACCTCGTCCCCTCCTCCCTCACCTCCCTTCCCTCCTTCTATAGCCCAGCCCGCACCCTCCGCTCCTCTACCGCTAACCTCCTCACTGTCCCTCGTTCTCACCTGTCCCGCCGTCGACCCCCGGCCCACGTCTTCCCCCTGCCCTGGAATGGCCTCCCTCCGCACATCCGCCAAGCTAGCCCTCTTCCTCCCTTCAAAGCCCTACTGAGAGCTCACCTCCTCCAGAAGGCGTTCCCAGACTAAGCCCCCTCCTTCCTCTCCCCCTCGTCGCCCTCCTCATCCCCCCACCTTACCTCCTTCCCTTCCCCACAGCACCTGTATATATGCATATATGTTTGTACATATTTATTACTCTATTTATTTATTTTAATTGTACATATTTATTCAATTTATTTTATTTTGTTAATATGTTTTGTTTTGTTCTCTGTCTCACCCTTCTAGACTGTGAGCCCACTTTTGGGTAGGGACCGTCTCTTTATATTGCCAACTTGTACTTCCCAAGCGCTTAGTACAGTACAGTGCTCTGTACACAGTAAGCGCTCAATAAATACGAATGAATGAATGAATGAATGAATGACCCCTGGCCCACGTCCTCCCCCTGGCCTGCAATGCCCTCCCTCCACAAATCTGCCAAGCTAGCTCTCTTCCTCCCTTCAAAGCCCTACTGAGAGCTCACCTCCTCCGAGGGGCCTTCCCAGACTGAGCCCCCTTTTTCCTCTCCTTTTCCCCGTCCCCACCTCCCCCTTCCCCTACCCACAGCACCTGTATATATATTCATACATATTTATTACTCTATTTTACTTGTACATATTTGCTATTCTATTTATTAATGATGTGCATCTAGCTTCATTTGTACTTTTTCTGACGACTTGACACCTGTCCACTGGGTTTTTTTTTTCTGTCTCCCCCTTCTAGATTGTGAGACCGTTGTTGGGTAGGGACCGTCTCTATATGTTGCCGACCTGTACTTCCCAGGCACTCAGTACAGTGCTCTGCACACAATAAGCGCTCAATAAATGCGATTGAATGAATGAATGAATGAATGAATGAATGAATGAATGAATGGTAGTGAGTGATGGAGGAGAGGGAGGAACAGGGGGCCCGAGTAGTGAGTTAAATGTCATAAACAGTTGACGGGGACGATGGGCATGTGTGTCAATAAGGGAAGAAAAATAGATTTGGCTGCCAGAGCAGAAGACAGAGTTAAGGCAGGAAAGGATAAACTTAAAGTGAACAAGGTTGACAGTGTTTAGACTTTCGCCAGCAGGGTTCAGCAGCTCCAGCATAAGAGCGAAGGAAGCGGACAGTGGCAGTGATCCTGGGCTCTGTGTTAGTGGTGCGATAGCGACGAAGGGAAAGGGGTGTGAGCGAGTTAAATTGAGTAGAGAGGGTGGAGTTGACAGCATTAATCTGGACAACAAGAGTGGGTAGAATGGGTAGAGAGGATAGGGAGGCAAGGTGGGGTGTGATGCGCTGAGAGAGATGGATGGGGTCGAGAAACTGGAGGTCTCTATGGGGGAGTAATATATATTTACAGGGGGAGGAGTGTGAGAGACAATGCATGTGAGAAGGTGATGGTCAGAGAGAGGGATTTCAGAGTTGGTGTGAGTGGAGATAGTGCAGTGGTAAGAAATGATGAGAGAGAAGTTTTGACCAAGTTGGTGAGTGGGAGAGGTGGGGTGGAGCAGGCGTTTGGCGAAGTCAAATAGTGATAGAAGGTGGGCAGCAAAGGAGTCACTGGGTGCATCCATGTGGATGTTGAGGTCTGCGAGGATCAGAGTGGGCATGGAATAGAGAGAAGGAAGGTGATAAAGTGGTCAAAATAGTTAAAGAAGTTGGGGTTGGGATCGGGGGGTGGTAGGTGACGGCTGCAAGAGTCTGAACGGGATGGTAGAGACGAATAATATGGGCTTCAAAGGAGGGGGAGGGGGATAGTGCAAAGTGGAATTCGGGTGCGAGAACGAAGCCTACACCTCCTCCTTTCCCCTCGAGTCTGGGGGAGTGGGAGAGGAAGATCCCTCCTCTGGAGTGAGCAGGAGGGGAGACCATGTCATCAGGGGTAGGCCAGGTTTCAGTGAGGGCGAGGAGGAGGAGAGAGAGGGAAAGGAACAGGTCACGGATGAAAGCGAGCTAACCTATAATGGAGTAGGTGATTCCATAGGCCACACTTTGGAGTAGCTGCGGAAGGAGGGGAGAGAGGGGGAAGGATGCGGAGGGCGGGGAGGGTTTGGATGGGAATGAGTTGGCGGGGGCCTGGGCGGGAAGAGGGGGAAGAGGGGTGGCGATGAGACAGGAAAACTGGGATGGGATGGGGGCGAGGAGGAGGTGAGGGAAGGGTTTGGATGGGACTGTTTTGGCGGGAACCTGCGCACGGAGAGGGGGATGAGGATTGGCTCTGGTACAGTTGAATTCTAGAGAGGGGGCGGGAAGGAGGGGTGGGGCCGGATTAAAGGGAGAGAAACAGCTGGGTGGGAGAGGGGAGAGGGGAACGTGAGGACTGGAAAGGGCAGATGGGAACAGTGGAAATGTTAGGTCATGATGAGGTCAACTAGGTAAATTACAACGCTAAGAGCAGTTAACAATTAACATACAATAGCAACAATAAAATAAGTGGGTGATGCCCAGATTAGAAGGTTGAATTGTCTGTGGGTCAATCAAATAAAAAAGGCTAATGGCAAGGAGAGTCCAGGTAGAATGCAGGTAGTTGATAAAAGTAACTAAGTGAGAACAAGGCCATTGTTATCCGGGTAGCGGGGTGGGTGGAATAAGTCACATCCGGTGCTAACACAGGGAAAGAGGGAATGGAGGCTCTCCAAAGAAGGTTGCTTTTTTGGCGGGAGGGAGAAGCAGGGTGTACACAATGTCCCATGGCCCTGGTTGGCTACCAGGACGGACACCTTGAGGGGTGAGTCTAGTGATCATGGGAGTGGTTCAGTCCAGGGGCGTTGGATGGTCAGCAGAAAGATCAACTCTCGAGGGTCATCTAGGAGATACATGAGCTTCTGACCGGTTCCGGGGCCTGCGGTGGCGTTGGGGGCTGGCCTCGGCGTCCTCGGGCGGGGATGCAGATGTCCGGGAGAGGGATGATTATGAGCCCGGAGGCAGGTCATTGGAGCCCGATAGCGGGCTTCTTAGGAAGGGAGATCTTGGTCCCTCGTGGCAGAGTCCGGAGTGGAAAAATCCTACAGGGAACAGGGAAGTACTGCCACTTATCTGGTGTGTGACACTGGGTAAGTCACTTCACTTGTGTGTGCCTCAGTTACCTCATCTGTTAAGTGGGGATCAAGAGTGTGAGCCCCTTTTGGGACAGGGACTGTGTCCAAACCGATTTGCTTGCATCCCCTCACTGCTTAGTACAGTGCCCCGCACATAGAACGCCCTTAACAAATACCATAAAAAAATCCTGAGAGTGAGAGCTTGGTGATAGACTCAATTTTGCCCGTATCTTTTTTTTTTTCTGGAACGTGTTTTGGCTGGGAAGCCGTCTGAGAATGTGCAAACTGCCATTCTAGGCTTCTAGACTGCTTGGACGCAGTGTGCTGTGTTGCAGGAAGAAATGGCTTGTGTGCAAGTGCGTAGTGTCTGACAAAGTGAATTGTACAGTACCAACCTTCCTTAAACACACAGTTTTGTGATTACACAATCCCTGCGTTCTAGATTTTTTTAAACCCAAATCAATCAGTGGAACATATTGAGCACTTACTGCAAGGAGAACACTGGACAGAATCTCTGCCGATGTTTTAGAATAACATTGATATCATCAACGTGGAAGGTTTTCTGTTTTCACCTGAAATCAGACAGGAGGCAGGACGAATTGACCATGTGAGGTTCTCCTTCTAGATTGCAATTTGTTGTGGGAAGGGAATGTGTCTACCAACTCTGTTGAAGTGGATTCTTCCAAGTGCTTAGTACAGTGGTCTGCATACAGTAAGCGTTCAATAAATACCATTGATTGATTAATGGATTGATTGAGGCTCATCTCAGGACAAGGGCGTTATCTTGCCTTGTGAGTTTCTCACAGAATGTTTTTAATAGCTGTCTGAAATCAGGTCCTATCATGATGCCCAAGGACATCTTGCAGGACATGCCCAACGTCTACACGGTGAAGTAATTCCTCCTGCTGGGATTCTCGGAGATCCGGGAGCCACAGCTGGTCCATGCCACGCTGTTTCCCCTGCTCTACCTGGCGGCCCTGACGGGCAATCTCCTCATGGTCACCTTCACTGCGCTCGACCGGCGCCTCCATACTCCCATGTATTTCTTCCTCAGTAACCTGTCCGTCCTCGACCTCTGCTACATCTCCGTCACCGTCCCCCAATCCATCCACAACTCCCTGACCACCCGGAGATCCATCTCCTTCCTGGGCTGTGTCACACAGGTTTTCTTGGTGGTTTTCTTTGCAGCTACAGAATATGTTCTCCTCGCGGTAATGTCCTATGACTGTTATGCCACCATGTGCCTCCCACTGCGTTATGAGAGCTTCATGAACAGAGTGGCCTATGGGAAGATGGCGGCCACCTCGTGGCTCGGTGGGGCCTGTTAGGAGTCTTGTTTTCAGCTTCGACCTTCTCTCCGTCCTTCTGCGGATCCAATGTCGTATAGCAGTTTTTCTGTGACGTCACTTCCCTGCTGAAGATCACCTGCTTTGAGAACCACGTCGCCTTCGACGTGAGCGTCTCTGCTGAGGCACCGTTAGGCTTCGTCTGCTTCATTCTCATCATCTTCCCGTACGTGCATATCTTCTGGGCCGTGCTGAAGTTGCCGGCTGCCAAGGGCCAGGCCAAAGCCGTCTCCATCTGCCTGCCTCACCTCATAGTCGTCACCCTCTTTGTCATGACTTGTTTCTTTGCTTACCCGAAGCCATCCTCAGATTCCCCCTCAGTACTGGAAATGCTGGTGTCCGTGTTCTACACGGTGGTGCTCCACTCCCTTAAACCGCTCATCAACAGCCTGAGGAAAAGGGGCATGAAGGCTATTATGGTCAGGATCCTAAAGGGGTCACTCACGCAGCCTTTGCCCTTGGACAAAATGTCTTCTTCCTCGTGCAAATAATCTCACACCACCACTTAACGAAGGAATTGCCCTTGGACCTAGCCATAGACTTAGCTGTCCTACTGAGTTCACAGAAAACGCTAGTTGTTGATGAATTGTCAAAGTCTTGGCTGGTGGCGGCTAAGATTGAAGTGTGACTGACAATCTAGTTTTGGGGAGGTATCATGGCCTAAAGGAAGGAGGGTCCCTGTAGACTGTAATCTCACTGTGGGCAGGGAATGCATTTAGCAACTCAGTTGAACTGAACTTTCCTAATTGCTAGAACAGTAAATCTTGTTTTGGGGTGGTTCTAATCCCTGCTCTACCACTCGTCTTCTATGTGAATTTGGGCAATCCACTTAACTTCTCCATGCCTCAGTTACCTCATTCGTAAAATAGGGATTAAGACTGTGAACCCCACTTGGTACAACTCAATTACCATGTATCTGTTTCAGTGCTGAGAACAGTGCTTGGCACATAGCAAGTGCTTAACAAAGACCACAATTTTTTTCTTAATTTTATCATGGAATGGGAATCGCTCTAGCATGTAAGCTGTTTGGGAGCAGGGAACGTGTCTAACAACTCTGTTACATTGAACTTTTCCAAGTGTTTAGTACAGTGCTACGCCCAGAGTAAGTGCTCAATAAATATGATTGATTGATTTAGACTTGGGTTCTGATGCCAGCTGTGCTACTAGCTTGCTTTATGACCTAGGGGTAGTGACTTAACATCCCTAGGATCTCTCTTCCTCTTACTTTCCGAGCCCCAGTGGGACAGAAATTGTGTCTGAACCGACTCTTCTGTTTCTATTCAGGCAAGTAAAACAATTTAGGCACACAACCTCTTAATAAAGACAATAATGGTATTATTATTAGCAATGACTATGGAAAGATAATGTTGTGCTCTTTAGCATGACTCTGGAGGTGGGAAAGAAATTTGGAAATAGGGAGGTGGTATGGGAGAAGGGAGGAAGGAATGACTGTATTCCATCTATCTTGTCAAATCAATCCTCTTTCATCAATCTATCTTTCCTTTCTTCCATCCATCCATTCTTCCAACCATTCATCTATCCATCTATCCATCCAGAGCACGGGCTTGGAAGTCAGAGGTCGGGATTATAATCCCGGTTCCATGTGACCTTGGGCAAGTCAGTTAACTTTTCTGTGCATCAGTTACCTCATCTGTAAAATGGGGATTGAGACTGAGCCCCTTGTGGGACAGGAACTGTGTCCACCCTGATTACCTTGCATCTACTCCAGCACTTGGAGCATAGTAAGCATTTAACAGTGCTTGGAACATAGTAAGGGCTTAAAAAGACCATAATTATTGCTATTATTATTAGCAATGGTATTTATTGACCACATCCTGGGTGCAAAGCACAGTAGTAAGCTCTCAGAAGAGTTGAAAAGAAACATAAATTCATTGTTCCTGCTTTCCACGAGATTATGACCTAATGGGGGAGATAGACAAAGAATAAATTACATAGAGTAGAAAGGAGAGAAGGGAAAGATGAGAAAGTTGACGAATGCTTGATTCAAGAGTACAGTTTATATAGTCAGCATGAACAGAGCTTCAACGGATTTGCAAATAGGACAAGTCAGAAGAAGCAGCGTGGGCCTGGGATTCAAATGGACATGGGTTCTGATCTCGGGTCCACCTCACGTCTGCTGTATGACCTTGGGAAGGGTCGTTTAACATCTCCGTGCCTCAGTTCCCTCATCTGTATAATAGGGATTGAGATGTCAGCCTCATGGGGGAGATGGACGCTGTTCTATATGATTAGTTTGTATCTGCTCCAGCACTTATTATAGTGCCTTATATATAGTAAGCGCATTAAAAAGACCACAAGAAAAAGTTACATTTGGCTCATTGACTGACAGACTGAGTGTCTCAGGTTGTGAATTATACAAAGGTGAAAACATTCACAGTGTCTAATGTCTGTCGGTGAAAATAGGAACCGTTGGGAAGCTGGGATGCAGATGCCGTTGTTTCCACGGGAACCCTCAGGGCCAGCAACATCGCTGATGCTGCAGGGAGGGGGCCGTTGTCTCCCAGGAGCCTCAGGAACCACGTGACAAGAGAGTGCGTGATTTATCCAGGCCATGAGGTCCCTTGGCAGGGTCCCAAGCCATCCTCCAGGGATCCCCCTCGGAGCAGACGGGGGGCAGTCTGGAGAGCTTCTCAGGGGCTGACGGAGAGTGGAGAGGGACTGAGGGCCCCTCTACGTTCCTTCCTTGTTGATTGAACCCACGAGTCTGAGGGGAAAGAGGGGACCAGCTCAGCCCTGCAGAGGTCAGCGTCCCCCAGCCCCACGTTATCCCAGTGAGAGTGACCGGGGATGAGTGGTATAGAGGGGCGGGGGGGACGAGGATGAGGATGGAAGAGATGGAGCCAGTCTGAGGTCTAAGCTGGCGTTCGGGTCAGGGCCGCAGCCCCCAGGGGGGCAGAGGTGCTAGCAGGAGGGGAGGTGTTTTCCCCCAACCATCACACACCTCTCCTCCTTCATCCTCAAACCTCGTTACCATGCCAACTAACCTCCGGAATACGGGCCTCTGGCACAGCGTCAGCACCGTGGCCAGTCACTTTGGCCTTCAGTGGGTCCCAGAATACCTTGCAGAGGGCAAATGACAGGCAGGGCTGAACGAGGAGGACCAGCTTTGGACAGCCACTAACACTATCAGCAATTCCTCCCAGGAAGAGTTCTTCCCAAATGTTGGGAGAAGAGAAATAGTGGGAAAGGTTGTCATCCCTGTCCTCATGGGCTGTCCAGCCTACCGGTCTAGGATGACACAGTCTAATTTACTATCAATATATTAATCTTGAATCATTTTGATTGAGCGCTTACTGTGTGCACTAAGCACTGGGCGAGTAATAATAATAATAGTAGTATTTGTTAAGCTCTTGCTATGTCCCAAGTAGAAATAAGCGCTGGTGTAGAACCAGGTTAAGGAGGTTGGAATCAGTCCTTTTCCACATGGAGCTCACAATCTTAACATCCATATTACAGATGAGGTACCTGAGGCTCAGAGAAGTTAAATGACTTGCCATGGTCACACAGCAGACACGAGGTGGAGCCGGAATTAGAACGCAAGTGCTTATGACTCATTCATTAATTCATTCATTCACTCACTCATTCATTCATTCATTCATTCATTCGTATTTATTGAGCATTTACTGTGTGCAGAGCACTGTACTAAGAGTTTGCAAAGTACAATTCGGCAACAGATAGGGACAATCCCTATCCAACGACGGGCTCACGGTTTAGAAGGGGGAGGCAGACAACAAAACAAAACAAATAGGCAGGCCTCAATACCATCAAAATACATAAATAGAATTATAGAACTATACACATCATTAATACAATAAATATAGTAATAAATATGTATAAATATGAACAACTGCTGCGGGGAGTGGAGGTGGGGAGAGAAGAGGGAAGGAATAGGGACGATGGGGAGGCGAGGAGGACCAGAGCAAAAGGGGGGCTCAGTCTCGGAGGGCCTCCTGAAGGAGGTAAGCTATCACTAGGGCTTTGAAGAAGCGAAGAGAGCTAATTTGGCGGATGTGAGGAGGGAGGGCATTCCAGGCCAGATGAAGGACGTTGGCCAGTGGTTGACGGCGGGACAGGCGAGAGCGAGGCCCAGTTCGGAGGTTGGCTATAGATGAGCGGAGTGTGCGGGCTGGGCTGTAAAAGGAGAGAAGGGAGGTGAGGTAGGAGGAGAAAGTTGATTGAGAGCTTTGAAGACAATAGTGAGGAGCTTTTGCTTCATGTGAAAGTTGATAGGCAACCAATTGAGAGCTTTGAAGACAACAGTGAGGAGCTTTTGCTTCATGTGAAAGTTGATAGGCAACCACTGGAGATTTTGATGAGGGGATTGACATGCCCAGAGCGTTTCTGTAGAAAGATAATCCGGGCAGCAGCGTGACGTAGAGACTGAATCTGGGAGAGGCCAGGGAATGGAAAATCAGAAAGGAAGCTGATGCAGTTATCCAGTTGGGATAGGATGAGAAATTCTACCAAGGTAGCGGTTTGGATGGAGAGGAAAGGGCGAATCTTGGCGATGTTGTGAAGGTAACACGGAGGTTTTGGTGACGGATTGGGTATGTAGGGTGAATGAGAGAGCAGAGTCAAGGATGATTCCAAGGATGTGGGCTTGTGAGATGGTAAGGGTGGTAGTGCCGTCCATAGTGATGGGAAAGTCAGGGAAAGGTCAGGGTTTGGGAGGGAAGATAAGGAGCTCAGTCTTGGACATGTTGAGTTCTAGATGGCGGGCGGACAGACAGATGGAGATGACCTGAAGGCAGGAGGAGATACGAGCCTGGAAGGAGGGAGAGAGAACAGGGGAGGGGATATGTAGATTTGGGTCCATCTGCCTAGAGATGATAGTTGAAGCAGTAAGAGCGAATGAGTTCACCAAGGGAGTGAGTGTAGATAGAGAACAGAATGGGACCAAGAAATGACCCTTGAGGAATCCCTACAGTTAGGGGATGGGAGGGGGAGGATCCCGCGAACGAGACCGAGAATGAACGGCCAGTGAGATAAGAAGAGAACCAGGAGAGGACGGAGTACGTGAAGCCAAGGTTGAATAACGTGTTGAGCAGAAGGGGAAGTGATAAAGGAAGCTGAGAGGTTAAGGAGGATTGGGATAGAGTAGAGGCCATTGGATTTGTCAAGTAGGAGGTCATTATTGACCTTTGAGAGGGCTGTTTCGGTGGAATGGAGGGGACAGAATCGAGACTGAAGGGGGTCCAAGATAGAGTTGGAGTTGACTAATTCGAGGCAGCGAGCATGGACGACTCGCTCTAGGAGTCTGGAAAGTTAGCGTAGGAGGGCGATAGAGTGATAACCTAAAGGGGTAGTGGAGTCAAGAGAGGGTCATTTTAGGATGAGGAAGACGTGGGCATGTTTGAAGGCAGAGGGGAAGTGCTTTATCCACTTTCGAAAGACACATTCTGACACATTCACAGCATATTTCATGCCCGCCACTTCTAGAAGGAAAGCTGACTGGAAAGATGACTATGCAGTTATTGCGTGGCATTTCACAGATGAGGAAATAGAAGCCCAGAGACGTGAAGCGACATGCCCAAGATCCTAAAGCAGCAAAGGGACAGAGACAAGATTAGAACCTAAGTCTTCTGACTTCCACTAAGCTATGCCTGGGAGAATACAACTGAACAGAGCTGGTAGATGTGTTTGCTGCCCACAAGGAGCTCACAGTCAAGATGAGAACTTCTGGGTCCATGGTGTTTCCATGAAATGAGGATGGACATGAATTTATTCGCGTTTGAGTTAGGTGAAGTGGTTTTAGAAGGCTGGAAAATGAATCAAGAAACCTGGTTGAAGAAGTGAAGATTTTAGCAGTGCTCAGAATTCGGAAGGAACTGTGCTCTCTGTGATTTTGAGTGCCCAAGAGAGGGAGTTGCAGGCTAGGATGGAAATGGGAGAGTCGATCTTGAGTAACAACTAGAAAGTTGCTTTGACAGCTAAGACGAGTTGAACAATGGAAAGAGAGTGAAGTGCAGTCATATGGCGAGAGCCTACAAGCCGAATGTGAGTTTTTGTTGCTTGTGAGACACGAATTGTCATGAAAGGAGGTTTAGGAGAGGAGATATGTAGGCTGAGAGATGCATTAGGAAAGGACTAGATGAATGATGAGGTAAGCTTGTGTTTGTGTGTGTACAAGTGTGAATGCAGATATGTGAGCAAATGGAATCAGTTTGGTGTATATGTGGGTTTCATTTCTCTTGTTTGTTTTATGGTAACGTTAAGTACTTATTATATGCCAGGTAGTGTACAAAGCAATAGGGTTGTTACGAGCTAATCAGGTTGGACATAGTCCATGCCCCATAAGGTCCTCGCAGTTGTAATCCCCTATTTACAGATGAGGTAGCTGAGGAACGGAGAAGGTATGTGACTGGCCTCAGGTCACACAGCAGACAAGAATTGGAGACAGGATTAAAATCCAGGTCCTTCTGTCTACCAGGCCCATTTTCCCTCCACTAAGTGGATGAATGTATGTGTAAAAGCACTTTTTATTTGACCCTAAAACCACCGAAAAAATTTCACAAAAGTCGAGTCCATATCTTTATACTCTGTGACCTCTGATATCTGCTATTAATTTTAGTTTGTTTCCTCAACCAAAAATAATTTTCTTAGTATTTATTAATTGCTTACTATGTGCCAAGCAAAGTAATAAGCGGTAGGGGAGATTCAGGACAATCTGGTAGAACCCAGTCCGTATCCCACACGGGATTCACAGCCTAAGTAGGAAGGAAAACAGGTATTGAATCCTCATTTTACTATTGAGAAAACTGAGACATAGAGACATTGTCACTTTTCCATGGCTACGCAGCAAGCAAGTAGTAGATTTGGGATTAGAACCCAGTTCTTCTGACTCCCAGGACTGTGTTATTCCCAATAGCACCCTGCTTCTACGCAGTTCGAAGGTTGGTGCTTCCAATAGAATGAAAGCTCCTTGAGGGCAGTGATCATATTTACTAATACCGTGTCCTCTGTTGTTACTCAATAAATAGAATTAATTGACTTAGTCCTATTAGTTCACCTAAAACGTCTTCCCTCCCTCTTCCTGTGCAGGGAGTCGACAACTCCTTCCTTAGCTATGGAGCGCAGGTTAGTCTGGTCGTTTTCTTTGGAGGTGCAGAATATTTTGTCCTCACGGTGATGTCCCTTGACCACTATGCCGCCATCTGCCGCCTCCTGCGCTATGACGTCATCACGAACAAAACAGCCTGTGGAAAGATGGCAGCCGCCTTCTGGCTCAGCAGGGTGCTATTTGGGGTCTTGTATTCAGCTTTGACTTTCTCCCTGAGCTTCTGTGGGTCCAACATTGTCCAGCGGTTCTCCTGTGACGTCCCCTTCCTGCTGAAGATCTCCTGCTCCGGGAACCACGTCACCATCTATGTGAGCGTCACCAGTGGGGTAGCTGCTTCGTCTCCATTGTCGGCTCCTACGTACGCATCTTCCGGGTCGTGCTGAGGATGCCGGCCGCCGAGGGCCGGGCCAAAGCCTTCATCACATGCTTGCTTCACCTCGTTGCCGTCACTTTCTTCCTCTCTACGGCCTTCATCTCCTACCTCAAGCTAGTGTCTGACTCCACCTCAGTCCTGGAGCTCCAGTACCCGTGCTCTACGACCTGGTGCTCTCCTCCCTGAACCCCCTCATCTACAGCCTGAAGAACCGGGACATGAAGGCTTCTATGGGGAGAATCTTAAAGGGGAAATCCCTACTCTATGGGACAAAATGTCTGCTTCCTATCACCGATTATCCCATCCCTCATCAGCTAGCCTACAAATCCAAAGAGAGTGTACAACGACTGAGGATTTGTCAGGGTCTGGAAGAGAGGTTGATAAGACGTGTTTGACAATTCATGGTTTGGGGGTCATCAAGACCTAATGGAATGAGCATGTGCCTGGGAGTTGTTAAGACTTGAAATGTTTGCCCAGTTCTGCCACTGGCCTGCTGGGCGACCTTGGTCCTGCACCTTCACCTCTCTGGGCCTCTCTGTTAATCATGATTCAATATGTGCCCTCTCTTTCTCTTACCCTCTGAGCCCCTGTGGACGGGGAAATATGTCTGTTCTGATTGTTCTGTTTCTACTCCAGCATTTGGCAGTCATTGTCAAGTGAATTGTTAATAAACTCAATAATTATAATGTTGATACAACTAATAATGATACAAACAAGTGTTATATGAATTTTAAGATCACTCTTGGTGGTTATGAAAATCTAAAAATAGCTCAGTGACAAGGGGGAAAGGAAGCAACCATGGAAATTCCCCTGTCCACTTTTGACTGGTCATATCCTTGCCTCCCAACCATCCATCCATCTATCCATCCATCCATCCATCCATAGTATTTATTGACCACATCCTCGGTACAAAGCACTGTAGTCAGCTCTCAGGAGAGGTGAAAGGAGAGCACGGAACGACCTGGGTTACCTCACCTGTAAAGTGGGGATTAAGACTGAGTTCCCTGTGGGGCAGGACCTTGTTTGACCCAATTTGTTTGTATCCACTCCAGCGCTTAGTACAGTGCCTGGAATAGTGTAAACTCTTATCAAATTCCACAATTATTATTATTGATATTATTATCATTATTAGTAAAGATGGTGAGGTTATTTTTTTACACAGTACCAGCCCAGGACAATTAAACATGCTAGCACAGGGAAGCACAGGGAAGCAGCATTGCCCAGTCGATAGAGCATGGACATGGGAGTCAGAAGACATGGGTTTTAATTTCGCCTCCATCACATGTTTGCCAGGTGACCTTGGACAAGTCATTTCACTTCGTGCCTCAACTACATCATCTGTAAAGTGGGGATTAAGACTGGAAGTCCTATGCGGGACAAGGACTGTGTCCAACCTGACTAGCTTGTATGTACTTCAGTGCTTAGAATGGTCCCTGGAAAATAGTAAGCACTTACCACGTAGCATTATGAATTAAATAATCAGGGAAGGTCCCAGGAATTAAAAGAGTTTCAAGAAGGAGTTCTGAAGTTGGGATGCCCTCTGGTCTGGTGGATATGAAGGGAAAGGGAATTCCAAGCGGGGAAAAGGTGGTGAGGTAGGTGTCTGAGTGGGTGCAGTTGGGAACGAGGCACAATGAGATGGTGAGTTTGGGAGGAATGGAGAATGCAGATAGGAATTCAGTAGGGGAAAATAATGCATATCAATTGATCGATCATATCTATTGAGCGATTACTATGTGCAGTTCTTGGTACTAAGCGCTTGAGAGAGTACCATATAGCAACATTGCAGGGTTGGTAGCCTCATTTCCTGCCCATGATGAGTTTACAGTCTAGAGGGGAATGTCTAAATTGGATTGCAGCAGATTTCAGATGGTCCCACGCCCTGGCATGAGATGAAGCTCCAAACCTAAGAGCTTAACCAGAACGCTATTATTAATCAGAGAAAAGGAATGATGATTTGTCTATTGATGTTGTCCTAGGAAGGAGTCCCAAAGTGGGAACTACATGGGAATGGACGTTTAATTAGTTTGTGTCGGCCGGGACCACAGGGAGCTCACGATACCAGCCTTCCGAGATTCCTGGACGGTCAACTGTGTCAGCGGAGCCCCGGACCCTTTCTCCCATGGGGAATCCCCCAGGAAATAACCCGGCCGTCGTCTTAGGGGACGGCACAGCCAACCGGAAACACGAGAGAGGAAGGGAGGAACCTGACAGCTCTCCCCCCTCGCCCAGAACTTCCTGTTACTGCCACCCGCGATCAGGACCAACTAGATGGAGTGAGCCTCTATCAGCAGAGGTCGATGCTCTCCAGCCTACGACAGGACTGGTGACTCTGGAGAGGAGCAGGGGAAAGGTGAGGGAAATTTCAATAGGGAACTGGGATGACCAGGGTAAGAGACACAATTTCTCTAAATTTAAAGCAGTGTCGCTCAGTGGAAAGAGCATGGGACCGGGAGTCAAGAGGACCTGGTTTCTAATCCCAGTTCTGCCACTTATCTAGTGTGTGACATTGGGCAAGTCACATCACTTCTTTGTGCATCAGTTACCTCATCCGTAAAATGGGGATTAAGACTGTGTACCCCGTGTGGGACAGGAACTGTGTGCAACCCGATTTGCTTGTATCCCTTGCAGTGGTTAGTACAGTGCCCAGCACATAGTAAGCGCTTAACGAATGCCATTAAAAATGCTGAGTGTAAGGGCTTGATGATACACTTAATTTTGCCGTAATCCTTGTTTTTGCTGCAACGTGTCTTGGCAAGGAAGCTGTCTGAAAATTTGCAAACTTCCATTCTACACTTCGAGCCTGTTTGGACGCAGTGAGCTGTGTTGCAGGAAGAAATGGCATGTGTGCATATGTGTAGTGTCTGACATAGTGAATTGTACAGAACCAACCTTCCTAAACGCATAGTTTTTTGATTACACAACCATTGCATTCCAAATTTTTATAAGACCAAATCAATCA
The DNA here is from genome assembly GCF_015852505.1 of Tachyglossus aculeatus. Classification (NCBI taxonomy): domain Eukaryota; kingdom Metazoa; phylum Chordata; class Mammalia; order Monotremata; family Tachyglossidae; genus Tachyglossus; species Tachyglossus aculeatus. Next base: position 9,858,499 of record NW_024044829.1, on the reverse strand, counting down.
GTAGAACCTTTTGAGCTCTTACTGTGTGCAGAACACTGGACAGAATCTCTGCTGTTGTTTCATAAAGACATAGAGATCATGAACATGGAAACATTTCCGTTTTGTCCTGAATTAAGACAAGGGGCAGGACGAGATGACCAGGTGAGGTTCCACTTCTGGACTGCAAGTTGGCTGTGGGCAGGGAACGTGTCTACAAACTCTGTTGTTGTGGACTCTTCCAAGTGCTTAGTACAGTCCTATGCACAAAGTAAGTGCTCAATGAATACTATTAATTGATTAATGGATTGATAGATGTTCATCCCCGGACAAGGGTATTATCTTGTCATGTGTGTTTCTCGCTGAATGTTTTTAATCCCTGTCTGAAATAAGGTCCTATCATGATGCCCAAGGACATCTTGCAGGACATGCCCAACTTCTCCATAGTGAGGGAATCCCTCCTGCTGGGATTCTCGGAGATCCGGGAGTCACAGCTGGTCCACCTCGCGCTGTTTCTCCTGCTCTACCTGGCGGTCCTGACAGGCAATCTCCTCATGATCACCGTCACCGTGCTAAACCGGCGCCTCCATATCCCCATGTATTTCTTCCTCAGGAATCTGTCTGTCTTCAACCTCTGCTACATCTCCGTCACCGTCCCCCAATCCATTCATAACTCCCTGACCGACCTTAGAACCATCTTCTTCCTGGGCTGTGTCACACAAGTTTTCTTGGTAGTTTTCTTTGCAGCTCCAGAGTATGTTGTCCTCACGGTGATGTCCTATGACTGCTACGCTGCCATCTGACTCCACCTGCGCTACGAGGTCGGCATGAACAGAGTGGTCTGTGGGAATATGGCGGCCCGTTCGTGGCTCAGTGTGGGTCTGTTAGGAGTCTTGTTTTCAGCTTCGACCTTGTCCCTGTCCTTCTGCAGGTCCAAGGTCTTCCAGCACTTTTCCTGTGACGTTCCCTCCCTGCTGAAGATTACATCGCCATTGACGCGAGCATCACCGCCGGGTTGGCGTTAGGCGTCGTCTGCTTCATTCTCAACATCATCTCGTACCAGCACATCTTCCGGGCCGTGCTAGGGATGCCAGCCGCCGAGGGCCAGGCCAAAGCCTTCTCCACCTGCCTGCCTCACCTCGGCGTCATCCCTCTCTTTTTTATGACTTGTTTCTGTTCTTACATGAAGCCACTCACAGATTCTTCTCGGTACTGGACCTGCTGGTGTCCGTGGTCTACACAGTGGTGCCCCCAGCCCTGAACCCTCTCATTTACAGCCTAAGGAACCGGGACGTGAAGGCCACTCGCGGTGGGGGGCTAGGCAGGGAATGGCCTCATTCATTCATTCATTCATTCATTCATTCAATCGTATTTATTGAGCCCTTACTGTGTGCAGAGCACTGTACTAAGCGCTTGGGAAGTACAAGTTGACAACATTTAGAGACAATCGCTACCCAACAGCGGGCTCACAGTCTAGAATAAGTAGGAAACCAGAGAGGTGAGGTAGGAGGGGGAGAGGTGATTGAATGCTTAAAAGCCGACGGTAAGGAGTTTTGCTTGGTGTGGAGGTGGATGGGCAACCCCTGGACGTTCTTGAGGAGTGGGGAAATGTAGACTGAACGGATCTGTAGAGAAATGGTCCGGGTAGCAGTGTGAAGTATGGATCTACCCCAGTGCTTAGTACAGTGCCTGAGACATAATAAGCACTTGTATTGCACTTTCCAAGCGCTGGTCCGAGCAGCAGAGTGAAGTATGGATTGCTTGGATCCACCCCAGGGCTTAGTACAGTGCCTGGCACATAGTGAAGTATGGATTGCTTGGATCCGCCCCAGCGCTTAGTACAGTGCCTGGCACATAGTAAGCGCTTAATAAATGCCATCATTATTAATACTAGTAGGAGTACTGTGCTCGGCACCCAGTAAGCGCTCATTAAATACGACTGAATGAGTCAACTATTGGAGTGGGGAGACAGAAGCCAGGGAGGTCAGCAAGGAGGGTGACGCCGTCATCGAGGCGGGATAGGATAAATGCTTGGGTTATCCACTTATCCGCTCTCTCCTCCCACTACCTCCAGCTCTCACTCTTGTTCTCCAAGCCAATCTACTCACTGGGCCTCGTTCTCTCCTCTCTTGCTGCCAACCTCTCTCTCACGCCCATCCCCCCGCCTGAAACTCCGGAACAATTCTTTTCCTGCTGAAGTTAACATGGCCACAGTGAATGACCCCAGCATCTTTCAGAGACCAGTTCTTTGCGTCTAAGTGGATGTTTCACACCCTAGGGGAAGGGAAAACCAATTTTAAAACTTATTTAGAACAAGATCATTTCCACAGAAGGACTTGATGAGACTGGATTCGTCTTCTGCTTCCTGAGCTGAAGGCCACCCGTCGAAGGAGGGCACAAGTTTTAATGGAAGGTGACACTCAAAGTCATACCTTTGTCAGTCGGAATTGATTTTCCCTGGGAAATAACGTTATCGATTGGGATTACCTCCTGAATTGACATCCCCTTGCTGTGGAGCCCGACCTGAAACTTATAAACTTTACACGGCCCAATTACTAAGTTTCAGAATGCACCTTCCTCCTATTTTTGCATTTCTTTGGAATGTTTCATGTCTATATGTGTGTGTGTGTGTCTCTGTGCGTGTGCCTGTATGCTTGTGCATAGTATGGCTTAAAAAAGTAATTTTTCTCAGAGAAATGGAATGTTTTGTTTTGTTTTTGTTTTTTGGTTTTCTTATTGGCGCTCAGAGTGATAAATCAATTAGTCAATCAATACTTTTTTGTGTTTGTTTTTTTTTCTAACTGGCATTTGTTAAGCACTTACTAAGTGACAGGCACTGCACTAAGCACTTGGGTAGATACAAGTTAATCAGGTTGGACACAGTACCCGTCCCCCCTGGGGTTCATGGTCTTAGTTCCCATTTTACAAGTGAGGTAACTGAGACCCAGAGAAGCGAAGTGACCTGTCCCAGATCACACAGCAGGCAAGTGGTAGAGCTGGGATTTTAATCCATGACCTTCTAACTTCCAGGCCTGTGCTCTATCCAACAAGTCATTCAGGCACCACAACCTCTGAAGCAGAGTTCCACCAGCATCAATAATTGTTTAGGGCTAACTTTCCAACCTCAAGAAAAGATCAGCGAAGCAGCGTGGCCTAGTGGAAAGAGGACTAGCCCAGAAGTCAGAGGACCTGGATTCTAATCCTAGCTCTTTCAATTCCCTGCTGTGTGACTTCGGGTAAATCACTTCATTTCTCCATTCCTAAGTTTCCTCATCTGTAAAATGGAGATTCAATACCTGTCTCCCAGCACCCCTCCCCACTTAGTCTGTGACCCCCTTGTGGAATCTGATTGTTTTGTACTTAACCCTGTGCTAAGAACACCGCTTGGCACATAGTAAGTTCTTAACGAATTCCATGAACAATGAAGTTCCAGAAGGTAGAATGTCTCCTAGCATCAATGTTATACTCACCTGAGCACTACTATGTGGGGTGGTGTACAGAGTTCCGCACACAAAAAACATTCAATAAATACTATCGATTCATTGATTGAGTGATTGATGAAAGGAGAATGAGCAACAGCAGATTACCCAAACAGCTACTGAATGGAAAGCAGAAACTGAAAACAAGGAGGCAGACAGCAGAACAACATCTGGGACAATATTTCATCCTGTAGATCAGTTTCAAGAATCAAGAACCACGTGACCAGAGGTTTCTCATGTCGTCTGGGCCCCAAGGCCCCTTGATAGGGCTCCGAGACTGTCCTCCACGGATTCCCCTCAGAGAGGTAGCTGCTTTTACATTTGGGGATGGGGTCCACCTGGAGAAGAATCTCAGTGTCCGCAGAAGAGCAGAGAGGTGCTGAGGGCTCCTTGATGTCCCTCCTTGGCTGACGGAACCGAGGAGTCCAAGGGGACACAGGGGAACAGCTCAGCCTGGCAGAGGTCTTACGACCCCTAGCCACACCTGGTGAGTGTGCCCTGGCGTGGGGATGGAAGGGTGGGGAGAGGCCAGCAGCCCGTAGTGAGTCTGCGGAGAATCTCGCACTCTGCCCCCGGGTTGAAGTTCGGACCAGGGCTACATTGTATGTGGGTTTGCAGGAGAAGACACCAGGCTTCAGTAGGGACGAGATAGTGGCAGGTATCATAGCACAAGCCTGTAGTACTGGAATCACTTCATCTGTTTAGGTTCTCAATCGCATGATCTCTTTATCTGGCCCAACACTCATCTGCTGTTTGTTCTAGGACACCCTCCCCGCCATCGTCTCGCTGACATCCCTTCATCCGCCCTCCGTCAGCCCTCTGTCATCCGTCCATCATCCCTCCATCGTCCCTTCATCAACGCCCAATTATCCTTCCATCCTCATAGACTGTCAGCTCGTATGGGCAGGGAACGTGTCTACCACCTGTATTGGATTGTCCTCTCCTTAACGCTTTTGTCTAGTGCTCCGCAAAAGTAAGCGCTCAGTAAATTCCATCAATTAATTATTTCTCCCAGCCCTCTGCCAAGCCCGAGACGACGTATGTAATTGGGGTCTCACGCCACACCCTTTCTTGTTTAGCCAGACCTCACTCTGTAGTTCATTTTCCTCCTATATAAACAGCTACAATCGGATTCCATGGACCTGCAGCTGTGTGTGTGTGTGTGTGTGTGTGTGTGTGTGTGTGTGTGTGCGCGCGCGCGCATGCTCAGGGCAGGGTAGGAGAATCAGGGAGCAAACCCCAGACTTAAGAGAAGGGGGACATCTGGGTAGGAAACAGTGAGGAATGTTCTCTGTCTCTCCCTAGGGAACAGGTTTGGGGGTCAGGGAAGAGCCGAATGAGTGACTAGATACTTTTACGGGTGTATGCGCTTATCTACTTGTTTGTATTGAATTCTCCGAAGTGATTAACAAAGTGTTGTGCACACAGTAAGAACTCGATCAATATGATTGACTCTTTGCGACTGTCTGTCTGTTGGAGAACCCCGGTCTGAGTGAGCGGGAATACAGGTGAGGACATTAAGTGATTGGATACATCTATATTTAGCTGTACGTTTGGGTGTAGGCATGAATTTGTGTCCTTCAGAGTGCCTTCTATTGTTGCCTTTTCTGTCCACTGGGGGCTCTATAAGCACCGTTATTACTATAATCAGTTTGTCATTCAGCTTAGGATAGTACTCTGCACACAGAAAGCACTCAATACATACGAGTGAATGAATGAATATTTATTGAGCTCAGAGCAGAGCTGTATGTGTAGAGCACTGTACTAATGCTCGGGAGAGTACAAAGTAACAATATAACAGACCCATGCCCAAACTGCCATGACCTTACAGTCTCTGTACATATCCGTAATTTATTTTATATTAACAATCTTTATCTTCCACTAGACTGCAAGTCTGTTGTGGGGAGGTAACATGTCTACAAACTCTGGTATACTCTCCCAAGTATTTAGTACAGTGCTCTGCACACAGTAAATGCTCAAAAATACGATTTCATAATTGCTTGATTGATTGATAGTACAACTTCTACTGGGGCTTTTGCTGTTATTACTGCTATTATTACTGTGACTGCTTTCCCCCTTTATATCTTTGTCATCTTGTTGTCCCCATCTGGATAATTATGGTGTCAATCCTCTTTTGGAATTCCGTCCTAGTTACGTGGAAGTCTTTTACAAGGTTTCTTCATCATTTTCTAATTGTAATTTGTAATTATAATCTTCCAATATACAATAAAGTGATCCTCCCATAGACTAGCCGGCAAAACAAAACTCCTCCTGATTCCTTCACCTGATGAAGATATTTTTCCTGTGCAGAGAGTCATCATCACGCACCAATGACCAACATCTCCACGGTGAGGGAATTCCTCCTGTTGAGATTCTCGGAGGTCCAGAAGCTGCAGCTGGTCCACGCTGCGCTGTTCCACCTAGTCTACCTGGCGGCCCTGACGGGGAATCTCCTCATCGTCGCTGTCGCCGCCCTCAACCGGCGCCTCTACACCACCATGCATTTGTTCCTCAGGCACTTGTACGTCCTCGACCTCCTCCTCATCTACGTCACCGTCCCTAACTCCATCCACAACTCTCTGACCGATAAGAGATCCATCTCCCTAGTGGGCTGTGCTGTCCAGGTCTCCTTCGGGGTCTCCCAAACCCTGCCCTCTCCCTGACTTTCCCATCACTGTTGACGACACTACCATCCTTCCCGTCTCAGAAGCTCGCAACCTTGGTGTCATCCTCGACTCTGCGCTCTCGTTCACCCCTCACATCCAATCCGTCCCCAAAAACTACCGGTCTCACCTCTGCAACATAGCCAAGATCCGCCCTTTCCTCTCCATCCAAACCGCTACCCTGCTGGTTCAATCTCTCATCCTATCCCGACTGGATTACTGCATCAGCCTCCTCTCTGATCTTCCATTCTCCTGCCTCTCCCCACTTCAATCTGTACTTCACGCTGCTGCCCGGATCATCTTTCTGCAGAAACGCTCTGGGCATGTTATTCCCCTCCTCAAAAATCTCCAGTGGCTACCAGTCAAACTACGCATCAGGCAAAAACTCCTCACTCTCGGCTTCAAGGCTCTCCATCACCTCGACCCCGCCTACCTCACCTCCCTTCTTTCCTTCTACAGCCCAGCCCGCACCCTCCGCTCCTCTGCCGCTACCCTCCTCACTGTCCCTCGTTCTCGCCTGTCCCGCCGTCGACCCTCGGTCCACGTCCTCCCCCTGGCCTGGAATGCCCTCCCTCCGCACATCCACCAAGCTAGTTCTCTTCCTCCCTTCAAAGCCCGACTGAGAGCTCACCTCTTCCAGGAGGCATTCACAGACTGAGCCCATTTCTTCCTCTCCCCCTCCCCATCCCCCGCGGCCTACCTCCTTCCCCTCCCCACAGCACCTGTATATATGTATGTATAGATTTATTATTCTATTTATGTTGCCTACTTGTACATCCCAAGCGCTTAATACAGTGCTCTGTACACAGTAAGCGCTCAATAAATACGATTGAATGCATGAATGAATGAATGGTATTCCAGCTGAGACCTGTTTGTCCTCGCAAACATGTCCAGCGACTGCGAAGCCGCCATCTGCCTCCCCCTGAGCTACGAGGTCGTCATGGCTCAAGGATGCTGTGGGAAGATGGCCACCCCCTCGTGGTTCAGTGAGGGCCTGCTTGGCGTCTTGCTTTCAGCTTCGACCTTCTCCCTGTCCTTCTGTGGGTTCAACATCGTCTAGCACTTTTTCTCTGACGTCTCCGTCCTGTTGAAGATCACCTGCTCCGAAGACCAAGTCGTTGACGACGTGAACGTCACTGCAGGGGTAGAGGTAGATGTCGTCTGCTTCATTCTCATCATCATCTCGTACATGCACATCTTCTGGGCCGTGCTGAGGATACCGGCCACCAAGAGCTGAGCCAAAGCCTTCTCCACTTGCCTGTCCCACCTCCCCGTCGTCACCGAATTTCCTCTCTGCAGGTGCATTTTTCCACATCAAGCCGCCTTTCGACTCTTCCTTGATCGTGGAACTGCTGGTGTCCGTGTTCTACACGGAGGTGCCCCCGTACATGAATCCCCTCATCTACATCCTCAAGAACCGGGACATGAAGGCTACCATGGGCAGGATCCTAAAAGGGTAACTCACCCAGCAGATAATTGCTTAACCAAGGAACTGCACTTGGACCTAGCCAGAAATTTAGCTTGATTTAAGAGTACAGTATGAACAGAGCCTCAACGGATTTGCTATGAGGACAAGTCATAAGAAGCAGCGTTGCCTAGTGGGTAGAGCACGAGCCTGAGGTTCAAATGGACATGGGTTCTGATCTCGGTTCCACCACTCGTCTGCTGTGTGACCTTGGACAACTCGCTGAACGTCTAAATGTTTCAGTTTCCTCGTCTGTAAAATGGGAATTGAAATGTGAGCCCCACGGGCGTCATGGACTGTGTCCAATCCAATTAGCTTGTAACTACTCCAGCACTTAGTATAGTGCCTGATATATAGTAAGCGATTCACGAAGACCATAAGAAAAAGTTACAACTGGCTGACTGACTTGCAGATTGAATGTCTCAGGTTGTGAATTAGACAAAGGTGAAACCATTCACAGTGGCTAAAGACTGTCTTTGAAAACAGGATCCGTTGGGAAGTTGGGTTGCAGATACCGTTGTTTCCATGTGAACCCCGAGGGACGGCAGCTTTGTTGATGCTGCACGGAACTGGCCCTTGTCTCCCAAGAGCCTCAGGAACCACGTGACCAGAGGGTGCTTGGCTAGTCCAGGCCACGAGGTCTCTCGGCAGGGTCCAGAGCCATCCTCCACGGATCCTCCCCAAAGCAGCTCCTCCTTTATATACTGGGACGGAGGCCCATCTGGAGAGCTTCTCAGGGTCTGAGGGAAAGCGGAGAGGGACCTAGGACTCCTCTCTATTCCTTTCTGGCTGACCGAATCCAGACGCTTGAGGGGAAAGGGAGGAGCAACCTGGCCCTGCAGAAGTCAGCCACCCTCAGCCCCACGCTGCTCCGGTGAGAGCGACCCGGGGTCAGTGGGATGGAGGGGCGGGGTGGGGCGAGGATGAAGATGGAAGGGATGAAGCCAGTCTGGGGCCTAAATTGGGATTCGGACCAGGGCCTCGGCCCCCAGTGGGGAAGGTGTGCTAGCAATAGGGGAGGTGCTTTACAGTTAAGTAAGCCCTAACCATAACACACCTCTCCTCCTTCCTCCTCAAACCTCGCTACCATGCCAGCCACTGGGCTACGGTGCTCCAGCACAGTGTCAGCACTACGGATAGTCACTTCGGTCTTCAGTGGGTTCCAGAATCCCTTGTAGAGGGTAAATGACAGGCAGGAGTGAGAGAGTATGACCGCTTTGGACAGCCACTGGCACTGTCAGAAAATCCTTCCTGTAAGAGTTCTTCCCAAATGTTGGGAGAAGACAAATAATGGGAAAGGTTGTAATCTCTGCCCTCAAGAACTTTGCAATCTCCTGGGCTAGGTTTCACAGTATTATTCAGTAACAGACAATTAATCTTGAATAATATTTATTGAGCGCTTACTATGTACACTAAGACATTGAGAGATTAATAATAATAATAATGTAGTAGCAGCAGTACTTGTTAAGCTCTTATCATGTCCCAAGCACTGTCCTAAGCGCCGGGGTAGATACAAGTTAAGCAGGTTGGATGCAGTCCTTGTTCCACCTAGGACTCACATCCTTAACGCCCATTTTACAGATGAGGTACCTTGAGGCTCAGAGAATGTAAAGGACTTGCCCATGGTCACACAGAAGCCATGAGGCAGGGCTGGAATCATAACCCTGGTCCTTCTGATTCTTGACTCCCAGGCCCGTGCTCTATCCACTTTTTAACTCCGTACCGGACACATTCCATACCCCTTCTAGAAGGAAAAAAACAATGGAAACATGAATATGCAATTATTACATACCATTGTACAGATGTGGAAATTGAGGCCCAGAGAAGTGAAGCGAGTTGCCCAAGGTCCCATAGCAGCAAAGAGACAGGGGCAAGATTAGAACCCAAGTCCTCTGACACCCACTAAGCTATGCTTGGAAGAGTACAATAGAACAAAGCTGGTAGATGTGTATACTAACCTCAAGGAGCCCACAGTCAAGAAAAGAGCTCCTGGGCCCATGCCTTTTCCACTAAATGAGGATGTAAATGAGTTGATTCGCGCTTGATTAGGTGAAGTGTGTTTAGAGAGCTGGAAAATGAATTGGGGTAGGTGATTGGAGGAGGGAGGAATTTTAGCAGTGCTCAGAATTCGGAAAGAACTGTGCTTTCTGTAATTTTGAGTGGGTAATAGAGGGAGTTCCAGGCTAGGATGGAAATGGGAGAGTAGATAGTGAGTAACAACTAGAAGGTTGCTTTGAAAGCTAAGAAGACGACTTGGACAATGGAAAGGGTCTGAAGTACAGTCATCGGGTGGAAAGCCCTCAAGCCGATTGTGAATTTTTGTTGCTTGCCATAAGACACAACTTGTCATGAGGGGAGATTGAGGAGAGGGGAGATGTGGGCTGAGCGATGCTTTAGGAAAGGACTAAATGAATGATGAGGTATGCTTGTAATAATAATAATAATAATAATAACTATGGTATTTGTTAAGCTCTTATTTTGTGCCAAGCATTGTTCTAAGCGCTGTGCACAATCGGGGTGTCCCACGTTTGGCTCACAGTCTCTCCCTTCTAGACTGTGAGCCCGTTGTTGGGTAGGTACCGTCTCTATATGTTGCCGACTTGTACTTCCCAAGCTCTCAGTACACAGCTCTGCACACAGTAAGCGTTCAATAAATACAGTTGAATGAATTAATGAATGAAATTCCCATTTTACAGATGGGGTGAGGCACAGATAAGTTAAGTGACTTGCCCAAAGTCACGCAGCTGACAAGTGAGATTAGAACCCACGACCTCTTACTCCCAAGGCTCTTTCCACTAAGACACGCCACTTCTCAACAAATGCTGCTACTGCTTGTGTGAGTACAAGTGTGAATGCAGAACTGAGAGCAAATGAAATCAGTCTGGTGTATATGTGGGTTTTATTTTTGTTGTTTGTTCTATAGTATCATTAAATACTTATTATATGCCAGGTACCGTACTAACCACTGAGGTGGATACAAGCTAATCAGGTTGGACGTAGTCCATGTCCCATAGGGTACTCGCAGTTGTAATCCCCAATTTACAGATGAGGGAGCTGAGGAACAGAGAAAGTAAGTTGCTGGCTACAGGTCATACAGCAGACAGGGAGTGGAGACAGAATTAGAATCCAGGTCCTTCTGTCTACCAGGCCCATTTTCTCTCCACGAAGTGGATGAATATATGTGTAAAGGCACTTCTTGTTTAACACTAAAAGCACCGAATAAAGTTCACAAAAGTCATGCCCATATCTTTATGTTCTGTGACCTCTGCTATCTACTATTCATTTTAGTTTCAGTCTCCTCAATCAAAAATAATTTTCTTGATATTTATTAAGTGCTTACTATGTGCCAAGCAAAGTATTAAGTGCGGGGGAGATTCAGGACAATCTGGAAGAACCCAGTCTGTGTCCCATAAGGGATTCACAGACTAAGTAGGAGAGAAAACAGGTATCGAATTCTCATTTTACTGTTGAGAAAACTGAGACGTAGAGAAGGTAAGTCACTTTCCCATGGTACGCAGTCGACAAGTAGATTTGGGATTAGAACCCAGTTCATCTGAATCCCAGGCCTGTGTTCTTCCCAATAGCATCCTGCTTCTACACAGTTCGAAGCTTGGTGCTTCCAATAGAATGGAAGCTCCTTGGAGACAGTGATCATAAGTACTAATACCGCGTCCTCTGTAGGTACTTAATAAATCGAATTGATTGATTTAGTCCTATTCCTTCACCCGCAACATCAGTGTCTATAAATTGAAGTCTTCCCTCCCTCTTCCTGTGCAGGGAGTCAAAATAATTTCCCAGAAATGTTCAGTGTCTCCACGGTGAACTCAAAGATCATTTTGAATTCAGTAACTGTCTTCTCTACATAGGGAATCACCAGCAAGTGTCCTGTAAATTCTTTCACTCATCCAATCAATGTATTCTAACTTTGGCTTTTTCCTCATCACGTGCAAAAAGTCAATGCCGCCCCTCAAAAATGCCCAACGACTCCATAGTGACAGAATTCCTCTTGATGGATTCTCGGAGGTCTGGGATCTGCAGCTGGTCCATGCTGCGCTGTTCCTCCTGGTCTACCTGGCTGCCCTGACGGGGAATCTCTTCATTGTCGCCGTCACCGCCCTTGACCGGCGCTTCCACACTCCCATGTACTTCTTCCTCAGACACCTGTCCGTTCTCGACCTCTGCCTCATCTCTGTCACCCTCCCAAAGTCTGTCGCCATCTCCGTGACCTATCGTAGATCCATCTCCTTCCTTGGCTGTGCCGCCCAGGTCTTCCTGGTTGTAGTTTTGGTCACTTCAGAGCTGGTTGTCTTCACGGCGATGTCCTACGACCACTACGCTGCCATCTGCCACCCCCTGTGCTATGAGCCCATCATGACCAACACGGCCTGTGGAAAGATGGCGGCCTCCTTCTGGCTCAGCGGGGTGCTGTTTGGGGTCTTGTATACAGCTTCGACTTTCTCCTTGAGCTTCTGTGGGTCCAGGATAACCCAGCAGTTCTTCTGTGACGTCCCCTCCCTGCTAAAGATCTCCTGCTCCGAGGACCACGTTGAGCGTCGCCGGTGGGGTAGCTTTAAGTGTCGTCTGCTTCGTCTCTATCTTCGTCTCCTACGTGCACATCTTCCAGGCCGTGCTCAGGATGCCCGCTACTGAGGGCCGGGCCAAAGCCTTCTTCACCTCTCTGCCCCATTTCTCCGTCTTCACCGTCTTCCTCTCTACTTCTGTCATCTCTTACATCAAGTCCGTTTCAGACTCCCCCTCGACCCTGGACCTACTGGTGTCCGTGCTCTACACCGTGATGAACCCCACCCTGAACCCCCTCATCTACAGCCTGAGGAAACGGGACATGAAGGCTGCCCTGGGCAGAGTCCTAAAGGGGAGATTCCTCCTCCCTCCTCTAAGGGACAAAATATCTGTTTTCTGTTGCTGACTATTCCAGTCCTCAAAAGGTTTCTGATGGTGGGGGTATCCATATAAAGAACAGTCCAAAGAGAATGTCCAGCGCCTGAGGATTTGTCAATGTCTGGGACAGAGGCTGTTAAACAATGTATGAGTGTAAGCCCGGTTTGGGCTGGGATTGTCTCACTTTATTCTGAATTGTACTCTCCAAGTGCTTTGTATAGTGTTCTGCACACGGTAGGCACTCAGTAAATATGATTGAATGAACGAATAAATGACTGACAAGTGATTGTTTTGGTGGCATCATGGCTTAGTGGAATGAGCCTGTGGCTGGGAGTCATGAGATTTGAAAGGTCTGCCCGGTTCTGTCACCGGCCTGCTGTGTGACCTTGATCCAGCCACGTAACCTCTTTGGGTCTTTCTGTAAAATCGGAATTAAATATGTGTTCTCTTTCTCCTACAATTTGAACCCCTGTGCGTCAGGAAACGTGTCGTTCTGTTTAGTTAGTTTCTACTCCAGGACATGACAGTCTTTTGCCAATAAATTATTAATAAATTCAATAATGATAATATTGATACTACAGCTGATAATAACAGTAATTCTCTGAATTTTAAGATCACTCTTACTGCCTATGAAAATCTGAAAATCGGAGGGTGACAAGGGAGAAGGGACACAATCATGGAAACTGTCCCCAGGTTTGACTGCTTGTTTACTTGTTTCGATGCCTATCTTCCCCTTCTAGACTGTGAGCCCACTGTGGTCAGGGGCTGTCTGTATTTGTTGCTGAATTGTACTTTCCAAGCGCTTAGTACATACAATATTCTGCACAGTAAGCGGTCAATAAATACAATTGAATGAATGAATGAATGAATTTGACTGATCAAATCCTTGCCTCGAATCCATTCGTTCATCCAACAATCCATCCATCCAACCATCCATCCCTCCAACTGTCGGTCTGTTTACCCATATTTCCATCCATCCACCCATCCACCCATCCGTAATTATCATAATGGTGGCATTTCGTAAGAGCTTACTATGTGCCAGGCACTGAACTACGTGCTGGGGTGGATACGGCCAAATCAGGTTTTACACAGTCACTATCCCACATGGTGCTCACACTCTCAATCCCGATTTTACAGATGAGATAACTGAAGATCGAAGAAGTGAAGTGCCTTGCCTAAGGTAGCACAGCGGACAATCCACTCATCCATCCACTCATCAATCCGTCCATCTATCCACCCACACTTCCATCCATCTATCCATCCAATAACCCATCCATGCATCCATCTATCAATCCATCCATCCATAAATCAACTATATTTGTTAAATGTATCCTTTGTGTCAAGTCCTGTAATGAACATTTCAGAGAGATCAAAATAAATTAAGCAACATCCTTGCTTGCGAAGGACTTAAAATATAACAGGGGAGATAGGCACTGAATTAATTAATGAGAGGATGAGGAAGAGAATGGAAAGAATGGTAAACACATGAGTACGTGCTTCAAAAGTAGATTTTATAAAAGCCACTATGTACAAAACTGTAATGGTAGGTGTGAGTGGAGAAATGGAGAAGTGGTCTAAGATGTTCATTGGTAGTTGGGAGAAGATAACTTAGGGAGAAGAAAAATGAATCGTGCAAGGCATCTGGAAGTGGTGCGAAGACGGAAAGGCTTTGAAGATGGGGAAAGTTGTGCTCTGCTGGACTGGAAGGCGGGAGGAGAAAATGTGATCCCCACAAAGTATCAGTGACTCCTTCCCAGCAACCCATTCTCAGAAACCCTCAGCCCCCGGCAAACTGATGATAATAATAACAATAATAATAATTGCATATGTTAAGCGATTACTATGTGTCAAGGACTGTTCATTCATTCATTCATTCATTCATAATTATTGAGCGCTTACTGTGTGCAAAGCATTGTACTAAGAGCTTGGGAAGTACAGGTTGGCAACATATAGAGACTGTCCCTACCCAACAACGGGCTCACAGTCTAGAAGGGGGAGGCAGACAACCAAACAAAACATGTGGACAGCTGTCAAGTCGTCATAATAAATAGAATTAAAACTAAATGCACATCATTGACAAAATAAATGGAATAGTAAATATGTACAACTGAAATAAGTAGAGTAATAAATCTGTACGAATATATGTATATACAGGTGCTATGGGGAGAGGAAGGAGGTAGAGTTGAGTAGAGAGGGTAGAATTGAGAGCACTAATCTGGTCATCAAGATTGGGTAGAGAGGAAAGGAGGCGAGGTGGGGTGCGATGAGCTGAGAAAGATGGATGGGTCAAGAGGGCGGAGGTCTCTGTGAGGTAGATTTACAGGGGAGAGGAGTGTGAGTGAGTTGGCGGGTGAAAAGGTTATGATCAGAGAGAGGGATTTCAGAGTTGGTGAGGGTGGAGATAGTACAGAGGTAGGAGATGATGTGGTCGAGGGTGTGACCAGGTTGGTGAGTGGGCGAGGTAGGGTGGAGCAGGAGGTTGGCAGCGTCAAGGAGAGATAGAAGGTGGGCTGCAGAGGAGTAACCAGGGACATCCATGTGGATGTTGAAGTCTCCGAAGGTCAGAGTGGCCATGGAAAAGGAGAGAAGGAAAGTGAGAGAGGGGTCAAAATCCTTAACGAAGTTGGAGGTGGGGCGGGGAGGGAGGTAGATGACGGCTACAAGAATCTGGAGGGGGTGGTAGAGGCGAATAATGTGGGCTTCAAAGTAGGGGAAGGAAAGGAAAGGGGGAGGAGGGATATTTCAAAAGCGACATTGGGGAGCGAGAAGGAAATCAACATCTCCTTCTCCTGTGACTCTGGGGGAGTGTGAGAAGAAGAAGCCTCCATTGGAGAGAGCAGCAGAAGAGACCGTGTCGTCCGGAGAGAGCCGTGTTTCAGTTAGGGCGAGGAGGAGTAGAAACCTGGAAAGGAATAGGTCCAGAATGAAAGGGAGCTTACTTGACGAGCGAGGGTTCCAGAGGCCACACTTGGCAGCAGCCCTGGAGGGAGGGGAGGGAGGGGGAAGGGTGCGAGGGGTGGAGAGGGTTTGGATTGGGATGAGTTGACTGGGGCCTGGGTGGGGAGACGGGGAAGAGGTGTGGCGATGAGAAAGGAGAACTGGGATGGGGTAGGGGCTGGGAGAAGAGGAGGGAGGGTGTTGTGAGGGAGGAGTTGTGGGTTGGAGCTGGTACAGAGGGATTCTGGTGCGGGGGTGAGGGTGAGGGGTGGGGGTGGGGGAACAGGAGAGAAAGAGCTAGGTGGAAGAGGGGAAGGGGAAGGTGAGGAACCGGAATGGCAGTTAGGAGCAGGGGAATTGATAGTTCATGGTGAGATCAGCAAGATAAATGACAGCACAGTGGGCAGTTAACAATTAACATACAATAGCAATAATGCAGTAGCAATAATACAATAAGTAGATGATGATGTCACAGAGAGTGGTTAACAATTAACATTCTATGGCAATAATAAAATAAGCAGATGATGATATCACAGAGAGCAGAAAACAATATGTGATGGAAAAAAAAGCAGATGATGACACCACAGAGAGCAGTTAACGATTAACATGCGATGGCAGTAAAATAAACAGGTGATGGCATCATTGAGAGACATTAACAGTTAACATTCGATGGGAGTAATAAAATAAGCAGATGATGACATCATAGAGATCAGTTAACAATTAACATGCAGAAGCGACCATAAATTAGGCAGATGATGCTCAAAGCAGAAGGCTAACTGTCCATAGGTCACTCAAATGAAATCAAAGTTAATATCAAGGAAAGTCCAGGAGCTCTTGGCAAAAATGTCTTTGAGCTGGTGGAGGATGGAGTCCTATAAATGGCAGTTCTGGAGTAGAACGGAACTCTTAAGGGGGTTCACGGGGAGCAGAGATACCTGGGGAGAGGAATGAACAGCCAAATAACATGGATGGGCTGACTAGGTGTGAATGAGGATGTTGTTAATGTAACCTGGTTATAACAAGGGCCTTTTTTTCCCAGGGGAGGGGAGTGGGCGGGGCGGGGCGTATCAGTCAGGTCCGGACCGGGAAGTAGGAAGTGGGGGGGCTCCTCAGAGAAGGTCGTTTATGGTGTTGGGGGAACGGAAGCAAGGGGACACAGTGTTTCACGATCAAGCAGGGGGACACAATGTCCCACGATCCCAGTTGGCTACTTGGACAGAGTGTAGGTGGCTTCGAGGGGTCGGTCTAATGATTCGGGGGGGGGGGCAGCGCAGGGGCCTCCGAGTTCTCGGGTGTGTATGCAGATGTCCAGGCGGGGGACGGCCAGGATCCCGGCCGCGGGGCATGGGCGCCCGATAGCAGGCTGCCCGGGGATGGACAGATGGAGGGAGAAAGAGTGGGGGAGTCCCGGCCGTCGAGGAGGCGTCCGGAGAAGAGGATCCTTCCTGGGGCAGCAAGGCCGCGCGTTGTGATGCCGGGCGGGCCTCTCAGGATCGGAATCCCGGGAAACAACGTAATCAGGTTGTTCCACCAGGATTTTTTTATGGTATTTGTTAAGCACTTACCCTGTTAGAAGCACTGCTCTAAGCACTGGTAGAGATACAAGGTGATCAAGTTGTCCCACATGGGGCTCACAGTCTTAAGCCCCATTTTACAGATGAGGTAACTGAGGCACAGAGAAGTTAAGTGGGTTACTCA
The DNA here is from genome assembly GCF_015852505.1 of Tachyglossus aculeatus. Taxonomy (NCBI): domain Eukaryota; kingdom Metazoa; phylum Chordata; class Mammalia; order Monotremata; family Tachyglossidae; genus Tachyglossus; species Tachyglossus aculeatus. The sequence goes on along the minus strand of NW_024044829.1, from coordinate 9,841,382 downwards.
AGGTCACACAGCTTACAAATGGCCGAGCCGGGATTCGAACCCATGACCTCTGACTCCCAAGACCGTACTCTTTCCACTAAGCCACGCTGCTTCTCATGCTTCTTCTCTTGGTTGTTCCCCTAGGCCAGCCAGGGGGAGGGTCTTAGTATGGATTTAGTATGGATTAAGAGGGTTTTAGTATGGATTAAGAGAAGCAGTGTATCTCAGTTGAAAGAGCACAAGCTTTGGAGTCAGAGGTTATGGATTCAAATCCTGGCTCTGCCAATTGTCAGATGTGTGACTTTGGGCAAGTCACTTAACTTCTGTGTGCCTCGGTTACCTCATCTGTAAAATGGGGATTAAGATTGTGAGCCCCCCCGTGTGACAACCTGATCACTTTATAACCTCCCCAGCGCTTAGAACAGTGATTTGCACATAGTAAGCGCTTAACAAATTTCATTATTATTATTATTAGAGTCACTTCCCATTCTCTCTTGATTTGCAATCAGAAGGCGTCAGAAAATGCAACACATTAAATGACCGATTGGTTGTTTGAGGTCATGAACAAGTTGAAACCCAGAGAAGCAGTGTGGCTTAGTCGATAGAGCATGGACCTGGGAGTCAGAATGACCTGAGTTCTAATCTCGGCTCTGCTATCCTTCTGCCCTGTGACCTTGGGCAAGTCTATTCACTTCTCTGGGTTTCAGTTTCCTCATCTGTAAAAATGGGGATTGAGAATGTGAATCCCATGCGGGACAGGGACAATGTCCAACGTGATTATCTTGTATCGACTCCCAGTTCTTAGTACAATGCCTGGATTATAGTTGACCCAGATGGTCACTAACAGCGGGAACAGTTAGGATGCTGTTGCCATGGGAACCCTCCAGAGAAGTGCCAATACCGGATCCTCATCCCTGTGGTTACTCAAAGACTGTAAGGACGACTCGCCTTAATCCGGTTCCCCGGGTACCCCCCTCGGAGCAGCGGTCCTTTAGACAATTTCAAGGACCACGAACCATGTGACCGTAGGGTTCTCATGTCGCCTGAGCGCCGAGATCCCTGGGTAGGGCCACGAGACGGTCCTCCAGGGATTCCCCTCTGAGCGCAGCTGCTTTATCTTTAGGGACGGCGTCCACCTAGAGAAGCATCTCAGTGTCCATGGAAAAGAGGAGAGGGGTTACGGGCTCCTCGGTGTCACTTCTTAGTTGACCTAACCCAGGAGTCTGAGGGGAGACAGGGGACCAGTCCAGCCTGGCAGACATTTGCGAACCCCAGACCCACGCTGCCCCCGTAAGTGCGCCCTGGAATGGGGATGGAGGGGAAGCAGTCCCTAGTGGGTCTGTGAAGAATTTCGTACTTGGCCGCTAGGTTTTTTATATGTATATATAGCATTTATTAAGCGCTTACTATGTGCAAAGCACTGTTCTAAGCGTTGGGGAGGTTACAAGGTGATCTGGTTGTCCCACGGGGGGCTCGCAGTCTTAATCCTCATTTTACAGATGAGGTAACGGAGGCAAAGAGAAGTTAAGTGACATGCCCAAAGTCGCACGGCTGGCAATTAGTGGAGCCGGGGTTGAGATTCGGACCGGGGCAGCATTGCAGGCGGGTTTACAGGAGAAGTAACCAGGCTTCAGCAGGTGGGGAAGCAGCGTGGCTCAGTGGAAAGAGCACGGGCTTTGGAGTCAGAGGTCATGGGTTCAAATCCCGGTTCCGCCACTTATCAGCTGTGTGACCTTGGGCAAGTCACTTAACTTCTCTGGGCCTCAGTTCCCTCATCTGGGGATGAAGACTGTGAGCCCCACGTGGGACAATCTGATTACCTTGTATCTACCCCAGCGTCTAGAACAGTGTTTGGCACACAGTAAGCGCTTAACAAATGCCAACATTATCATTATTATCATTATTATTATTATCATTATGAGAGTGGCAGGTACCACAGCACAAGCCACTAGTACTGGAATCACTTCCTCTTCTCAGTTCTCAGTCGCATGGTCTTTGTACCTGGACCAGAACTCACCTGCTACTTGTTCTAGGACACCCCCTCCATCATCCCTCCACCATCCCTCCATCGTCCCTTCATCAACGCCCCATAATTCCTCCATCCCCCCAGACTGTCAGCTCGTTATGGGCAGGAAGCGTGTCTACCAACCCTGTTGGATTGTCCTCTCCTTAACACTTTAGTCCAGTGCTCCGCACACAGTAAGCCCTCAATAAATACCACCGATTAATCATTTCTTCCAGGCCTCTGTCAAGAACGAGGCGACATATGCAATTAGGGTTCAAAGATAGACCCTTCCCTGTTTTAGCAGACTTAACTCTACAGTTCATTTTCCTCGTATAGAGGCAGCTTCAATTGGTTTCCCTGAATCCGCAGCTTTGTGCGTGTGTGTGCACATGTGTTCACGTGTTCATGGAAGGATAAGAGAATCATGGAGCAAATCCCAGACATTAGGGAAGGGAGACATCTGGATTGGAAACAGTGGGGAATGTTCTCCATCTCTCCCTAAGGAACAGGTTTAGGGGTCTGGGAAGAGCCGAATGAGTGCCTAGATACGTTTACAGGTGTATGTGTTTATCTACTTGTTTGTATTGTACTCTCCCAAGCGATTAGCACAGTGCTCTGTGTACAGTAAGCGCTCGATCAAAATGATTCACTCGATGCGACTGTTTGTCTCTTGGAGAACCTCAGTCTGTGAGTGAACGGGAATACATTTCAGGGCATTAAGTGTTTGGATACGTGTATGTTTAGCTGTAATTTTGGGTGTGAGAATGAATTTGTGTGCTTAATTATGCCTTCTAAAGTTGGTATATTCTTGCCTTTTGTGTCCACTGGGGGCTCGATAAACACCGTTATCACTAGTAAGCGTTCAATACATACGATTGAATGAGTGAACATTTGTTGAGCTCTGAGCAGAGCTCTGTGTCTAGAGCACTGTACTAATGCTTGGGAGAGTACAGTATAAGAATATAACAGATATACTCCCTACCCAGAACGAGCTTACAGTCTCTGTACATATCCGTAATTTATTACATATTAACACCTTTATCCCTCTTTAGACTGAAAGGTTGTTGTGGGGAGGGAACATGTCTACCAACTCTATTACATTGTATTCTCCCAAGTATTTAGTACAGTGCTCGGCACACAGTAAATGCTCAAAAATGCAATTTCTTAATTGCTTGAATGATTGATACTACAACTTCTACTAGGGCTTTTGCTGCTACTACTGCTATTATTACTATGACTGATTTCCCTTCTTATATCTTTGTCATCTTGTTGTCCCCACTTGCAGAATTATGGTGTCCATCCTCCTTTGCAATTCCCTCCTAGTTACATGGAAATCCTTTACTAAATTTCTAGGTCAATTTGAAATTGATAACTCTCTTCCAATATGCTATAAGTTCCTCTTCCCATAGACTCACCGTCAAAACTCCTGTTAATTTCTTTACCTCACCAAGATCTTTGTCCTGTGCACGGAGTCATCATCGCCTACCAAGGACCAACATCTCTACGGTGAGGGAATTCCTCCTGCTGGGATTCTTGGAGGTTCGGGAGCTGCAGCTGGTCCACACCGCACAATTCCTCCTGGTCAACCTGGCAGTTCTGACAGGAAATCTCCTCATTGACGCCGTCACCGCCCTTAACAGGCGCCTCCACACCCCCATGTACTTCTTCCTCAGGCACTTGTCAGTTCTCAACCTCTGCCTCATCCCCATCACGGTCCCCAATTCCATCCACAGCTCTCTGACCAACAGGAGATCCATCTCCTTAGTGGGACGAGCCGTCCAAGTCTCATCTGTACTCTGGTTTGCTGTCTCGGAGTTGTCCCTCCTCGTGGAGAAGTCCTATGATCGCTACGCCACCATGTGCCTCCGCCTGAGCTATGAGGTCGTCATGGCCCGAGTGGCCTTTGGGAAGATGTCTACCATCTCGTGGCTCAGTACGAGCCTGTTTGGTTTCTTGTCCCTGTTCTTCTGCAGGTCCAACACCGTCCAGCAGTTTTTCTGTGACGTTCCCTCCCTTCAGAAGATCATATGCTCTCAGGAACACGTGGCCCTCGACGTGAGCGTCATCTCAGTGGTAGCAATAGGTGTCATCTGCTTCATTCTCATCATCGCCTAGTACGTGCGCATCTTCTGGGCTGTGCTGAGGATGCCGGCCGCAGAGGGCCTGGCCAAAGTCTTCTGTACCTGCCTGCTTCACCTCGTCGTCATCACCATTTTTTTCCTCTACGGCTGCCTTAACCCACTTAAAACCAACCTCCATCTCCTCCTTCCGGCTACACCTGCTGGTGTCCATATTCTACACCGTGGTGACCCCCTCCCTGAACATACTCATCAACAGCCTGAGGGACAGTGACGTGAAGATGGCAATGGGGAGAGTCCTGGCTGGGAGTCTTTTCTCCAGAGATAGAAAATTTCACTTCACACTTTGACCTTGTTATTTCTCTCCCCAAGGATTGACTCTAGAAAGACTTGAGCGGCCTGCAAAGATAGGAGGTATTTGTCGTTAGAGACTTTTCCTGGCTGCACGCTTCCTATTATCAATGACTTTGACTAGTTTGGCAGAAGAGTTTTTATCCAGTTGTTCTTGACTGACATTTAAATCTAGATCCCATGCATGGGGATGGATCCCTGCACTTGGATTCACCCCCTTCATTTATCACCAGCGGAGAGTAGAGCACGGACCTGGGAATCAGAAAAACCTGGGTACTAATCCTGGCTCTGTCCCTTGTCTGCTGTGTGACCTTGGGCAAGTCACTTAACTTCTCTGAGAATTAGTTCCCTCATCAATCAATCAATCAATCGTATTTATTGAGCGCTTACTGTGTGCAGAGCACTGTAGTAAGTGCTTGGGAAGTACAAGTTGGCAACATATAGAGACGGCCCCTACCCAACAGCGGGCTCACAGTCTAGAAGGGGGAGACAGAGAACAAAACAAAACGTATTAACGAAATAAAATAAATCGAATAGATATGTACAAGTAAAATAAATAAATAGAGTAATAAAAACGCACAAACATATATACATATATACAGGTTCTGTGGGGAAGGGAAGGAGGTAAGGCGGGGGGATGAGGAGGAGGAGGAGGAGGAGAGGAAGGAGGGGGCTCAGTCTGGGAAGGCCTCCTGGAGGAGGTGAGTTCTCAGTAGGGCCTTGAAGGGAGGAAGAGAGCTAGCTTGGCGGATGTGCAGAGGGAGGGCATTCCAGGCCAGGGGGATGACGTGGACCGGGGGTCGACGGCGGGACAGGCGAGAACGAAGCATGGTGAGGAGATTAGCGGCAGAGGAGCGGAGGGTGCGGGCTAGGCTGTAGAAGGAGAGAAGGGAGGTGAGGTAGGAGGGGGCGAGGTGATGGAGAGCCTTGAAGCCGAGGGTGAGGAGTTTCTGCCCGATGCATAGGTTGATTGGTAGCCACTGGAGATTTTTTAGGAGGGGAGTAACATGCCCAGAGCGTTTCTGGACAAAGACAATCCGGGCAGCGGCGTGAAGGATTGATTGAAGAGAGGAGAGACAGGAGGTTGGGATATCGGAGAGGAGGCTGATACAGTAGTTCAGATGGGATAGGCTGAGAGCTTGAACGATCAGGGTAGCGGTTTGGATGGAGAGGAAAGGACGGATCTTGGCAATGTTGCAGAGTTGAGACCGGCAGGTTATGGTGACTGCTTGGATGTGAGGGGTGAACGAGAGAGCGGAGTCGAGTATGACACTAAGGTTGCGGACTTGTGAGACGGGAAGGATGATCGAGTCGTCAACAGTGATGGGAAAGTCAGGGACAGCGCAGGGTTTGGGAGGGAAGACAAGGAGTTCAGTCTTGGACATGTTGAGTTTTAGGTGTCAGGCAGACATCCAGAATGAGATGTCCTGAAGACAGGAGATGAGAGCCTGGAGGGAGGGAGAGAGAGCAGGGGCAGAGATGTAGGTTTGGGTGTCATCAGCGTCGAGATGATAGATGATGATCTGTAAAAAGGGGATGAATACTGTGGACCCCATGTGGGACATGGACTGTGTCCACACTGATTGCCTCGTATCTACCCCAGTGGTTAATAAAGTGCCTGGTACTGGTGATTAACAAATACCATTAAATACAATTGAACGGATAGCTGCAGAAGAATGTTTAAGGCTTCATTTTAATCCTCAAATCTACCCCAGAAGCCAGGAGCAGGGGTACAGGTTAAATTTTTCCAACCACTTAATACCCTCAGTTGTCACTCAATAAACACCATTATCATCATCATCATCAATCGTATTTATTGAGCGCTTACTGTGTGCAGAATACTGTACTAAGCGCTTGGGAAGTACAGGTTGGCAACATATAGAGACAGTCCCTACCCAACAGTGGGCTCACAGTCTAAAAGGGGGAAACAGAGAACAAAACCAAACATACTAACAAAATAAAGTAAATGGAATAGATATGTACAAGTAAAATAAATAAAGAAATAAATAGAGTAATAAATATGTACAAACATATATACATATATACAGGTGCTGTGGGGAAGGGAAGGAGGTAAGATGGGGGGATGGAGGGGGGACGGGGGGAAAGGAAGGAAGGGGCTCAGTCTGGGAAAGCCTCCTGGAGGAGGTGAGCTCTCAGTAGGGCCTTGAAGGGAGGAAGAGAGCTAGCTTGGCAGATGGGCAGAGGGAGGGCATTCCAAGCCCGGGGTATGACGTGGGCCGGGGGTCGATGGCGGGACAGGCGAGAACGAGGTACGGTGAGGAGATTAGCAGCAGAAAGCGGAGGGTGTGAGGTGGGATGTAGAAGGAGAGACGGGAGGTGAGGTAGGAGGGGGCGAGGTTATGGAGAGACTTGAAGCCCAGGTTGAAGAGTTTCTGCCTGATGCGCAGATTGATTGGTACCCACTGGAGATTTTTGATTTATGATTTCTCCTCCTACTCTTGCTTTTGCTACTATTATTAATTATTTTATAATACACTACAATATTTAAGTATTAATGCAGTCAATCAAATTTCAAGACAAGAGAAGGCCAAGGTTCATTCTTCACATACAAGGAGCTTATACTTTTAAAAAATGTTACAGGTGCCAGAGACACACAGCCATTCAGTTTCAAAACTGGAATGAGATCCAGGGGTCCTTTCCTTTTCTTTGCCAAGTCAATCTGAACATTGGATTCAACCATGACTAACTCAATGGGCTAGGGAGCTTATTTTCCCTACCACGATATATCTCCAATCCCCAGAGTTGAAACAGAAAGCTATTATTAGTCATTGAATGAGAATAAGGACTCCGTTGACGTTGTTCTAGGAAGGAGTCACAGAGTGGGAACCATGTGGAACTGGGCAGGTATTTAAATTGTGGGTGCCAGGACCACAGAGAGCCCAGGATTCTGGCCTTCCGAGATTCCCGGACAGTCAACTGTCGCAGCCTAGCCCTGTGACTGTCTTCCAATGGGGAATTCCTCAGAAAATAACCCGGCCAACGCCTGAGGGGAAGATGAAGACAGCCGTAGAGTCGAGAGGGGGAGGGAGGACCCTGACAGCCCTCACCCCTCATCCAGCCTTCCTGATACCACCACCAGCGTCCAGGACCGACGAGATGGATTGAGCTTCTTTCTCAGCAGAGGTCGATACCTAACCCAGTACAGGTCCGGTGATTCCAGGGAGGAACAAGGGGAAGGTGAGGGGCAGGGAAGAGAGAATTGAAGTGGGAGTCTGAGATAAGAGGAGATCTGAGCTGAAATTTCTCCTGTTCCTTCATGTGAGTTCGCCCAACCGATCAACCTATCAGTCAGTCAGTGGCATTTATCGAGCATTTATTAAGTACAGAGTATCTTACTAAGCATTACGGCGCCATGCACATAGTAAGCGCTTAACATATAACATTATTATCATTTGAGAAAGTGAAATACAAAAGCCCCTAGTACGTTATGGTACTTACCATGTACCAGGTATTCTACTAAGCACTGAGGTAGACACAGGCTTGTCGGGCTGCATAGATAATGGATCCCACAGGGAACTCACATTCATAATCCCCTTTTTACAGGTGAGGTAACTGGGGTACAGGGAAGTGAAGGTTACCTAGTGGACAAGTGCCAGAGCACTGTAATAAGCGCTTGGGAAGTGAAGGTTGACAAGATATAGAGACGGTCCCTACCCAACAGTGGGCTCACAGTCTAGAATGGGGAGACAGAGAACAAAACGTATTAACAAAATAAAATAAACAGACTAAATATGTACAAATAAAATAAATAAATAAATAAATAGAGTAATGAATACGTACAAACATATATACATATATACAGGTTACGTGGGGAGGGGAAGGAGGTACGGAGGAGGGATGAGGAGGGGGAGGAGGGGGAGAGGAAGGAGGACGAAAGGAAGGAGGGGGCTCAGTCTGGGAAGGCCTCCTGGAGGAGGTGAGCTCTCAGTATGGCTTTGAAGGGAAGAAGAGAGCTAGCTTGGCAGATGTGCAGATGAAGGGCATTCCAGGCCAGAGGGATGACGTGGGACGGTGGTCGACGGAGGGACAGGCGGGAACGAGGCACGGTGAGGAGATTTGCGGTAGACGAGCAGAGGGTGCGGGCTGGGCTATAGAAGGAGAGAAGGGAGGTGAGGTAGGAGGGGGCAAAGTGATGGAGAGCCTTGAAGCCAAGGGTGAGGAGTTTCTGACTGATGCGAAGGTTGACTGGCAACCACTGGAGATTTTTGAGGAGGGGTGTAACATGCCCAGAGCGTTTCTGGACAAAGACAATCTGGGCAGCGGCGTGAGTTATGGATCGAAGAGGGGAGAGACAGGAGGATGGGAGATCGGAGAGGAGGCTGATGCAGTAATCCAGACGGGGTAGGATGAGAGCTTGAACGAGCAGGGTAGCGGTTTGGAAGGAGAGGAATGTGCGGATCTTGGCAATGTTTTAGAGGTGAGACCGGCAGGTTTTGGTGATGGCTTGGATGTGAGGGGTGAAAGAGAGAGCGGAGTCGAGGATGACACCAAGGTTTCGGGCTTGTGAGACAGGAAGGATGGTAGTGCTGTCAACAATGATGAGAAAGACAGGGAGAGGGCAGGGTTTCGGAGGGAAGATAAGGAGTTCAGTCCTGGACATGTGGAGTTTTAGAAGGCGGGCAGATATCCGGATGGAGATGCCCTGAAGGCGGTATGAGATGCGAGCCTGGAGGGAGGGAGAGAGAGCAGAGGCAGAGATGTAGAGTTCAGATTTGGGTGTCATCAGCGTAGAGATGATAGTTGAAGCCATGGGAGCGAATGAGTTCACCAACGGAGTGAGTGTAGATAGAGAACAGAAGGTGACCAAGAACTGACCCTTGAGGAACCCCTACAGTAAGTGGATGGGAGCGGGAGGAGGAGCTAGCAAAAGAGACTGAAAATGAACAGTCGGAGAGATGAGGAGAACCAGGAGAGGACAGAGTCTGTAAATCAAAGTTTGGATAGCGTGTTGAGGAGACGGGGTGTTCCACAGTGTCGAAGGCAGCTGAGAGGTCGAGGAGGATTAGGATAAAGTAGGAGCCGTTGGACTTGGCAAACAGGAGGTCATAGGCGACTTTCGAGAGGGCAGTTTCCGTGGAATGTAGGGGACTGAAGCCAGATTGGAAGGGGTCGAGGAAAAAGCTGGCGTTGAGGAATTCGAGGCAGCCCGTGTGGACGACACGTTCAAGGAGTTTGGAAAGGAATGGTAGGATGGAGATAGGGCGATAACTAGAAGGAGAGGTGGGGTTAAGGGAGGGTTTTCTTAGGATGGGAGACACGAGGGCATGGTGAAGGCAGAGGGGAAGGAACCAGTGGAGAGTGAGCAGTTGAAGATGGAAGTTAGGGAGAGGAGAAGGGACGGAGCGAGATATTTCATAAGGTGAGAGGGAATGGGGTCAGAAGCACAGGTGGCCGGAGTAGCACTTGAGAGGAGGGTGGAGATCTCATCTGAGGATACTGCTGGGAAGGATGGGAGAGTAGCGGAGAGTGTTGAGAGCCGGAGGATTGGGGAAGGGGGGAGTGACTTTGGGGAGGTCAGACCTGATAGATTTAATTATATTAATGAAGTAAGAGGCCAGATCGTTGTGGGCGAGGGAAGGAGGAGGGGGAGGAACCGGGGGCCTGAGAAGGGAGTTGAATGTACGGAAGAGCTGGCCGGGATGGTGGGCATGGGTCTCAATAAGGGAGGAGAAATAGCTTTGTCTGGCAGAGGAGAGGGCAGAGTTAAGGCAGGAAAAGATAAACTTGAAGTGAACGAGTTTGGCATGGTGTTTAGACTTTCGCAAGCATCGTTCAGCAGCTCGAGCATAAGGGCGAGGGAGGTGGACATTGGCAGTGATTCAGGGCTGTGGGTTTGTGGTAAGAGAGTGGCGAAGGACAAGGGGAGCGAGCGAGTCTAGCTGAGTAGAGAGTTTAGAGTTGAGAGCAGTAATCTGATCATCAAGATTGGGTAGAGAGGAAAGGGAGACGAGGTGCGGTGTGAGGCGCTCAGAAAGATGGATGAGTTCAAGAGAACGGAGATCTCTGTGAGGGAGTAATATAGATTTACAGGGGAAAGGAGTGTTAGTGAGGAGGCAGGTGAGAAGATTATGATCAGAGAGAGGGAGTTCAGAATTGGTGAGGGTGGAGACCGTGCAGCGGTAGGAGATGATGAGGTCGAGGGTGTGACCCAGTTTTTGAGTGGGCGAGGTGGGGTGGAGCAAGAGGTTGGCAGCTTCAAGGAGAGATAGAATGCGTGTGTCAGAGGAGTCACCAGGGATATCCATGTGGATGTTGAAGTCTCCGAGGATCAGAGTGGGCATGGAAAAGGAGAGAAGGAAGGTGAAGAAGGGGTCAAAATCGTTAAAGAAGATGGTGGTGGGGCGGGGGGGCGGTAAATGATGGCTACAAGAATCTGCAGGGGATGGTAGAGGCGACTAATGTGGGCTTCAAATGAAGGGAAGGAAAGGGAAGAGGGAGGAGGGATAGTGCCAAAGCGACGTTGGGGGGTGAGAAGGAAACTGTCACCTCCTCCTTTTCCGGTGAGTCTGGAGGAGTGGGAGAAGAAGAGGCCTTCACTGGAGAGAGCCGCAGAAGAGACCGTGTCGTCCGGAGACAGCCATGTTTCAGTTAGGGCGAGGAGGAGTAGAGACCTGGAAAGTAATAGGTCCAGGATGAAAGGGAGCTTACTTATAACGGAGCAGGGGTTCCAGAGACCGCACTTGGCAGCAGCTGTTGAGGTAGAGGATGGAGGGGGATGGGTGCTAGGGGTGGGGAGGGTTTGGATTGGGAGTGGGTTTGGAAAGGGATGAGTTGGCGGGGGCCTCATCGTCATTGTCACCTCCCTCGACCGGCGCCTCCACATCCCCACGTACGTCTTCCTCAGGAACCGTCCGTCCTTGACCTCTACCTCATCACCATCACCGTCCCAAACTCCGTCCTCAACTTCTTGACCAACCGCAACTTCATCTCCTTCTTGGGCTGTGCCTCTCAGGTCTTCCTAGTGGTCCTGTTTGCCATTTCAGAGTTTTTCATCCTCACGGCGATATCCTACAACCGCTACATGGCCATCTGCGGCTCCCTGCATTATGGTATCTTTATGGACCGAGGGGCCTTTGTAAAGATGTCTGTCGCTTCCTGGTTTAGCGGGGGGCTGTGTGGAATCTCGGTTTCAGCTCCAACCTTCTTTCAATCCTTCTGTGGGTCCAACGACGTCCCCCAGTTCTTCTGAGACATCCCCTCCCTATTGAAGATCTCCTGCTCCTAGGACCACGACGCCATCAGTGTGTGTGTGACTACCGGGGTGGTGTTTGCTTTCTTCTGCTTCGTCTCCATCGTCATCTCTTACGTGCGCATCTTCGGGGCCATGCCGTGGATGCCGGCCGCCGAGGGCCTGGCCAAAGCCTTCTCCACCTGCCTGCCTCACCCTCGGCGTTGTCACTCTCTTTGTCATGACTTGTTTCTGTGCTTTTTTGAAGTCCCTGTCAGGTTCCCCCTCGACGCTGGACCTGCTGGTGTCCGTGTTCTACACTGTGATGCCCCCAGTCCTGAACACCCTCATCTACAGTCAGAGGAACTCGGACATGTAGGCCGCCCTGGGGAGGGTCCTTGGAGGGAATGACTTCCATTTTGCAGAGCAAATCGTCGTCCTCTGACTTGAATGATCCCAATATCGGTCAGGGACCTGATCTTTGTACCTAAGCGTGAGTTGCACAAACTGTTCCGAAAGTAATCAATTAATCCATCAATTAATCAAATTCATTAAGTGCTTACTATGTGCAGAGCACTGTACTAAGGGCTTGGGAGAGGACGGTATAACAGAGCTGATAGAGACGTTCGCTCTCCACCACTCAGGAGCACTTAACTGTGAATCAACTGAGCCTGAGCATTGTAGTACATGCTTTGAGAAGAACAATGGAAGTCGTTGGCATGATCAGTCAGTCTATCAATGGCATTCATTAGATTCTGACTATGTGAAGAGCACTGTACTAAGCACTTGGGAGAATAAAAAGAGTTAGCAGACACAATCTCTGCCAGTTGGCAGACACAATCCTTGCCTTCAACAAGCTTATAATCTAAGTGGGGGAAAAGGCACCAGAATAAAGTACAGACGAGAGGAAGAAATAAAAGGGGATATTTTACTGTGTAAATTATAAATTATATGAAGTATTTACACAAATGTTAAGAGGGGCTGTGAGTACTCAAGGTCATAGGTGGCACAAGATTCTGAACAGGTAATTCATTCATTTAGTCAATCACATTTATTGAGCACTTGCTGTGTGCAGAGCACTATACTAAGTGCCTGGAAAGTATAATTTAGCAATAAAGAGAGACAATCCCTGTCCAAACAGGGCTTACAGTCTAGAAGGGTGGAGACAGATATAAAACAAGTACACAGGCATCAATATAAATAGAATTATAGGTATATAAACATCAAAACAAGTTAAACAGGCATTAATATAAATGGATAGAATTTTAGATATGTACATATATACACAAGTGCCTTGGGGTGGGGATGGAGGTAGAGCAAAGGGAGTGAGTCGGGGCAATGAGGAGGGAAGGGGGACCTGAGGAAAAGGGGGACTTAGTCTGGGAGGAAAAGGGGGGCTTATAATAATTATGGTAATTGTTAAGCGCTAACCATGTGCAAAGCACCGCATTAAGCACTGGGATGGATACAAGATAATCAGATCCCACATAGGGCTCACAGTCTAAGTAGAGCGAGAACAGGAATTGAATCCCCATTTCTGCAGATGAGGGGACTGCTGTACAGAGAAGCTAAGTGACTTGTCCAAGGTCACACAGCAGGCACATAGTAGAGCAGGGAATAGAAACTATGAACAAGATACCAACAGTGGAAAATAGGAAGGAAAAGGAGAGTAAGTATGTTGGCTTGAAGGGCAGCACTGCCTAATGGATAGAGCACAATCATGGGAGTTAGAAGGAACTGGGTTCTAATCCTGCCTCTGCCACTTCTTCTGTGTCTTTTGCGAGATCTTGAGCAAGTCATTTCACTTCTCTGTGCCTCAGTTACCTCGTCTGTAAAATGGGGATTAAGACTGTAAACCCTGTGTGGGGTAGGGATTGTGTGTAATCCAAGTTGCCTCTATCCACTCCAGAACTTAATACAGTACCTGGCATATAATAAGTGCTTAAGAAATGCTACAATTATCATTATTATTATTACAAGGAACTAAAGAGTGTGAGATGGGGTATAGTTGTAGAACAGAGGCATAGAAAAGTGACGTGAATTGCTCTAGGTCACACAGGAGACAATTCGAGGAGATGAAATTAATAATAATAATAGTAATAATGATAATAATAATAATATTTGCTAAGCGCTTACTGTGTGCCAAGCACTATTCTAAACACTGGGGTAGATACAAGATAACGAGGTTGTCCCACGTGGAGCTTACAGTCTTAATCCCCATTTTACAGATGAGGTAACTGAGGCCCAAAGAAGTTAAATGACCTGCCCAAAGTCACACAGCTGATGAGTGGTAGATACGAGATTAAAGCCCATCACTGACTCCCAGGCCAGTGCTCTACCTGCAAGGCCATGTTGCTTCTATGCCTTTGAGAGCTCACTCCCACCTCATTGAACAGTCCTATTGGACTCTGCCAAGCATTTAGTACAGAGCTCTGCATTTATAAAACGCTAATAAACACCCTTGATTGACTGACCGATTGATTGATTACACATAATTTCCTACTGCTACCCTGAATGTAGCTGATTCCTTGTGGATGGAAGACAGTAATAGGAAATATGCACCGTGATTAGAGATGACAAGATCAAGCTTGCATCCAAGTAGGTGGGGTGAAGGATAAAGCCAGTTAAGTTGAGTGAGAAGCAGCATGGCCTTATGGATAGATGACGGTCCAGGGAGTCAGAGGACCTGGGTTCTAATTTCAGCTCCCCTGCTTTTCTGCTGTGTGACCTTGGGCAATTCACTTCGCTTTCCTGTGCCTCTGTTCTTCTGTTCTCCCTCCTACTTGTCCCACGCGGGACAAGGACCGCGGGACAAGGACCGTCCAACGTAATTCACTTGTATCTACCCCAGCACTTAGAAGCGTGTTCGACACACCTTAAATGCTTAACAAATACCATTTCTGAGCCCTGAGCAGGGAGGGGAGCCCCGGATCAAAGAGATTGTAACAGCCATCCAGCTCTTGCCATTCCCCCTGTCAGGAACTTCCTCCCCTTTCACTTCACTCCCTTCTTTGTCACCCTTGGGCTTGGATCCGCTCCTTTATTCACCCTTCATCGGTCCCATAGTACCTACGTCCATAACCATCATTTATCTATTTATATTCACGTTTGTTTCCCCTTATAGACTGCAAGTTCATCGTGGGCAGGTATCGGTCCTACCAACTCTGTTATATTTACTCTCTCAAGTCTGTAGTTCAGTGCACTGATCTCAGTAAACTCTCAATGAGTATGATTTATTGATTGATTGATCGATAACACCACCAGGCCTCTGCTCTCCCCATCTTCAAAAATCCTTCTGAAATTTCATCCCACATCACGCTGAGAAGCTGGGGCCCTCGGAGCAGCGACTGCTTTATGTACGGGGACGGGGCCCACCTGGAGATCAGGTCAGCATCCATGGGAGAGCGGAGAGTGGCTGAGAGCTCCTGGCCGTCCCTTTGTAGCTGACCTAACCCAGGAACCCGAGGAGAAAGAGGAGACTAGCCCAGTTCTGAGGAGGTCAGGACCCCCCGACAGCCCCAGCTTCCCGGGTGAGAGTGAACAGGGTTGGAGAAAGGCAGAATGGAACCAGAAGGATGAAGTCAGAGATGGAATCATTCTGGGGAGATTTCCGCACTCGGGGAACAGGATAGAGTTCATTCAATCAGCCCCTCCATTCATTCGTTCAATCGTATTTATTGAGCGCTTACTCAATCAATTAATCAATCAATCAATCGTATTTATTGAGCGCTTACTGTGTGCAGAGCACTGTACTAAGCGCTTGGGAAGTACAAGTTGGCAACATATAGAGACAGTCCCTCCCAAACAGTGGGCTCACAGTCTAAAAGGGGGAGACAGAGAACAAAACCAAACATACTAACAAAATAAAATAAATAGAATAGATATGTACAAGTAAAATAAATAAATAGAGTAATAAATATGTACAAACATATATATATATATATACAGGTGCTGTGGGGAAGGGAAGGAGGTAAGATGGGGGATGGAGAGGGGGACGAGGGGGAGAGGAAGGAAGGGACTCAGTCTGGGAAGGCCTCCTGGAGGAGGTGAGCTCTCAGTAGGGTCGTGGAGGGAGGAAGAGAGCTAGCTTGGCGGGTGGACAGAGGGAGGGCATTCCAGGCTCGGGGGATGACGTGGGCCGGGGGTCGATGGCGGGACAGGCGAGAACGAGGTACGTTGAGGAGATTAGCAGCAGAGGCGCGGCGGGTGCGGGGTGGGCTGTAGAAGGAGAGTAGGGAGGTGAGGTAGGAGGGGGTGAGGTGATGGAGAGCCTTGAAGCCGAGGGTGAGGAGTTTCTGCCTGTTATGCAGATTGATTTGTAGCCACTGGAGATTTTTGAGGAGGGGGGTAACATGCCCAGAGCGTTTCTGGACAAAGAGAACTGGGCAAAGAGTACTCTGTGCAGAGCACTGTACTAAGCGCTTGGGAAGTACAATTTATCAACAAATAGAGACAATCCCTGTTCACAACGGGCTCACAGTCTATAAGTGCGGAGATACCAGTTCAGACAAAAACCGTACCCCAAACAGGGCAGGCTTGTAGAAGGGGAATGATTTGCCAGCAATAATAAATCATAAATAATTTTGGTACATGTTAGGCGCTTTCTGTGTGCCAAGAGCTGTCGTAAGCGCTGGGTTAGAAACAAGTTAATCATACTGGACATGGTGCATGTCCATCATGGGTCTCATATTCTTATCCCCATTTTACAGATGAGGTAACCGAGACACAGGGAAGTGAAGTGACCTGCCCAAGGTCACACAACAGACTTGTAAGGGAGCCGTGATTGGAACACACATCCTGACTCCCAGGCCCGTGCCTGGTAGACACTATCTACCAGTGTCCCCATCACTGACACAGCTCTCCTCCCTCGAGCATCCTCACCCTGGATACCACGGCAACCTACTACCAGGCTCGGATGCTACAACCGAGCATTGGCACGATGCTGCAGTCACTTCGGCTGTCAGTGGTTCCTGTATATCAAAAACGTTTTCAGAGTGAATGTGATTGTCAGGGGTGAGAAAGCATGATTAATTCTGGGACAAACCCCGGTACTATCATCTGAACTTCTGAACGGACGTTGTCCTACGAATCAATGCCTTACCGTGGCAGGAGAGTTTGCATACGCCATTGTAGCTTAGACCTATGCCACTGAAAGATACTCTCGCTAGGGTTACCCATAACAGAAAGTCTAATTGGAAGCTTCAAGAAAAGTTGATTTACCTGTGCTGGGCAGCAGCGCGATGAGAAAGAGTCAAACGCAGATGAACAAATCATCAAAATGTGGACCAAAGACAATGGCAGAGACTCAGGTTTTCACTGCGCAGGTGGAGGCTTTATGGATAAACTACTAGTAGTCATTCTGGCATGTGTACCCTTAGAGTTTTCTTGGAAAAACATGAAGAATTGGTTTACCGTTGCCTACGTCCATGCAGTTAACTTGAGTCTCCACCCTCGACTCTCTCCCATGCCGTTGCTGCCCAACACAGGTGAATTTTGACTTATAGCAGATTGCCTTCCACTCGCTATCCTGTGGCCAAGCTACGAATGGAATGGGTAGGCTTCTGCTTAACTTTCCCCCACCATAGCCGAGTCTTGTAGAGTACTGGAAACTGTCCATGTGCGATCCTGAGAGGGGCTGAGGATATTAGTTTGAATATAAAATCACTTCTAGACTATAAGCTTGTCGTAATCAGGGAATATAACTACCACCTCCATTATGTTGGACTCTCCCAAGCATTTAGTGCAGTACTCTGTACACAGTAACTGCTCAATAAATGTGTTTATTGACCTACAAATTTTCACAGCAGTTCATCTCTTTATGCTCTCTGGTAGTCTCCTATCTGCAATTTATTTTGTTTCTGTTTCCCCAAATAATAATGATACTTGTGGCCATAATAATGATACTAATTATACGCCAAGCATAGTAGTATGTACAGGGGTAGTTGCAAAGTAATCAGGTAAGACACGGTCTCTACCCAACACGGGACTCGCAGTCTCAGTAGCAGGGAGAACAGGCATTGGATTTCCATTTTATAGATGAGGAATCTGAGGCTCAGAGAAGTTACGTATGCTGCCAAAGGTCACACAGCAGGCAGGAGGTAGAACCAGAAATAGAACTCAAGTCCTCCGACTCCAAGAACTGGGCCCTTTCCACTGCACTATGCCATTCCTACAATACTGTGAGCTTGGAATTCCTTGACAGCACGGATCATTTGTACTAATGCTATTGAACTCTGTAGGTGCGCAGTACGTACAAATGATTGATTTCGGGAATTAATGTTGATTCCTTTATCTACTCCATTAAGGCCTGTAAATTGAAGTCTTCCCTCTTCCTGTTCAGGGAGTCAACATCATGCTCCAGAAATGTCTAACATCTTCACAGTGAGGGCATTCCTCCTGCTGGGATGATTGGAGGTCCAGGATGTGCAGCCGGTCCACGCCACGATGTTCCTCCTGATTTACCTGGCGATCCTGATGGGAAATCTCCTCATCATCACCAGCGGCGCCCTCGACCGGCACCTCCACATCCCCATGTACTTCTTCCTCAGGAACCTGGCCCTCATCGACCTCTGCTACATCTATGTCACCGTCCCCAAATCCGTCACCTTCTCCTTGATTTACTGCCGATCCATTTCCGTCTCGAGCTGTGCCACTCAGCTCTTCTTGGTGGCCTTGTTTCCTGCCTCGGAGTTTTTCGTCTTCATGGAGATATCCAACGACCGCTACATGGCCATCGGCCTCCCCCTACGCTACGAGGTCGTCATGAAACAAGGGGCTTGTGGGAAGATAGCAGTAGCCTCCTGGCTCAGCGGCGGGCTGTTCGGGGCCTTGTTTTCAGCTTCGATCTTCTCCTTGTCATTCTGCAGGTCCAACGTTGTCCAGCATTTCTTCTGTGACATCCCCTCCCTGCTGAAGATCACCTGCTCTGAAGACCACTCTGCCATCAACATAAGAGTAACCTTTGTGCTAACTATAGGTGCCATAAGCTCCATTTCCATTGTCGCCTCGTACGTGCGCATCTTCCGAGCCGTTCTGAGGATGCCAGCCATCGAGGGCTGGGCCAAAGTCTTCACCACCTGCTTGCTCCATCTCATCGTCATCACCATCGTCCTCTTCACAGACATGTTTGACTATCTCAAGCCTCCATCACACTCTTCCTCAGTGTTCAACCTGCTGATGTCCGTGTTCTATACCGATATTCCCCCGGCCCTGAACCCCCTCATCTACAGCCTGAGGAACCAGGACTTGAGAGCTGCTCTGTGGACAGTCTTAAAAAGGAGATTTCTCCCAGACTCCTCTATATTCCGAAATGTCTGTTTCCTTGCGCTAATATTCAATCCATCAGTCAATCAATCATATTTACTACAGGAGCGAAGCGTGCTGTCTGGGTTGTGGCAGGAGAGTAGCGAGGTGAGGTAGGAGGGGGCAAGTTAATGAGTGCTTCAAAGCCAGTGGTGAGGAGTTTCCGTTTGATGTTGATGGGCATGAGCAAACGCGGGAGGTTCTCAAGGAGTGGGGAAACGTAGAAAAATGATCCGGGCAGCAGAGTGAAGTATGAACTGGAGTGGGGAGAGACAGAAGGCCTAATTATTTATTTATTTTATTCGTACATATTTAGTCTATTCATTTTATTTTGTTAATATGTTTTGTTTTGTTCTCTGTCTCCCCCTTCTAGACTATGAACCCATTGTTGGGTAGGGACCGTCTCTATATGTTGCCATCTTGGACTTCCCAAGCGCTTATTACAGTGCTCTGCACAGAGTAAGCGCTCAATAAATGCGATTGAATGAATGAATGAATATCCAGGCGCTCTGACAGTGCTCTGCACACAGTAAGCGCTCAATAAAACGATTGAAAGAATGAATGAATGACAATTAGGCCCGTGCCGTTTTCACTAAATCACACTATTTCACTTCACAAGTCACAACATTGGCGGCGGCCATTTTCTCACAGGCCCTTTGGTCCATGATGGCCTCGTAGTGCGGGGGGCAGAAGCTAGTGGCGTAACGGTCATAGGACATCACCGTGAGGACAAAATACTCCGAAGTGGCAAACACGATAACCAGTAAGATCTGGGCCACACAGACCAGGAATGAGTTGGAGATGTTATTAGTCAAGTAGATGGTGATGGATTTGGGGACGGTGAAAGAGATGAGGCACAGGTCGAGGACAGGCATGTTCCTGAGGAAGAAGTACATAGGGGTGTGGAGGTACCGGTCGAGGCAACGATGAGGAGATTCCCCGTCAGGGCCACCAGGTAGATCAGGAGGAACAGTACAGCGTGGACCAGCTGCAGTTTCCGGACCTCTGAGAAACCCACCAGGAGGAATCCCGTCACCGTGGAGACATTGGGCATTTTGGGGAGGTAGCATAGGCTTTCTGCAATGGATGAGGGAAGAGCAAAAGTCAGAGTCCATTGATGGAATGAGTGAAGAAACTGACAAAACATTTGCTAGGGATTCTCTATGTAGAGGAAGCAGTTATTGAATTCAAAATGATATTTCAGTTATCCGGGAGGGATTAGGAAAGATGCAGAGTTTCACATTATTTTGCTCGATTTAAAGGGAATTCCTGAGATTGTCTCCCCTCGGCCACCCCAACAAACCCTGCTTGCATCGGTTTACAGTCTGAAGGGAGATCTTTTTCTATCTTCGTCTTCAACCCTCCCCAATGCCTGAACTTATTCACTGCCTCTGCTACCCAATACTTTGGCACATGCACACGCAGCTTCTAGCCCAGGGAACCTGATTGCAGCAGCTGCTGCAAAGTGGAAAATGAATTAGTTCAGTAATATTTATTAATCACTTACTGTGTGCATAGCACTGTACTAAATGCTGGGGAGAGTACCCTATAAAAGATGTGGTAGACATGATCCCTGCCCAAAACAAGTTTACCGTCTAGGAGCTAGGCAGCCATTAATTAGTCAACAGATCGGAGACAGTGATTGAGCGCTTACTGTGTGCAGAGCACTGTACTAAATGCTTGGAGGAATATAAAATAAATGAGTTGGTAGACATGTTTCCTCAAGGAGCTTACAGTCTAGAGTAATGGACATTACCTTCAGCAACAATATCCTGAAGGTCTGTGAATGGATTAAGTCTGGAGATGGTTACTGACAGATGGTGGGAAGAAGTGAATTAGCTAAATACTCCTTGAGAAGGTGGAATTCCAGAGGGATTTGAGGATGGGATATCATCAGGCTGGATAATTTAAAAGGGTGGATTTCCAGGCCAAAGGAAGGGTGGGAGCCAGAGGTGGGAGGAGGAAGCGTCGAAAGCGAGTCACAGTAATAAGGTTCCTTTTGGAGGGTTGGTTGAAGAAAGAGGATAATGAGGAGGAGAGTTAAAACAGGTGGATGGCACTGAAGCCAGTGATCAGTCGCAGTCCCCGTCCCACATAGGGCTCACAGTCCCATTTTCCATTTTATAGATGAGGGACTGAGGCACAGAGAAGTGAAGTGACATGCCCCAAATCCCCCAGGAGAGAAGAAGCTTGGCCCAGTGGAAAGAGCATGGGCCTGGGCTCTAATTCCAGCTCTTCCAATTGTTTGCTGTGTGACCTTGGGCAAATCACTTATCTTCTCTGTGACCCAGTTCTCCTGTTCTCCCACCTGCTCAGACTGTGAGCCCCACAAGGTACAGGGATTGTATCCCACCTGTTTAACTTGCCCAGTGCCTAGAACAATGTTTGACACATAGTAAGCACATAACAAATGCTATTAAAAAATTGAAAAAAGGAGCCGTTATTAGAACCCATGTCCTCTGACTCCCAGCCCATGCTCTGTCCACTTGGGCACACTGCCTCTCTCTTGCATCCGCCCAAAATTTGGTGGAAGAAGTCCTGTGAGGAGTAATTGGTGATGAAAGAATCTGGCTAGTGCAGTCTCGGTGATAGCCTCTTGCCCCTGCCCTGAGGGTTGAGCTGATGGTTGACGTCACCACGGCATGAGGCTGACGCCATTTCATAACGTCCAAGCCCGGCAACCAGGGTAGCCGGGTTTGGGCGGTGGACGGAGGAGACCAGGGGGCTGCCGTAGCGGCAAATGTTTTCCCTCTGTTTGTCTACGCAGCCAACGTTCCAACTCCATCCCGGACCCCTGGTTTGGACGTCTTCCCAGAGTGACCCTAACACTCACATCGATGTGCCTGATGGTCCCTCCATGTCCCTCCCCACCCCCGGTCACTCTCAAAGGGCCAGCGTGGAGCTGGGGGACCACTGACCCGCTCTCGGCTGGGCTGGTCCCCCCTTTCTCCGAGGACTCCTGGATGCAGTGGACCACGGAGGGAAAGCGAGGAGCCTCCATCCCCTCTCTGCTCTCCCGCGGAAACTGAGATGCACTTTCCAGACAGGGTCCCCGTCCCCTTAGATAAAGCAACCGCTGCTCTGATGGGTGTCCCCGGAGAACCAGAGGAAGGCGATTCGTCCCCAAAGTCTTTGAGACCCCAAACGGATGAAGATCTGGTGATGGCACTTGTCTGCAGTGTTCCGTGGCAACAGCATCCTAAAGGTTCCCGCTGTTAGTGGCCATCTGGGTCAACAAATGGGCGCTTCCGTTCTTTTTTTTCTTCAATGGTACCTGCTAAGCGCTTACTATGTGCCAGGAATTGTACTAAATCTTGGGATTCGAGACAAGTTAATCAGATTGGACATAGTCCCTGTCCCACGTAGGGCTCATAGTCTCAATCCTCATTTTACAGAAGAGGTAACTGAAGCCCAGAGAAGTGAAGAGACTTGCCCAACGTCACAAAGCAGAAAGGTAGCAGAGACAAGATTAGAACTCACGTCATTCTGACTCCCAGATCCATGCTCTATCGAACTGGCCATGCTGCGTTCCTGAGTTTCATCTTGTTCATGACCTCAAACAATCAATCGGTCATTTAATCAGTTGTATTTTCTGACTTCCTCTGATTGCAAATCTAGAAATAACGAGAAATGACTCTAAATCTATCCTCAGATCCTCAACCGGGCTGGCTTGGAGGAACAACCCAGAGAAGCAGCATGAGAAGCAGCATAGCTTAGTGGCAAGAACAAGGGCTCGGGAGTCAGAAGACTTGGTTTCTAATCTTGGCTCCGCCACTTGTCTGCTGTGGCAAGACAAGACAAAATGGCAAGCCATTTAACTTCTCTGGGCTTTAGTTACGTCGTCTGGAAAATGGGGATTAAGAGTGTGAACCTCCCGTGGGACAACATGATTATATTGTATCTACCCCAGAGAAACAGCGTGGTTCAGTGGAAAGAGCACGGGCTTTGGATTCAGAGGTAATGGGTTCAAATTCCGGCCCCGCCAACTGTCAGATGTGTGACTTTGGGCAAATCACTTAATTTCTCTGTGCTTCTGTTACTTCATCTGTAAAATGGGGATTAAGACTGTGAGCCCCACAGGGACCACCTGATCACCTTGTGACCCCCACCCCAGCGCTTACAACAGTGCTTTGCACATAGTGAGCGCTTAATAAATACCATTGAAAAA
The DNA here is from genome assembly GCF_015852505.1 of Tachyglossus aculeatus. Taxonomy (NCBI): domain Eukaryota; kingdom Metazoa; phylum Chordata; class Mammalia; order Monotremata; family Tachyglossidae; genus Tachyglossus; species Tachyglossus aculeatus. Next base: position 9,818,310 of record NW_024044829.1, on the reverse strand, counting down.
GTGCTTGACACATATTAAATACTAACCAAATGCGATTAGTATTATTATTATCATTATTGTCAGATTGGGAGGGGCTGAGGGGTTTTGAGAATGGGGTGATGGGCAGAACTCACTAATACTGTCTGGGTGAACACAATGGGAAAATCTCTGGTTTCAGAAGGAATAGGTTGTAGCCTAGGGTTCGTCCTCTTCTATCTCAGAGCTGAGACCCTGTACTAAACTGGGGTGAGGAGGTCACTGTTTTCTCTCCTCTGAATGGCCCTGTTCCCTTTCAAAATATCTCAGAGATGGAAAATGGAGAAATAATCTGTCAGCCCACATTTCCTCCTCCCCTCTTCCAATCCATAAGAGCACAGATTTCCCCATTTTCAAAGCGCCTCCATCATCCCACCACTTCCAGGATTCCTCGCACGATTCACTTTTCTTGTTCCCAAGTCATCTTCCCCCAAATACCAATCAGCCTCTTAGACCACTTCTCCTTTTTTGCACTCACACCCACCATTATAGCTTTGTACATGGTGGCTTTTATAAAGCGTACTCTTGAAGCAAACAGTCATCAATTTCCCATTCTTTCCATCCTCTTCTTTGTCATCTCATGAACTAATTTTGTGTCTATCTCTCCTGTTAGATTTTAAGCTGTTGGAAAGCAGAGATCGTGTTTAATTTATTTTGATCTCTCTGAAGTGTTCCCTACAGTACCTTCTACCCAGGATGCATTCAACAAATATCATTGTTTGATAGATGGATTGATAGGTGGATGCATAGATGGGTTGTTGGATGGATGGATGGATGGATGGATGGATGGATGGATGGATGGATGGATGGATAACAGCGTGGGTGGGTAGATGGCCGGATAGGTGGATTGATATATGAGTGGATTGTCTGCTGTGTGACCTTAGGCAAGTCACTTCACTTCTCTTTGCCTCAATTATCTCATCTGTTAAATGGGAATTGAGTCTCTGAGCACCATGTGGGATAGGGACTTGTAAAACCTGATTAACCTGTATCCACCCCACCACTTAGTACAATGCCTGTCACATAGTAAGAGCTTAACAAATATCATTATTATTATTATTATTATTGTTTTATTGTTATTGTTATTATTATGGATGGGCAGAGAGATGGGTGAACAGACAGACAGATAGATGGATGGATGGTCGGACTTATGAATGGATGGCTGGGATGAACTAATGGATTCGAGGCAAGGATTCGATCAGTCAAAATCATTCATTCATTCAATCAATCATTTTTTTTAGCGCTTACTATGTGCAGAGCACTGTACTAAGCACTTAGAAAGTACAATTCAGCAACAAATAGAGACAATCACTGCCCACAACAGGCTCACAGTCTAGAAGCAGGGAGACAGGCATCAAAACAAGTAAAGTGGCCGTCAATTCTGGGGGACAGTTTCCAGGATTGCCTCCCTTCTCCCTTTTCACCCTCCAATTTTCTGATTTTCACAACCACCGAGAGTGATCTTAAAATTCGTAGAATGACTGTTATAATTGGCAGTAGTATCAACATTATCATTATTGAATTTATTAAAAATTTATTTGCAAGAGTCTGCCAAGTACTGCAGTAGAAACGAACTAATCAGATTGGACACGTTTTCTGACCCACAGGGACTCAAGTCATAAGAGGAAGAGAGCACATATGTAATCCCGAATTTACAGAAAGAAACAAAGTGGCTACGTAGCTGTACCAAGGTCATACAGCAGGCCGGTGGCAGAACCGGGCAGAGCTTTCAAATCTCATGTCTCCTAGCCACAGGCTTATTCTTGTAAGCCATGATGCCCCCCAAACAATCACTTGTCAATCGTTCATTCATTCATTCAATCATATTTATTGAGTGCAGAGCACTTAGCACTTACATTGCACTTACAGTTTCAGTTTACTCAGCAAGTACTTAGTACTGTGTGCAGAGCACTGTACTAGGCGCTTGGAAAGTACCATTCAGAATAAAGAGGGACAATCCCTGCCCACAACGGGCTTACAGTCACACACGACTTATCAGTCTCTGTCTCAGATATTGACAAATCCTCAGACGCTGGACTTTTTCTCTGGACAGCTCTGTATATGAATACCCCCACGGTCAGAACACTGATGAGGAATGGGATGGTCTGCAGAAGAAAACAGACATTTTGTCCCTTAGAGGAGGGAGGAGGAATGTTCCCTTTAGGTCTCGCCCAGGGCTGGTTTCATGTCCCGGTTCCTCAAGCTGTAGATTAGGTGATTCAGGGTGGGGGACACCACGGTGTACAACACGGACACCAGCAGGCCTAGTACTCAGCGGGAATCTATGGATGGCTTCAAGTAAGCACCTAAGGAATTCATCACAGAGTGAGGACGACGAGGTGGGGCATGCAGTTGGAGAAGGTTTTGGCCCGTACCTCGACGGCCGACATCCTCAGCATGGCCCGGAAAATGCGCACATACGAGACGATGATGAGAATGAAGCAGACGACACCTAACGCTAACTCGGTGGTGACGTTCGCTTTGACGGCGATGTGGTCCTCGGAGCAGGTGATATTCAGCAGGGAGAGGATGTAACAGAAAAACTGCTGAACAATCCTGGACCCACAGAGGGAAAGTAAGAAGGTCGAAGCTGAAAACAAGAACCCAAACAGGCACCCACTGAGCCAAGAGGCGGCCGCCATTTTCCCACAGACCACTCTGTTCATGAAGACTTCATAGCGCAGAGGGAGGCAGATGGCAGCGTAGTGGTCATAGGACACCGTCTGAGGACAAAATATTCTGCACCTCCAAAGAACATCACCAGCAATACTTGTGCTGCACAGCTATGAAGGAGAATTCTTAACGGTTGGTCAGGGTGTTGTTGATGGATTTTGGGGACGGTGATGGAGATGTGGCAGATGTCGAGGACAGACAGGTGCCTGAGGAAGAAGTACATGGGGGTGTGAAGGCGACGGTCGATGGCGGTGACGGAAACTGTGAGGAGATTCCCCGTCAGGGCCCCCAGATAGAACAGGAGGAACAGCGCTGCCTGGACCAGCTGCAGCTCCCGATTTCCGAGAAATCACAGAATCTGCAGCACGAGGAATTTCCTTACCGTGGAGACATTGGGCATTTTGGGGGGTGGGGCAGCACTGACCTTCTGCATGTGATGAGGGAAGAGTTAGAGTCAATTCATGGGATGAGTGAAGAATTGACAGAATACTTGCTGGTGATTCTCTATGGAGAGGAAGCAGTTATTGAATTCAAAGTGTTCTTTGATTTCACCGTGGAGACAGTGAACATTTCTGGAGAATGATGTCGACTCCCTGCACAGGAAAATAGAGGGAACACCTCAATTTAGAGACATTGATGTTGTGGGTGAAGGAATAGGACTAAGTCAATCAATTCTATTTATTCAGTACTTAAAGAGGTCACGGTATTAATCTCCACTCTCACTCTCCAAGGAGCTTCTCCAAGGATCACTCTCCAAGGAGCTTCCATTCTATTGGAAGCACGAAGCTTCGAAACGTGTAGAAGCAGCGTACACTATTGAGAAGAGCACATGCCTGGGAGTCAGAGGACCTGGGTTCTAATCCCAACTCTGCCACTTGTCCGCTGCATAGCCATCGTAAAGTGACTTAGTTTCTCTACGTCTCAGTTTTCTCTACAGTAAAATGAGGATTCGATACCTCTTTTCCCTCCTACTTAGTCTGCGAATCCCTGGTGCGACACGGACTGTGTTCTACCGAATTGTCCTGAATCTCCCCCGCACGTAGTACTTTGCTTGGAAAGTAATATGCACTTAATAAATATCAAGAGTATTATTTCTGGTTGAGGATACTGAAACTAAAATGAATAGCGGGTAGGAGAGATCAGATAACATAAAGATATGAACATGACAGTTGTGAATTTTTTTTGGTGGTTTTATAGTCGAACAGGAAGTGCCTTTATATAGAAATACATCTATTTAGTGGCGAGAGAATGAGCCTGGTAGACAGAAGGACCTGGTTTCTAATCCTGTCTCTGCCCCTTGTCCGCTGTATGACCTGGGGCCAGTCACTCACCTTCTCCGTGCCTCAGTTACCTCATCTGTAAATTGGAGATTATGACTGAAAACACCATGTGGGGCATGGCCTATGTCCAATCTGATTAGCTTGTATCAACCTCAGTGCTTAGTACAGTACCTGGCATATAATAAGCTCTTAACGATACCATAAAACAAACAAGAAAAATAAAACCCTCATATGCACTAAACTGATTGAATTTGCTCAATAGTGCATTCACACCTGTACTCACACAAACACAAGCATACCTCATCATTCATCTAGTACTTTCCTCAAGCATCGCTCAACCTGCATCTGTTCCAATCCTCTACCTTCCCTCAGGAAATGTGGTGTCTTTTCACAAGGAACAAAAACTCACAATCGGCTTGAAGGCTCTCCGCCATATAATTGCACTTCACTCTCTTTCCATCGTTCAACTCGTCTTCTCAGCTCTCAGAGCAACTTTCAAGTTATTACTCACAATCGACTCTCCCATTTCCTTCCTAGCCTGGAATTCCCTGTAATTCCCTCTCTCCACGCAAAAGCAGAGCGAGCACAGTTCTTTCCAAATTCTGAGAGCCGGTAAAATCCCCCCTCCTCCAACCAGTTTCCCCGATTCATTTCCCAGCCCTCTAAACCCACTTCACCTACCTCAAGATCGAATCAACTCATTTCCATCCTCATTTAGTGGAAAAAGCATGGGTCCAGGAGTTTTCTTCTTGACCGAGAGCTCCTTGCGGGCAGCATACACATCTTCCAGCTCTATTCTATTGTACTCTTCCAGGCATAGCTTAATGGGAGTCAGAGGACATTGGTTCTAATCCTGCCTCTGCCCCTTTGCTGCTGTGGGACCTTGGACAATTCGCTTCACTTCTCTGGGCCTCAGTTTCCTCATCTGTAAAATGGTGAGCAATAATTGCATATTCATCTTTCCATTCTTTTTTTCCTTCTAGAAGGGGCAGGGAATGTGTCTGTGATGGTGTTATAAAGTGGATGGAGCACGGGTTAGGGAGTCAGAAGGAGTACGAAGGACCTGGGTTTTAATTCTGGCTCCTCCTCATGTGTGCTGTGTGACCATGGGAATGTATTTAACTTCTCCGACCCTCAGTTACCTCATCTGTAAAATGGGAGATAAGACTGTGGACTCCATGTGGAACAAGGGCTGTATCCAACCTGCTTAACCTGTATCTATCCCAGCGATTAGGACAGAGCTTGGGACATAGTAAGAGCTTAACAAGTACTATTATTATTATTATTATTATCATTATTATCATTATTATCATCATCATTATCATTACTCTCCTAAGGGCGTAGTGCACACAATAAGCGCTCAATAAATATGATTCAAGATCAATTAATTGATCGCAAATTATACTCTGTCAGCCTAGCCCAGTAGGCTGGAAAGCCCATAAAGACAGGGATTACAAACTTTCCCACTATTAGGAGATTCCCCATCAGGGCCGTCAGGTAGAGCAGGAGGCACGGCATGGACCAGCTGCAGCTCCCGGACCTCCGAGAATCCCAGGAGGAGGAATTCCCTAACCGTGGAGATGTTCATCATTGGTAGATGATGATGATTCCCTGCACAGGACAAAGATCTTCATGAGGTGAAGAAATCAACAGGAGTTTTGCCAGTGAGTCTATGGGAGGAGCAACTTATGGTATATTGGAAGAGAGTTATCAATTACAAAATGACATACAAACTTGATAAAAGACTTTCACGTAACTAGGAGGGAATTCCATAGGAGGATTGACACCGTAATTCTCGAAGTGGGGACAAGATGACAAAAATACAAGAGAGGAAAGCAGTCCCAGTAAAAGTAACAGTAATAACAGCAAACGCCCTAGTAGAAGTTGTAGTATCAATCAATCAAGCAATTAAGAAATCATATTTTTGAGCATTTACTATTTGCAGAGCATTATACTAAATACCTGGGAGAATACAATGTAACAGAGTGTTAGACATGTTCCCTCTCCATAGCCACCTTACAGTCTAAAGGGGGATAAAGATGTTAATATAAAATAAATTACGGCTATGTACAGAGACAATAAGCTCGTTGTAAGTAGGGTGTGTGTCTGTTATGTTGTTATATTATATTCTCCGAAGCATTAGTACAGTGCTCTACACACAGAGCTCTGCTTTTAGCGCAATAAATATTCTTTCATTCAATCGTATTTGTTGAGCGCTTACTTTATGCAGAGCACTGTACTAAGCTGATTCACCGAATTGTAGTAGTAATAACAGTGTTTATCGAGCCCCCAGCGGACACAAAAGCAAGGATATACCAACCCTAGAAGGCACACTGAAGCCTGAAGTACACAAATTCATTCTCACATCCCATGTTGCAGCTAAACATTCTCGTATCCAAACACATAATGCCCTCACATGTATTCCTGCTTACTCACAGACCGGGGTTCTCCCACAGACGGTCACACAGAATCAATCGTATTTATCAAGCGCTTCCTTTGTGCAGAGCACTGGGGTAATCACTTGGGAGAGTGAAATACATCATTTTGGTAGACGTAGATACCCATAAATGCATCTAGTCACTCATTCGGCTCTTCCCTGACCCCCAGCTATTTTCCCTAGGGAGAGATTTAGAGCATTCCCCACTGTCCCCTACCCAGATGGGAATTGAATGAATGAATGAATGAATTTGCTCCCTGATTCTCTTACCCTGCCTTGGTCACGCGCACACACGTGTGCACACACATCCAAAGCTGCGGGTCTGGGGATTCCAACTGCAGCTGTCTCTAAACGAGGAAAATGAACTGCAGAGTGAAGCCTGGTCAAACAAGGAAAGGTCTGGCATGGGACATCAATTACATATGTCTCCTCGGTCTTGGCGGAGGCCTGGGGAAATGATTGATCGATGGTATTTACTGAGCGCTTACTGTGTGTGGAGCACTGGACTAAAGGGTTAAGAACAGAACAATCAAACAGAGGGAAGGATGATGGAGGGATGTTGGAGGGTCGATTAGAGTATTGTCAGCTCTCAAAGAAGCTTTCTACTTCTCTAATAATCTAATCTGGCGTGGAGACACTGGGCATTTTTGAGAGGCAGTATGGAATTTCTGCATGTAATGAGAGAAGTACCAAAGTTAGAGTCAATTGATGGGGTGAGTGAAGGAATTGACGGGACACATGTTGGTGATTATCCATGGAGAGGAGAAAATTATTGAATTCAGAATGATCTTTGAGTTCAACGTGGAGACACTGAACAATTTGGGGGAATGATGTCGACTCCCTGCACAGGAAGAGGGAGGGAAAACCTAAATTCAGAGACACTGATGTTGTGGGTGAAGGAATAGGACTAAGTCAATCAGTTCTATTTATTGAGTACCTACAGAAGACACGGTATCAGTATATGTGAGCACTGCCCTCAAGGAGTTTCCATTCTATTGGAAGCACCAATCTTCGAATCGTGGAGAATCAGAGTGCACTGTTGGGAAGAACACAGGCCTGGCAGTCAGAGGACCTGGGTTCTAATCCAAGGGACTACCAGTTTTCTGCTGCATAGCCATGGGAAAATGACTTACTTTCTCTCCACCTCAGTGTTCTGATTAGTAAAATGAGGATTCGATACCTGGTTTCCCTCCTACGTAGTCTGCGAATCCCTGGTTCGATACGGACTGTGTTCTACTAGATTGTCCTGAATCTCTCCCAGCACTTAATGCATTGCTTGGCACATAATAAGTACTTAATAAATATCAAAATAATTATTTTTGTTTGAGGAGATTGAAACTAAAATGAATAGCAGATAGCAGAAGACAGAGAACATATAGATATGTTCATGACTGTTGTGAAATTTTTAGGTGGTTGTAGAGTCAAAGAAGAAGTGCTTATACACATAAATTCATCCATTTAGAGGATAACAGACATTCCATCTGGTGGGCAGAAGGACCTGAATTCTAATCCTGTCTCCATACCTTGTCTGCTCTGTGACCTGGGACCAGTGACTTATTTTCTCTGTTCTTCGGTTACCTCCCCTGAAAAATGGGGATTACAACGGTGAGCACTATGGGACATGGACTATATTCAACCGGGAGAAGCAGCGTGGCTCAGTGGAAAGAGCACGGGCTTTGAAGTCAGAGGTCATGGGTTAAAATCCCGGCTCCACCAATTGTCAGCTGTGTAACTTTGGTCAAATCACTTCACTTTTCTGGGCCTCGGTTACTTCATCTGTAAAATGGGGATGAGGTCTGTGAGCTCCCCATGGGACAACCTGATCACATTGTAACTTCCCTAGCGCTTAGAACAATGCTCTGCACATAGTAAGCGCTTAATAAATGCCATTATTATTATTATTATTATTATTATTATTTATCCACCCCAGTGCTTAGTACAATACGTGGCACAAGATAAGCACTTAATGATACCATAAAACAAACTTAAAACAAAAAAACTATGCATACTCCAAACTGATTACATTTGCTCACATAGCTGCATTCACATTTGTACACACACAAACACAAGTAAACCCATTCATTAATTCATTCAATCGTGCTTATTGAGCGCTTACTGTGTGCAGAGCACTGTAGTAACTCCTTGGGAAGTACACGTTGGCAACATATAAAGACAGTCCCTACACAGCAATGGGCTCACAGTCTAGAAGGGGGAGACAGACAACAAAACAAAACATGTGGACAGGTGTCAAGTCATCAGAATAAATAGAAATCAAGCTAGATGCACAGCATTAACAAAATAAATAGAATGGTAAATATGTACAAGTAAAATAAATAGAGTAATAAATTTATAAAACATACATACAGATGCTGTGGGGAGAGGCAGAAGGTAGGGCGGGGGGATGGGGAGGAGGAGAGGAAAAAGGAGGTTCAGTCTGGGAAGGACTCTTGGAGGAGGTGAGCTCTGAGTAGGGCTTTGAATGCAGGAAGAGACCTAGCTTGGCGGATGTGCGGAGGGAAGGGCATTCCGGGCCAGAGGGAGAACGTGGGCCCTGGTTTATGGCGGGACAGCCGAGAACGAGGCCCAGTGAGGAGCAGAGGGTGCGGGCTGGGCTGTAGAAGGAGAGAAGGGAGGTGAGGTAGGAAGGCTGCCACTGTCCGCCTCCTTCGCTCTTATGCTCGAGCTGCCGAACGCTGCTGGCGAAAGTCTAAACACCATGCCAACCTCGTTCACTTCAACTTTATCTTTTCCTGCCTTAACCAAGCCCTCTCCTCTGCCAGACAAAACTACTTTTCCTCCCTTATTGACACCCATGCCCATCATCCCCGTCAGCTCTTCCGTACATTCAACTCCCTTCTCAGGCCCCCGGTTCCTCCCCCTCCCCCTTCCCTCACACCCAACGATCTGGTCTCCTACTTCATTAATAAAATTAAACCTATCAGGTCTGACCTCCTCAAAGTCATTCCCCCTCCTTCTGCAACCCCCCGGCTCTCAACGCTCTCCGCGACTCTCCCATCCTTCCCAGCCGTATCCTCAGAGGAGACCTCCTCCCTCCTCTCAAGTGCTACTCCGGCCACCTGTGCTTCTGACCCCATTCCCTCTCATCTCCTGAAATCTCTCGCTCCGTCCCTTCTCCCCTCCTTAACGTCCATCTTCAACCGCTCACCCTCCACTGGTTCCTTCCCCTCTGCCTTCAAACATGCCCATGTATCTCCCATCCGAAAAAAACCTTCTCTTGACCCCACCTCACCTTCTAGTTATCGCCCCATGTCCCTCCTACCATTTCTTTCCAAACTCCTTGAACGAGTCGTCTACACGAGCTGCCTCGAATTCCTCAACACCAACTCGACCCCCTCTAGTCTGGCTTCCGTCCCCTACATTCCACGGATACTGCCCTCTCAGATGTTAAAAATGACCTCCTGCTTGCCAAATCCAATGGCTCATACTCTATCTTAATCCTCCTCGACCTCTCAGCTGCCTTCGAGACTGTGGACCACCCCCTTACCCTCAACACGTTATCCAACCTTGGCTTCACAGACTCCGTCGTCTAATGGTTCTCCTCCTGTCTCTCCTGTCGTTCATTCTGAGTCTCTTTTGCAGGCTCCTCTTCTCCCTCCCAACCCCTTACTGTGGGGGTTCCTCAAGGTTCGGTTCCTGGTCCCCTTCTGTTCTCGATCTACACTTATTCCCTTGGTGATCTCATTCGCTCCCACGGCTTCAACTATCATCTCTGCACTGATGACACCCAAATCTACATCTCTGGCCCTGCTCTCTTCCCCTCTCTACATGCTCGCATCTCCTCCTGCCTTCAGGACATCTCCATCTGGATGTCTGCCCGCCACCTAAAACTCATCATGTCCAAGACTGAACTCCTTGTCTTCCCTCTAAAACCCTGCCCTCTCCCTGACTTTCCCATCACTGTTGACGGCACCACCATCCTTCCCGTCTCACAGGCTCACAACCTTGGTGTCATCCTCGAATCTGCTCTCTCGTTCATCCCTCACTTCCAAGCCGTCCCCAAAACCTGCCGGTCTCAACTCCGCAACATTGCCAAGATCGGCCCTTTCCTCTCCATCCAAACCGCTACCCTGCTCGTTCAAACTCTCATCCTATCCCGTCTGGATTACTGTATCAGCCTCCTCTCCGATCTCCCATCCTCATGTCTCTCCCCACCTCAATCCATGCTTCACGCCGCTGCCCGGATTGTCTTTGTCCAGAAACGCTCTGGGCATGTTACTCCCCTCCTCAAAAATCTCCAGTGGCTACCAATCAATCTGTGCATCAGGCAGAAACTCCTCACCCTCGGCTTCAAGGCTCTCCATCACCTCGCCCCCTCCTACCTCACCTCCCTTCTCTCCTTCTACAGCCCAGACCGCACCCTCCATTCCTCTGCCGCTAGTCTCCTCACCGTGCCTCGTTCCCGCCTGTCCCGCCGTCGGCCCTCGGCCCACGTTATTCCCCTGGCCTGGAATGCCCTCCCTCCGCACATCTGCCAAGCTAGCTCTCTTCCTCCCTTCAAGGCCCTACTGAGAACTCACCTCCTCCAGGAAGCCTTCCCAGAATGAGCCCCCTCTTTCCTCTCCTCCTCGTCCCCCTCTCCATACCCCCATCTTACCTCCTTCCCTTCCCCACAACACCTGTATATATGTATATATGTTTGTACATATTTATTACTCTACTTATATTACTTGTATATCTCTATTCTATTTATTTTATTTTGTTAATATGTTTGGTTTTGTTCTCTGTCTCCCCCTTGTAGACTGTGAGCCCACTGTTGGGTAGGAACCGTCTCTATATGTTGCCAACTTGTACTTCCCAAGGGCTTAGTACAGTGCTCTGCACACAGTAAGCGCTCAATAAATACGATTGATTGTTTGATTGATTGAGGGGGCGAGTTGATGGAGAGCCTTGAAGCCGAGAGTGAGGAATTTTTGCTTGATGTGTAGGTTAACTGGTAGCCACTGGAGATATTTGAGGAGGGGAGTAACATGCACAGAGTGTTTCTGCACAAAGATGATCCGGGCAGCAGAGTGAAGTATAGACTGAAATGGGGAGAGACAGGAGGATGGGAGATCATAAAGGAGGCTGATGCAGTAATCCAGTTGGGATAGTATGAGAGATTGTACCATTAATATAGCGGTTTGGATGGAGAGGAAAGGGAGTATCTTGGCGATGTTGCGGAGGGTGAGTCAGGCAGGTTTGGGGGACGGATTGAATGTTAGGCGTGAACGAGAGAACAGAGTCGAGGATGACACCAAGGTTGTGGGCTTGTGAGACAGGAAGGATGGTAGTGCCATCCACAGTGATGTGAAAGACAGGGGGAGGGCTGGGTTTGGGAAGGAAGATAAGGAGTTCAGTCTTGGACATATTGAGTTTTAGTTCGCAGGAAGACATCCAGATGGAGATGTCCTGAAGCCTGAAGGAGACCCGAGTCTGGAGGGAGGGAGAGAGAGCAGAGGCAGAGATGTAGAGTTGGGTGTCATAGTTGAAGCCGTGGGAGCTAATGAGTTCACCAAGGGAGTGAGTGTAAATAGAGAGCAGAAGGGGACCAAGAACCGACCCTTGAAGAACCCCTCCTTGACTTTGTCAAGGTCACATAGTGGACACATGGTAGAGCCGGGATTAGAACCCAGGTTCTGTAACCCCCAGGCCCGTGCTCTTTCCACTAGGAAGCGCCCCTTCTCTAGATGGATGAGCCTTGCTCAGAGTCAATCCAAGGAGATAGAAACTAAAGCATCAAGGCATCAATAGGAACTTTGTATCCTGTGTGATAGGACTTTCACCTAGGACCCTCCCCAGGGCCGCCTTCATGTCGCGGTTTCACAGGATTTAGATGAGGGGGTTTCAGGGCGGGGGGCACCACCGTGTAGAACATGGACACCAGCAGGTCTATATAAGAGGAAGAGTCTGAAGGTGGATATAGGTTAGAGAAGGCAGCAATGGTGAAAAACACGGCTTGATGGATGGCAAGGTGAGGCAGGCAGGTGGAGAAGGCTTTGGCCCGGCCCTCGGCGGCCAGCATCCTCAGCACAGCTCCGAAGATGCACATGTACTAGATGACGATGAAGACAAAGCAGAAGACGCCAGAAAGGGCCCCAGTGAATACGAACACAACGATGACAAGGTGTATTTCGGAGCAGGAGAGTCCTGCCTCCTGATATGGAGGCGATATCACAGAAGAACTGTCGGATCAGGAAGGAACTGCAAAAGGGTAGCGAGAACGTCCCAGATGATGGCATCATTGCAAACAGGCCCCCGCCGAGCCAGGAGGAGGCGGCCATCTCCCCACAAGCCCTTTGGTCCATGAGGACCTCGTTGCTTTGGGGGAAGCAGATGGCAGCGTAGCGGTTGTAGGCCATAGTCGTGAGGAGGAACAGCTCTGAGGCAGCAAACAGAACCACCGAGAAGAACTGGGTGGCACAGCCTAGGACGGTAATGGATCTATGGACGTTCAGGGAGTTGTGGATGGATTTGGACACGGTGACGGATTTGAGGCAGATGTCAAGGACGGACCTCCTGAGGAAGTAGTACTTTGGAGGGTGGAGGCGCCTGTCGAGGTTGGTGACGGCGACGATGAGGAGATTCCCTGTCAGAGGTGCTAGGTAGACCAGCAGGAACAGCACAGCCTGGACCAGCTTCGGTCCTCCGAGAATCTCAGCAGCAGGAATTTTTTCCCCTTGGTAACATTGACCATTTCCGGGGGATTGCCGAGATCACCTATGGAGAAAAGAAGGTAAATCTCAGCCCTACAGCATTTATGCCCATAGACGTAGTTTATTTATTCATATTATTGTCTGTCTCCCCCATTAGACTGAGCCCTCACTGTATGTAGAGGACTGTATTGAGCTCTTGGGTGAGAACAATACAGCCTAGTGTAGACATAGTCCCTGCCCACAGTGAACCTACAGTCTAGAGGAATTAGTCTGTCAATCAATAGTATTTATTGAGTGCTTACTGTGCGAGAAGCACTGTACTAAACACTTCGAGTGTACAATACCACAGAGTTGACAGATACAATTCTTGCCCACAATGAGCTTACAATCTGGAGGAGGACACAAGCATTAATATAAATAAATAAGTTACAGATACGGACATAAGTGCTGTGGGACTGAGGTTAGAGTGGCTATGAAATGCCCAAAGGATTCAGAACCAAGTGTCCATCAATAATGCTACTTACTATGCACAGACCTCTATACTAAGTGCTTGGGAGAGTACAACAGATTTAGTGGACATGATTCGTACTCTCACGCAGCTGACAGTCGAGTGGGGAAGGCAGACCCTAAAAAATATCACAGATATATTGGAAAAGTAGCATGGCGAAGTGGATAGAGCACGGGCTTGGGAGTCAGAAGGTCATGGGTTCTAATCCTGTCTCTACCATCTGTCTGCTGTGTGGTCTTAGGAAAGTCACTTTACTTTTCTTTGTCTCAGTTCCCTCATTGCTAAAATGGGGATGAAGACAGCCACATGTGGGACAGGGGCTGTGTCCAACCTCATTTGCTTGTATTCACCCCAGCACTTTGTACAGTGCCGGGAACATAATAGGCACGCGACAAATACAACAATTATTATCATTGTTATAGGAGGAAGAAGGGAAGTGACTGTGTAAGAGTGGGGTTTAAAGAAATAGGGTGTGTGCTACAGGATGTTCCGAGTAAATAAGTGTTTGATTGTCATAAAGCGTGAGGTGGTAGTTTTGGGATTAAAACCCGGTGAGAAAAATAATAATCAGGGACGTCTTCCTGGAAGAGATTTTATTTTAGACAGAGATTGGAGGTGGGAGACAGAGAGCGAGAACCAGTGAGTAGGTGGACTTGCAAGAGTCTAAGGTTGCGAGCTGGGGCTACTGGGACAGGAGACTGAATCAGAGAGGAAGTACATACCTGATGGTGGTCCCTTAGGGTAGCATGTGGTCTCCCTACATGTCATTTTGCTACAACCACCCCTGGAACTTGTCACTGGGGGACAGCTGATCATCTCCTGCCACTTGCTCCCAAGTCAGTAAGTCACCGTCCCGGGACCTTGGAATACAGGCATCGTGTCCGAACTGCAGAAATCAGTACAGGGATCGGAGGCGGAGTGAGACTGAAGTTGGAATTAGACACTCGGGACAGAAGACAGCTTTCTGTAATGTCCGTACCTGATACGGGACAGACAAACTATAAACCAGGCTGCCCCATATATACAGCCACCCCAAACCCATCTCTAAATTTCCTTCTGTCTGGGATATTTCCCCCATGTCTCTCACGCTTCAGTTTTAACCACTTTCTTCTGCTCGCCTTCGTGGCTTCAACTCCCATCTCTACACAGATACTTCCCAAATCTTTCACTCCCTTCCAAGCCACTCTTACTTGCTCCTTAATTCATCCTCCCTCCCATCTCCATAGCACAGATGTAGATTCCCAAATCTACATCTCCACCCTTGATCACTCTCCTTCTCTTCAGTTCATTCTCCTTCAGGGCATCTTTATTTGGATGCCCCCATCCCTACCTCAAATTTAACATGTCTTTAAAAGAGCTTCTCATCTTTCCTCCCAAACCCTGTCTTCCCTCAGACTTTTCAATCACCGTCGCCTTCAGGGCATATATACTTGGATATCCCATTCACATCTCAAACCTAATATGTCTAGTATGTCTAAAATAGAGCTTCTCGTTTTCCCACCCAATCCCTGTTCTCCATAAGACTTTTCAATCACTGTAGAGAACATCATCATCCTCCCTATCTCACAAGCTGGTAACCTTGGCTTTATCCTCCACTTATTTCTCTTCAGCCTGTCACCAAATCGGGTCGGCTCTACCTTCATGAAATCCCTAGAATCCCCCTTTTGCTCTCCATCCAAACTGCTACCACGTTAATCCAAACACTTACCCTACCCATCCTTGATAACTGCAACAGCCTCCTCACTGACCTCCCTGCCTCCAGTCTCCCTCCTCCCCCAGGTCCCTACTTCACTCTGCTGCTCACATTGTTTTATTGAAAATGTTCCATCCATGTCTCCCCGCTTCTCAAAAGCCTCCGATAATTGTCCATCGTCCTCTACATCAAAAGGAAAGGCCTCACTATCAGCTTTAAGGTACTCAATCAGCTTTCCCCTTCCTACCTCAACTCCCTGATTTCCCACACACTTTGCTCCTCAAACATTAACTTACTCACTGTACCTCTATCTCGTCTGTCTCGTGGAAGACCCATACCCCACTTCCTCTCTCTGGTCTTGACCTCCCTTCCACTTTCTATCCTACAGACCGCCACCACTCTTCCCATTTTCAAATCCCTACCCAAATCACACTTATTCCAGAAAGCCTTCCCAGAAGACAACCTCATTTCCCTACAAGATTAGCCCACTCTTCCACGTAGCCTATGCACTTGGGTGTATAACCCTTAAGGATTTCGATACTCATCACCTCCCAGCCCTGTAATATTTGTGTACATTATTCTTACACTCTGTCAACCCTTGTCTGTAATTCAT
The DNA here is from genome assembly GCF_015852505.1 of Tachyglossus aculeatus. Classification (NCBI taxonomy): domain Eukaryota; kingdom Metazoa; phylum Chordata; class Mammalia; order Monotremata; family Tachyglossidae; genus Tachyglossus; species Tachyglossus aculeatus. The sequence continues at coordinate 9,802,438 of NW_024044829.1, read as the reverse complement.
TTAAGATATAGCCTCCTGCACTAGATTGGAAGATCCTTGAAGGCAGAGGAGGTCCGGAGAATGCTGTGCCTGTCCACAGACAATGAGAAGAAGCCTAGCCTAGTGGACAGAGCCCTGACCTGGGAGTCAGAAGGACCTGGCTTCTAATTCCGGCACCACCACTTAACTGCTGTGCTATCTTGGGCAAGTCACTTCACTTCCCTGTGCTTCTGTTTCATCATCTGAAAAAAGGGGATGAATACTGTGAACCCCATGTGTACCCCATGAATACTGTGTCCAATCTGATGTTTGCATCTACCCCAGTGTTTAGTACATAGTACTACTACATGGCACACGATAAGTGCTGAATAAATCCCCGTCCATCCTTGTAACCCACCCAGAGGATCTGGAGGATGGAGAGCAATTGAGACGCCGGAGGGAGAGAACTGTTTAATCTGTGGAGACGTTAAGAGAGAGGGGAGCCTTCTCCGGTTCTCTGTCACCACCGGCTCTCTGTGAATTCTTTCCCATCTGTGTTCTCCCCGGCCCAGACTCACCGGTCAGTCTGGGGTGAGAGGATGTTAGTCTCTGCTATCCTACAACCTTCCTCTCACCTTCTGGACGTCGTCCACAGGAGGGACTCCAGGAGACGTGGAGGGTCCTGGCTCCTCTTCCCTCTCTTGCCTGAAGCATGATGGGCTCTCGGTGAGGCAGGGCCTTTCCGGACAAGCTTTCTGCCATTCCATCTGGGATTTCTCCTGGGGTAAAGGCCACACCTTGGGCTGAGGGACCTCATTAAGTCCCTTTCGGAGCTGGTTTCCCGGGGGCAGGCATCGTTGAGGCCCTGGCCCCACAGACAGGGTAGCGGCCCTGCCCCAGTTGGCCACTTTATGGGGACCACGTGACCCACCAGCCGGATGTCTCTCACGGAGAGGACCTCCAGTTAAATTGTGAAGGCTGTGAAACGTCCAACGTGACTGCTACGTAGGGAAGGACACATTTCATCATTCCCATTTTAGAGTTGAGGTCTTTGAGGCCCGGAAACATTAAGTGAGTTCTTTAGCAGGCTACAGGCTGAGCCAGAGCTAGAATCCAGGTTCTGGACTCCCTAGCCCATTAGGCTTTTCCCAGGCTGTGCTGGTGGGTGAAGCCGGCCATCTGAGAAGGATAAACTAGACCTCTCCATTCTTGGTCCAGCACCTCAAACATTCCCTTTCTAGTTCGACTGACCACACTCTTTCCTTTCCACAACTGTCCTAGACATTGAGACCTCGGCCATTTGCTATTCTTTTGCCCTTTATAATAATAATAATAGTAATAATAACATTTATTAAGTTCTTATTATATTCCAGGCACGGTACTAAGCGCCGGGTGGATGCAAGCAAATCAGGTTGAACACAGTCCCTATTCCACGTGGGGCTCACACTCTCAATCTCCATTTTACAGATGAGGTATCTGAGGCATAGAGAAGTTGTGACTTGCCCAAGGTCCCCCAGCAGACAAGTGGCTTATCCTCCCTGTCCTCCATAGACAAGTCCCTCTCTCTTCCTTCACTAGTCGCCTAGTTACCGAAGACAGCCGAGGTGAAAAACACTGTCTTGATGGTGATGTGGGGCAGGCAGGTGGAGAAGGCTTTGCCCAGGCCCTCGGAGGCCGGCATCCCCAGCAGGGCCAGGAAGTGGCGCATATACGAGACGATGATGGAGACGAAGCAGGAGAAGGCCAAAAGGGCCCCGGTGACTATGATCACATCGATGACGAGGTGCGTTTCGGAGCAGGAGAGTCGGACCACAGAGGGGATATCACAGAAAAACTGTCTGATCAGGACGGACCCGCAGAAGGGTAGGGAGAGCGTCCCAGAGGACATCGTCACTGCAAACAGCCCCCTGCCTAGCCATGAGGCGGTGACCGTATTTCCACAGGCCCCTCGCTCCATGATGACCTCGTAGCACAGAGGGAGGCAGATGGTGGTGTAGCGGTGGCAGGACATCGCCGTGAGGAGGAACACCTCTGAGGTGGCAAACAGGATCACCGAGAAGAGCTGGGTGGCACAGCCCAGGAAGTAAATGGATCTAAGTTCGGTCAGGGAGTTGTGGATGGATTTGGGAACGGTGACAGTGATGTAGACTGAGACTGTGAGCCCACTGTTGGGTAGGGACTGTCTCTATGTGATGCCAATTTGTACTTCCCAAGCGCTTAGTACAGTGCTCTGCACATAGTAAGCGCTCAATAAATACGATTGATTGATTGATTGATTGATGTAGCAGAGGTCGAGGACGGACATGTTCCTGAGGAAGAAGTACATGGGGATGTGGAGGTGCCTGTTGAGGGGCGGTGACGGCAACGATGAGGAGATTCACCGTCAGGGCCGCCAGGTAGAACAGGAGGAATAGCGTGGCATGGACCAGCTGCAGTTCCTGGACCTCCGAGAATCCCAGCAGGAGGAATTCCCTCACCTCTGTGCGGTTGACCATTTCCCAAGGATTGCTGAGACCACCTAAAAAAACGATGAGGTGGAAGCTCTTTCAGAACCTCAGCAGTCAATGACAGTCAAATCAATCCATCAATTGTATTTACTGAGCACTTACTTTGCGCAGAGCACTATACTCAGCGATTGGGAGAGTGTAACATCCAGAGTTTTCTGACATATTTACTGCCCATGAGGACTAGAGGGGAAGACATACATTGCAATAAATTTCAAATATGTACATTAGTGCTGTAGAGATGAGAGTGGGAAGAATAAGGGGTGCAAATCGTAGTGCAAGGGCAAGACAGAAGGGAGAGGAAGTAGGGAAAATGAGGACTTAGTCGGGGAAGGCCTCTTGGAGGTGATGTGATTTTAAGAGGTCTCTGAAAGTGGGGAAAGCGAGGGCTGGCAGAGTAGACAGTGAGGCTTAGTGGAAAGAGCAAGGGCCTGAGAGTCAGAAGCACCTGGGTTCCAGTTCTGGCTCTGCCACTTGCCTGTTGTGTAACCTTGTGCAAGTCACTTCACTTCTCGGTGCCTCAGTTCTCTCACCAGCTAAATGGGGATTAAATCCATGAGCCCCATGTGGAGCGGGGACTATGTCCAATCTGTTAAACCTGGATCTACCCCAAACCTTAGAACAGTGCTGTCAAATACAATCACTATTATTATATGAAGAGGGGGGGAGTTCCAGGTCAGTGGAATGGCATGAGCATCATTAGCGCAATAGATGAGACCACATTACAGTGAGTAGGTTGGTTTTAGATGAGCCAGATGTGTGGAATGGGTGACCCTGAGAAGCTGTCCCTCTTAACCTTCAATCTTCAGACAGAAGGAAACCAATATCAATCAATCGATCACATACCTTGAACACCTACTACGTGTAGAGCAATGTGCTGAGCACAACTAATTAAATGATTTCTCACCAGATGTGGTCTGTTTCATGGAAAATCTGGGGTAGGAGAGCCTCTTTTCTACCACGTGAGCTTAACCCCCACTTAGTTGTCAGTGACGGCCCTCTCAAAGGACCGTGTCTAATGTAGCCACAGTCGTTCTCTTCCTCGGAACTGAGCACGGTTCTCTTCTGATAGTAGGTGCTTAGTAAACACCTCTGAGATGGCAGACGTTACCACGTCCGACTATATTTCCCCAAGCCTCAAGAAATTCCAGGGTTGTCCGTCCACTTCTGCGTCAAACATAAACTCCTCATCATCATCTTTAAAGCTCTCAATCCTCTTACTCCGTCCTATTTCACCTCGCTACTCTCCTACTACAAGCCAGCCCGCACACTTTGCTCTTATAATGCCAACTTATTCACCGTACCTCCATCTCGTCTCTCCGGACAATGACATCCCGTCTACTTCCCGTCTCTTGCCTGGTATTTCCTCCCACTTAATAGCCGACAGACGTTCACTCTCCCCACCTTCAAATCCTTATTAAAATCACATCTCCTCCAAGAGGCCTTCTCCGACTAATTCCTGATTTCCTCTTCTCACATGCCCTTCCGTGTCGCTCGTCTCTTCAGTCTGTCCCCTTTATTCACCTCTCTTTCGATCCCATGGCACTTTTGTGTAGATAAATAATTAATGTATTTCTATTAATGTTTGTTTCCCCTTCTAGAATGTAAGCTCCTTACGTGAAGGGAATATGTCTGCCAATCTTGTAATTTACTCTCCAAAGAACTTAGCACGGTGCTCTCCACAGTTTGTGCTTGATAAATATGATCGATTGGCCACCCAGATCCTTTGTCACCGATCCATCCCCGTCCATCCCCGCTGCCCACCCAGTAGATCCATGGGATGGAGAGCCATGGAGACGCGGCAGGGAGAGATCTGTTTTTTGCATGGAGGAGTGAGAAGATTCTAGTTCTCTTTCACCGCCATCTCCCCTGTAAGACTCCCTATCCACCCGTGTTCTCACCAGCACAGACTCACTGGTCAGCAGGGAGCGAGCGGGCTCTGGTCTCTGTCGCCCTTCAACCATCCCCCGTCCCCTCAGCTCCCGGACGTCGGCCGCGGTAGGATCTCCGGGGCGTGTGTAGGGTCCTGGCTCTTTTGGCTTCCTGGTTGTAGTGCGTCAGGCCCTTGGCGAAGCCGGGCCTTTCCGGAAATGTTCCCTGCAGGACTCCCCCCGCCCCAAGGGGACGGGTCACAGGTTGGGCTGAGGGGCCTCATTGTATCCTGTTCGGGCCTGGTTCCCCGTGGTCCCGGCGCCTCTGGGGACCTTGGGGTACTTGGGTGGGGTAGTTGCCCAGCCCCACGTAACAACCCCATTGGAGATTCTGTAATCCATCGCACTGGCGTGCGTCTCACAGGAAGAACCTCAAGAGGAACTGCAGAGGTGACAAGGAGGTGTCCACCCTGGATTTTGTCAGTAACTCACCGGCTTCATCCACTTCACGGCTGTGGGATGACCATTTCAAAATGGTTTGTTTGGATGTCCCAGTCCTCCCTCCTTCAGACCTCACTTTAACCCTCCCACTCTCTAACTTCCCAGCCCTCTCTAAGACTACGCTCATTGTGTCAACGTCTGTCGGTATTCAATTCCCACCCTCACTTTATGTCTTTAACTCCACATAGGATGCACTGCTACGTTGAGGGCACATTTCCTCCAAGAAGCCTTTCCCGGCTAAGCCCTCAATTCCTTGTCTCCCACCCCTTTCTGTGTCACCTTGATTTGTTCCCTTTTTCATCCGCCCAGTCCCAGAACACAATTGTACATATCCATAATATATTTATTGATATTAATGTCTGTCTCCCCATCTAGACTGTCGTAAGCCTTTGAGAGGGAATGTGTGTCTTATATCTTTCTATTACACTCCCCCAAGTGCTTAGTACAGTAGTCAGGACACAGTTAGTGCTCACTAAATACAGTTCATCGTTTGATGAATTCACTGAATCATATTTACTTCGCGCTCACTGTGTGCAGAACACCACTAAGCTCTTAGAACAATCAATCCTGCCTGGAGGGCTGAGAGAAGATAAATGACCAAGCACAAAAGAGCACCCTGAAAGATGGGGGTAATAATGGTAAAAGCATTTGTTGAGAGCTTACTATCTGCCATGGGCTGTACTAAGTGCTGGGGTAGAATGAAGACAAAGGAGTTGGAAACAATCCCTGTCCAAGTTATAGTCTAAATAGGAAGGAATATGATTTAATCCCCATTTTACAGTTTCAGAAAAACTGAAGCCCAGAGAAGTTAAGTGACTTGCCCGAGGTCTCACAGTGGTCACGTGGCAGAGCCGGCATTCGAACGCAGGTCCTCTGACTCCCAGGCCTGGGCTCTTTCCAATAGGAAACGCTGTTTCTCTAGTTGGATGACTCTTGCTCAGAGTCAATCCAAGGAGAGAGAAACCAAAGGATTAAGGCATCATTAGGAACTTTCTATCCTGGGTGAAAGTACTCCCACCTAGGACCCTCCACATGGCGGCCTTCACATCCCGGTTCCTCAGGCTGTAGATGAGGGGGTTCAGGGTGGGGGGCACCACGGTGTAAAACACGGACACAAGCAGGTCCAGAGCTGAGGAGGAGTCTGAGGGTGCGTGCAAGGTACCGAAGGCAGCCGAGGTGAAAAACACGGTCGTGACGACGAGGTGGGGCAGGCAGGTGGAGAAGGCTTTGGCACGGCCCTCGGCGGCCGGCATTCTCAGTACGGTCCGGAAGATGCGCACGTAAGAGACCACGATGGAGACGAAGCAGTACATAGCCAACAGGGCCGCGGTGACTACGATCACATCGATTACGAGGTGCGTTTCAGAGCAGGAGAGTCGGACCACGGAGGCGATATCACAGAAGAACTGTCGGATCAGGAAGGACCCGCAGAAGGGTAGGGAGAATGTCCCAGAGGATGACGTCACTGCAACCAGCCCCCCACTGAGCCATGAGGTGGCTGCCAACTTCCCACAGGCCCCTCGGTCCATGATGACCTCGTAGCGCAGGAGTAGACAGATGGCGGCGTAGCGGTCATAGGACATCGCCGTGAGGAGGAACACCTCTGAACCACCAAACAGGACCACCGAGAAGAGCTGGGTGGCACAGCCCAGGAAGGAGATGGATCTACAGTCGGTCAGGGAATTGTGGATGGATTTGGGGACGGTGACGGAGATGTAGCAGAGGTCGAGGATGGACAGGTTCCTGAGGAAGAAGTACATGGGGGTGTGGAGACGCCGGTCGAGTGCGGTGACGACGACGATGAGGAGATTCCCCACCAAGGCCGCCAGGTAGACCAGAAGGAACAGCGCAGAGTAGACCAGCTGCAGCTCCCGGACCTCCGAGAATTCCAGCAGGAGGAACGTCACCTTGGTGACATTGACCATTTCTGGGGGATTACGGAGATCACCTATGGAGAACGTGAGGTGGAATCTCAGCCCCACGGCATTTATGTCCATAGCTATATTTTATTTATTCGCATTAATGTCTGTCTCCCCCATTAGACTGAACATTTACTATATGTAGAGAACTGTATTGAACAATACAGCAGAGTTGGTAGACACATTCCCTGCCCACAGCGAACCTACAGTCTAGAGGAATCAGTCTGTCAATCAATGGTATTTATTGAGTGCTTACTGTGCGAGAAGCACTGTGCTAAGCACTTGGGGGAGTACAATACAGCAGATCTGATAGATACAATTCCTGCCCAAAATGAGTTTACAGTCTAGAGGGGGAAACAAGCATTAATATAAATAAATTATAGATATGAACATAAGTGCTGTTGGACTGAGGATGGAGTGGCTTTGAAATGCCCAAAAAATTCAGAACCAATTGCCCATCAGTAATGATATTTACTATTCACAGACCTCTATGCTAAGCGCTTGGGAGAGTACAGTAGATTTAGTAGACGTGATTCTTAATCTCTAGGAGCTGAGAGTCGAGTGGGGAAGGCAGGCCCTAAAATATATTACATATTAACAATGCTCAGCGCTTAGAACAGTACTCGGCAAATAGTAAGTGCTTAACAAATACCATTATTATTATTACATAATGTATTGGAGAAGCAGAATGGCTTAATGGATAGAGCACGAGCTTGGGTGCCAGAAGCTCATAGGTTCTAATCCTGTCTCTGTTACTTGTTTGCTGTGTGGCCTTGGGCAAGTCACTTTATTTTCCGTGTCTCAGTTCCCTCATTGGTAAAATGGGGATGAAGACTGTGAGCCCCATGTGGGACGGGGACTGTGTCCAACCTCATTTGCTTGTATTCACCCCAGCACTTAGTATAGTGCCTGGCACAGTGTAAGCACTCAACAAATACAATAATAATAATTATTATTATTATCGTTATTATTATTATTATTATTATTATTATAGGAGGAAGAAGGAAAATGACTATGTACGAGTGGGGTTTAAAGAAATAGGGTATGGGCTATAGGATGTTCAGAGTAAATAAGTGTTTGATTGGCATAAAGTGTGAGGTGGTAGTTTCGGGATCAAGACCAAAGGAAAGTAAAAATTAACCCTGGAGATCTTCCTGGAGGAGATGTGATTTAGACAGGGGTTGGAGGTGGGAGACGGGAGAGCGAGATCCAGTAAGTAGGTGGGCTGGAAAAGGTCCAAAGGTGCGAGCTGGGGCTACTGGGACAGGAGAGTGGATCAGAAAGGGAGTACATACCTGATGATGGGCCCTTAGGGTAGCCTGTGGTCGTCCTACACGCCACTCTGCAACAATCGCCCCTAGAACGTGTCACCGGGAGACAGCTGATTATTTCCTGCCACTCGCTCTCAAGTCAGTAGGTCACCGACCTGGGACCTTGGAATATGGGCATCGTGTCCGAACTGCAGAAATCAGTAGTGGGAGCGGAGGCGGAGCGAGGCTGAAGCTGGAATTAGATAGTCGGGACAGAAGACCGCTTTCTGTCACGTCTGTACCTGACACGGGACAAGCAAACTATAAACCAGCCCGCCTCATATAAACAGCCACCCCAATCCCATCTCTGAATTTCCTTCCGTCTGGGATATTTCCCCCATGTCTCTCAGGCTTCAGTTTTAGCCACTGTCTTCTGCTCGCCTTCGTGGCTTCAAATCCCCCGTCTCTACACAGATGATTCTGAAATCTTTCACTCCTATCTAATAATAATGATGGCATTTGTTAAGTGCTTACTATATGCAAAGCACTGTTCTAAGCACTGGGGAGGATACAAGGTGATCAGAGTGTCCCACGTGGGGCTCATATCCCCATTTTACAGATGAGGTAACTGAGGCACAGAGAAGTTAGGTTACTTGCCCAAAGTCACACATCGGACCTGCTCCTTCATTCATTCTCCCTCCCATCTCCACAGTACGGATATAGATTCCCAAATCTGCACCTCCACCACTGATCTCTCGGCTTCTCCTCAGGTAGTTCTCCTTCAGGGCATCTTTATTTGGATTTCTCACTCCCACCTCAAATTTAACATGTCTTAAACAGAGCTTCTCATCTTCCCTCCCAAACGCTGCCTTCCCTCAGACTTTTCAATCACTGTCGCCTTCAGGACATCTGTACTTGGATATCCCATTCAGACCTCAAACTTAATGTGGGTAAACCAGAGCTTATCATCTTCCCACCCAATCCCTGTTCTCCATCAAACTTTTCAATCACTGTAGACAGCACCAGCATCTTCCCTGTCTCGCGAGATGGTAACCTTGGCATTATCCTCCACTTATTTCTCTTCAGTCTGTCACCAAATCCCGTCGGTTCTACCTTCACGAAATCCCTAGAATCCCCCCATTCCTTTCCATAAAAACTGCTACCACATTAATCCAAACATTTGTAATAATAATAATAATAATAATGGCATTTATTAAGCGCTTACTATGTGCAAAGCACTGTTCTAAGCGCTCGTCAGGTTACACCTATCCTATCCCACCTTGATTACAGCAACGGCCTCCTCAGTGATCTCCCTGCCTCCAGTCTCCCCTCTCTCTGGTCCCTACGTCACTCTGCTGCCTAGATTATTTTACTAAAAATGTTCCGTCCACGTCTCCCCGCTCCTCAAACGCCTTCGATAGGTGCCCATCGTCCTCGACATAAAACGGAAACGCTTCACTATCAGTTTTAGGGCACTCAATCAGCTTTCCCCTTCCTACCTCACCGCCCCGATTTCTCACACACTTCACTCCTCGAACACCAACCTACTCACTGTTCCTCGATCTTGTCTGTCTCGTGGGTGACCCCTAGTCCACGTCCTCCCTCTGGCCTGGAACCCCCTTCCGCTTCATATCCTAGAGACCCCCACCACTCTCCTCATCTTCGAATCCCTACCCAAATCACACTTCTTCCAGGAAGCCTTCCCAGACTACCACCTTATTTCCCTACGTGATTGGCCCACTCTTCCATGTCAACTTCCATCCCTGAAGCACTTGTGTACATTCTTCTTACACTCTGCCATCCCTCCTCTGTACTTCATTTAAGGTCCAGCCCCCTGAAAGGTCCTTGAAGGCAGAGAAGGCCCAGAGGACGCTGCGCCTGTCCGCAGACGATGAGAAGAAGCCTAGCCTAGTGGTTAGAGACCTGCCTGGAAATCAGAAGGACCTGGCTTCTAATTCCATTTCCGTTTCCACTTGTCTGCTGTGAGGCCTTAGGAAAGTCACCTCACTGCTCTGTGGCTCGGTTTCCTCATCTGAATAATGAGGATGAAGACCGTGTGCCCCATGTAGGACAGAGACTGTGTCCAATATGATGTTTGCATCTACCCAGTTCTTAGTACATAGTGCTAGTACATGGCACATGATAACTGCTTAATAAATCCCTGTCCATTTCTGCCACCCACCGAGGGGATCTGGAGGATGGAGAGCAATTGAGGCGCTGGAAGGTGGGAGAGAGATCTGTGTGGAGACGGTAAGAGATAAGGGAGCTTTCTCTCTTTTTCTGTCACCGACCGCACCCCTGCAAACCCTTTCCCATCCCTTTCTCACCGGTCAGTTCGGGGTGAGCGGGCGCTGGTCTCTGCTGTCTTACAACCAACCCAGTCCCCTCAGTTCCCAGACGTGGGCCACAGGGGGGTCTTCGGGAGGCGTAGAGGGTCTCGGCTCCTCTTCCCTCCCTCTCGGAGCGTGACGGGCTCTCGGCGAGGACAGGCCTTTCGGGGGAAGCTCTCTGCCGTTCCGTGTGGGATTCCTCTGGGCGGACAGGGCCACACGTTGGGCTGGGGGGCCTTATTACGTCCTGTTCAGAGCTGGCTTCCCGGGGGGCCGGCATCGCTCTGCCCCGGCCCCACAGGCAGGGTAGCGGCCCTGTCCCAGGTGGCCGCACTATGGGGACCACATGCACCACCGGCCCGTTTTCTCTCACGGGGAGGAGTTCCATTCAAACTGTGAAAACTGCGAAGCGTCCAACGTGATTGCTACCTAGGGAAGGGCACATTTCACCATTACCATTTTACAGTTGATGTCTTTGAGGCCCGGAAATGTTAAGTGAGTTATTTAGCAGGATACTGGCTGAGCCAGAGCTAGGATCAAGGTTCTGGACTCCCTACTCCATTAGGTTTTCCCCAGGCTGTGTTGGAGGGTGAAGGCGGCCATCTTAGGGGGATAAACCAGGCCTCCCCATTCTTGGTTCAGCACCTCTAACATTCCCTTTCTAGCTCCACTGACCACACCCTATCCTTTCCACAGCTGTCCTAGACAATGAGCCCTCTGCCATGTGCTACTCCTGTGCCTATAATAGTAATAATGATAACAATGATAATGGTATTTGTTAAGCGCTTGTTATGTGCCAGGCACTGTAGTTAGCCCCTGGGTGGATCCAGGTAAATCAGGTTGGACACAGTCCCTGTCCCACGTGGGGCTCACAGTCTCAATCTCCATTTTACAGATGAGGGAACTGAGGCACAGAGAAGTTAAGTGACTTGCCCGAGGTCACACAGCAGACAAGTGCTTATCCTCCCTGTCCTCAGTAGATAACTCCATTTTTCCTCCTCACTAGCCTTTCTCTCTCTCCCTCACCAGCTTCTCAGCCTTCCAAACCAATCGATTGAATTTACTGGAGGCTTATATCTGGTTTTTTTTTGGTATTTGTCAAGCACATACTATGTGCCGTACACTGTAGTAAAGGCTGCGGTGGAGACAGGCTAATCCTGTTGGACCCAGTTCGTGTCCCACGTAGGGCTCACCTTCTTAATCCCCGTTTTACAGATGAGGGAACTGAGGTCCAGAAAAATGAAGTGACACCCCTCAGGTCATACAGCTGATAAGTGGTAGAACTGGGACCAGAACCCAGATCCGTTTAACACCGAGACCCAGGTTCTGTCCACTGGACCACGCGGCTTCTGATTGTTGTGTGCAGAACACTGAACTAAATGCTTGGGAAAGTACAATAGTTAGTAGTTGGTAAGTGGGAAAGTTGGTAGCTACGTGCCCTGCCCCTATGGAGCTTACAATCGTCAAGGCGAGGCAGGCATTAAAATAGATTAGAGATAAGGGAAATAGAGTATTGGGGAAAATTGTAGAGTAGTAATTATAGAATCATAGATTACTAGGGGAAATATCCTCTCTCATATTCCTATTCCAGGTCCCAGAAGGATGTAGCAGTGTGTCCTGTTGGATAATATCACTGGCCACCGGGTCAGAGGACCTGTGTTCTAATACTGACTATGCCACCTATCTGCTGTGTGGTCTTGGGCAAGTCCCTTCACTTCTCTATACCTCAGTTCCTTCACCAGCAAAATGAGGATTCGATCCCTGTTCTCCCCTCTACTTAGACTGTGGACCCCATGTTACCTAACGATCTTGTGTCTTCAATATTCCAGGACTTAGTACAGTACCTGGCACATGGTAAGCTCTTAACAAGTACCACTATTACTACTATTACTATTATTATTATTATTATTATTATTATTATTAGGGAATCTCTTTGTGGTTAGGGAATGTGTCTGCGAAATTGTTGCTTTGTACTTTCTCAAGCGCTCAGTGTACTGCTCTGCAGACAGAGAGCACTCAATAAATATGAATGATTGGTGATTGATTATCTCTCCCTCTTATATCTCCTCCCTCTCCTACTCTGACACTCATGCATTCCCCAGCTCCCAGAGGGTCTCTCCCACTTCTGCCTCCCCACCTCAGGCCTCTCAAGCCATCTCTTCAGCTCCCGCCAAGCTCCAACGGCCACCCCTCGTTCTGAGGAAAAAGGCCATCTTGGTGTCCACGAGCCCAGCCCCTCCGCTGTGAGCCCCCTGCTCTGGACAGATTCTGGGTCTGGCTAACACCCGAAAGCATTCCCAGAGAGGTGGACAACTTCCAGATTTTCCCTTATCGGTCAGAGACAGGGACAGGGAGAGAGACTGTGTCCAACGTGATTAGCTCGTATTTGCCCCAACACTTAGTTCAGTGCCTCGCATAAAGTAAGCCCTTAACAAATTCCATGAGAAAAATGACTCTGTATGAAATCTGTTGGTGTTTAGAAAATTATCCAGTTCATAGAATTACCCACTTTTAGTATTGTTGTTTTTATTATTATTTGGTATAATTATTAAAATTTTGGTATTTCTTAAGCACTTCTTATGTGCCAAGCACTGTACTATGCACTGGAGTAGAAACAAGATAATCAGGTTAGATACAGTACCTGAACTACATTGGGCTCACCAGTCTACAGGGTAGGGAGATAAGGTATTTTAGGGCTTTTTTAAAGGTATTTGTTTATTAAGCACTTGCCATGTGCCAGTTACTACACTACGTCCTGGGTTACATACAAGCTAATCAGGGATATTTAATCCTCATTTCACAGATGCTTGGTTGCCAGAATCATGGTCATGTGGGGAGAGGTTGAAGGGCTCAAAATAAAATAGCTCCTACTGGAAAGAAGACAAGTCATGAAGTAACGAAGCCTGGCCTCTATTCTCGGCTCCACTAGTTCCATGTGACCTCGGGCAAGTCACTCAACTTCTCTGGGCCTCGGTTGCCTCGCCTATAAAATGGGGATCAAAGCAGACAAAAGCACTTCTCTTTCTCTCTCTTCTGAGTCCAATGTGGGAAGGGAACTGTGTCTGACCTGATCTTCTTGTATTTGTTAATGGTATTTATTGAATGCCAGGCACTGCTCTAAGCGCTGGGGTAGATAGGAGGTAATCAGGTTGGACAATATCCAAGTACCACACGGGGATCATTTTACAGATGAGGCAACTGAGATGCAAAGAGTTGAAGTGATTTTCCCAAGGTCACACAGCAGACAAGTGAAGGAACCAGGATTAGAAACCTAGTCCTTCTGACTCCCAGGCTGATTGGCAAATAGTGAATGTTTAACAAATGTTTGACAAATACCACAATATACAATTTGAAAAATACCAAAATACAATTAACGACAGCACCGTGTCCGGGCTCGTCGTCTTGGGCCTGTAGAACCGCCCTGAGATGCAGCCTCCCCTCTTCCTTCCGTCTACCTGGTGGCCGAACTGGGCAATGGTCTCATCGTGGCCGCTGTCTCTCTCAGAGAGGCCCTGCACAAGCCCTTGTAAGTTCTGCTGCTGACTCCGGCCCTGGCAGAAGTCGTGTGAGTCTCCTCCATCGTTCCCAAGATGCTGGAGACCACTCTGGGGCCCCGGAAGACCATTTCTTATGGTGGCTTCATGGCCCAGCTCTTCTTCTTTATCTGGTCCCTGGGGGCCGAGATGGTCCACTTCACCGCCACGGCCTACGACCCCTGCAGGGCGATCTGCTTCCCTCTCCACCGGTGGACCTTCAGTGGGTCGAACGCCGTCGACCACTTCTTCTGAGAGATCCCTGCCCTGCTGGCCCTCTCCTGCATCCCTGTCTGGGCCAACAAGGTGATGGTCTTCGTGGCCGACATCGCTCTGGCCATGGGGTACTTCCTGCTGACCTGTCTCTCCTACGGCTTCATCATGGCCGACATCCTTCGCATTCGAACGGCCGAGGGAAAGAGGAAGACCTTTCCACCTGCTCCTCCCACCTCTTCGTGGTCTCTCTCTATTACTCCCAAGTCATCTACACCCACATCCAGCCCACCCCCTCCTACTCCTTTGATAGGGAAAAGGTGGTGGTGGTCACATCGACCCTAAACCCCATCGTCTACAGCCTCCGCAACAAAGAGATCCAGGCGGGCGTCAGGAAGGTCTCCTCCCTGAAGCGCCGATAATAGTAATGCTTATTATCATTATTATGGTACTGGTTGAGAGCTTACTGAGTGACAAGCCGTGTTCTAAATTCCTGGATAGATAAAAGTTGATCAGGTTGGACGTGGTCCCTGTCCATGGAGCTCACGCTGTTAATCCCCATTTTACAGATTAGGAACTGAGGCCCGGAGAAGTGAAGTGACTTGGTCAGGGTCACACAGCAGACATCAGTCAGATCTAGGATTAGAATCCACTTCTTTCTGACTCACAGGCTCGGGCTCTATCAACTAAGCCACGCTGATTCTTTGCTTCTCTCATCTATGAGGTCACTGAAGTCACTCTAGAAGTCACAGAGCGAGATTCTCTCCTTCACTGCCCCCTCCAGTAATAATAATTATAATAATAATAATAATAATAATAATTATAATAATTATAGTATTAGTTTTTAGGTGTTTACTACATCCCAGGAACCGTACTAGTGCCTGGATGGATACAAACAAAGTCTCTTTCCCTCTGTCCCACTTGCTCATAGTCTCAATCCCCATTATACAAATGAGGTTACTGAGGCCCAGAGAATAATAATACAAATAACTGTGGTGTTTCGTTAGCGCTTCCTATGTGCTAGGCAATGAACTAAGCTCTGGGGTGGATACAAGCAAATCCGGTTGAACACAGTCCCTGTACTGTTGCCGTCTGCCTCCACGCGTCCGGCACAGCGGGGAGACGGACACTCGCAATGAAGGAACGCAGGCCAGGCGAGTCTCAAGGTGGACAAGGAGACTGTTTATTCAGCACACTGTGGAGGATTTTATACAGTGAGGAGCCTCAAGGGAGTCAGGGGACAGGCGGATGACTGCAAGTTTATCAGCAAGGCTGAGCTTATCAGCAAGGCTGAACTTATCAGCAAGATTGAGCTCATCAGCAAGACTGAGCTCATCACCAAGGCTAAGCTTATCAGCAAGGCTGAGCTCATGCCTAGATCTGCACGTTCCCATTCTCGGAACAGCGTCAAGTTATTCATCTATCAGTCTGACTTCCTTCATTGCTCCTTGCAGGTCTTCCTGTGAGCACAGAAGGCCAGGTGGCCTGGCTTATTACCTGGCCCAGACGTTAGGTCTGCCACAAGTCCCCCTTTTTGTTTTTGAAACAATTGCAAAGCATGGATTTGAGTAAGAAGTGGGCGAAGGAAGACAGATAGCCATCGGGCAAGGCATGGCAGGCAAAACAGGGCCAAGATCAACAAAATAATATATGGGAGACTATGAAGCAGCATTGAGAGCCAATTAAAAGGATTAACCGCCTCAAGAGCAGAAATGGTCGGTTAAGCAATATCGGCAGGAATGGTCAAGGAAGGGGTATTTTGCATAGCATCGGAGAGTAAGACAAGGTGTGACAAATCAAGGGAGACATTCGAAGAATGCCAGGCTCCTTGGGGCCGATTTCGGATTGCGGACCACGAAAACC
This sequence comes from Tachyglossus aculeatus, assembly GCF_015852505.1. NCBI lineage: Eukaryota > Metazoa > Chordata > Mammalia > Monotremata > Tachyglossidae > Tachyglossus > Tachyglossus aculeatus. Next base: position 9,786,496 of record NW_024044829.1, on the reverse strand, counting down.
CGGGAAATGTGGCATGATAATAATATGGGGTCACACAGATATGAGGGTAACAATAATCATAACGTTGAAAAGAAAGTTGAGTGCGAGTAGCAAGGAGGGAGACTTTGATAAGTGCCTCTTCTCCTGGTCCTTCCCATGGAATCGCATCCCCTCCTACAAGGTCAGAAGCATTAGTGAGAAAATCTCCCACCGGGTCCTGCCGCGTAACGGGCCGCACCCACGGAGGGTACGGAACCAAAGTCCAATAGTCCTCAGTAATCACAACAGTGGAGGAGGCGAGAATCGGGAAAGCGATCATTATTTTTAGGAACTTTGCTGCTGATCCTCCAGAGGAAGGGTCGCGGAGTCGGTATCCTGGTTCTCTGTCAGCTCCTGAAGTATGCAGGGTGAGGGAGAACGCACTGTAGAAAGGATGCAACGTATGTTCTTTGTAGGTATCCAGATCGGGCTGTCCTCAGTTTCTGGAAAGACACAAGCATAACCTCGGCCCCATGTTAATAAGGGATCTGGCCCTCGCCACTGGCGCATGAGAGGGTCCTTCCATTTTACTCTTTCAGGGTGTTCTTTAGTGTCCCTGCCACCCCATTTTTCAGCAGGGGTTAGACCTTTGTCATCCATAGTTAAAAAATTAAGGGTATATATAGCAGATTGTAATTGTCTATGGGGAGAGGTCAGTTCATCTCCCCCTTTTTGTTTTTCCAAAAAAGGTATAAGCCAACGATGACGGTTTTCGACAATGGCTTGACCCGTGGGATTGTATGGAATACCCGTAACATGGCGAATAGCAAAAATATTACAGAAAGACCGGAACGCTTTAGAAGTGTATGCGGGGCCATTGTCGGTTTTCAATACCTGTGGAATTCCCATAAAGGCATAAGCAAGAAATAAATGATCCATAACATGTTTGGCTGATTCACCAGTGTGAGCCAACGCAAAAGTAAATAATGTACGGGTATCAACAGTAACATGAATAAAAGCCAATCTGCCAAAAGGAGGGTAATGCGTGACGTCCATTTGCCACAGCTTTCTTGGCGCAAGACCACGGGAATTCGTGGCTTCAGAGGCCGCAGGTAATGTAGTAACACAGGAGGTACAAGCTTTCACAATAGCCCGCGCACTTTCCCGAGAGTCCCACAGTACCCTTTGGGAGAGGGCCAGTGACCCCCGAGGGGATTCGTTGAACCCCCATTTCAGGGGTTATAATCAAGTGTCCCACCACGGGGAGGTCGAGGCCAGCGGAGCCGCTGGTGGCTTGCTGCAATTCGCCGATGGTGGACAGTTGTCGGGAGAAGTCTCAGCCTGTTCCTTCGGAACAGCTGCGCGTTGCAGAGAGATTGCTGCCCCTATTGTTGTTGGGGCCTGGGGCCGGCCCCTGCTTCCGTTTCCCGGCACAGGGCTGCCATTATTTGAGAACATCGAGCGGCATTCAGAAGCCCAGTGGCGTCCTTTTTTGCATTTTGGGCATACTGAGGCTGGTAGTGGTCTGGAAAAGTTCTGTCGTGAGCTACGACAATCCTTCGCCAAATGTCCGCTCTTTCCACAGTGAAAGCACACCATGTCTGCCTTAGTTTGTCTTTGCATTGCTGCGGCCACTAGATTAGCATTGAAAGAGGCTGTTCCTACATCCTGACATCGGCGTACCATGTCAGTGATGGACAAGGTCCGTTTGCCCCCAGCTAAGGCACGCTTGCAGTCTTGGTTAGCATTGTCATAAGCCAGCTGTCTTAATAAAATAACTCCCTCCGCATTATCACTGACGCTGCGCTGGATAGCCATCGTCAGGCGGCTGACAAATTGTTCAAATGGTTCTGACGGTCCTTGTAATATTTTTGTAAAACTGGAGTTTTGTTCTCCTTTCGCCGGGAGCTTTTGCCATGCAGCTTTCCCCGCTATCATTATTTGTTGATATGCTTGCAGAGTGTAAGTTAATTGATTGGCAGTGTCCGCAAAAGGCCCAGTCCCTGTAAGCACCTCGAAAGTGATTTGAACTGAAGGTTGGGCGTGATCATTGCGACGCGCTTGCTCCGCGCACAAATCAAAAAATTCTGCCTTCCAAAGCAAATAGTCTCCTCCATCCAGGACAGTCTTGGCTAAGGTTTGCCAATCAAACGGGCAAAGGATTGAGGAAGCAATACTTTCTATGAGTGCCAGCACATAAGAAGCCGTGGGTCCATTTGTCGCAGCACCCTGCTTCACTTCTTTTAATAACTTGAAATTCAAGAGTTCGTGGGTACGTATTACCTGACCAGGATTACCAGGGTCAGGTTGCTCCATCACAGGGAAACCCATCAACAGTTCAATAGGTATCTCCTCTCCCCCTTCCATAGCAGCCCCCATCGCTCGCTGCAGAGGTGTTTGTGCTGGTTTCGGGACCCATGGAGGGGGTGGTGGAGGTGGTGGTGCGGACGGAGCTGGCTCAGTGAAAGGATTCCACTTTCCTTTCGGCCATAGCTCAGGATTACAGTCTATCAATGCAGATTCAGGCGGGGGAGGCAAAGGGGGGTCCGGACAAATCATAGCTTCGTCCGGGCCGGAGGCCACATCTATCCCTGCCAACTTTTCCTTCAAGGGAATTTTGTGTTCAGGAGTAAGGCAAATCTTTAATACGTTCCATAAGGAGAACGCAGCAATAGGAAAAGCCTGGGGTCCTTCTTCTCGTAGTCTGGAACTCATCTGCCTTCCCACTATTTCCCATCGTTCTAAATCCACTATTCCTTCTTTTGGAAACCAAGGGTAGCATTTTTCCACGCATTCCAAAAATTGTTCAATCTGGGCAGTGGTGATAATCAACCCACGCTCCTTTACAACATCCTTAAGTAATTGGATATAATGATTCCGAGAACGGAATTGAATTTGTCCCATTTTCTTCCCTGCTGTAAGCCTGGTGTTTGAAAATGGAAGTAAACTTAAATGCCCTCTCCTCTTCCGTTTCTTTGGTGAGTCACTGCGCAGTGATGAGTTGCTTCGTGAGGGTTGCAGTGCTGAGTCTGAGGGTCCAGGCTTCATGTCCCTGTCCCTGTTCGGGCGCCATTTGCGGTGCTGAGTCTGAGGGTCCAGGCTTCATGTCCCTGTCCCTGTTCGGGCGCCATTTATTGCCTTCTGCCTCCACGCGTCCGGCGCAGCGGGGAAACGGGCACTCGCAATGAAAGAACGCAGGCCAGGCGAGTCTCAAGGTGGACAAGGAGACTGTTTATTCAGCACACTGTGGAGGATTTTATGCAGTGAGGAGCCTCAAGGGAGTCAGGGGACAGGCGGATGACTGCAAGTTTATCAGCAAGGCTGAGCTTATCAGCAAGGCTGAACTTATCAGCAAGATTGAGCTCATCAACAAGACTGAGCTCATCACCAAGGCTAAGCTTATCAGCAATGCTGAGCTTATGCCTAGATCTGCACATATCTGCCTCCACGTGTCCGGCGCAGCGGGGAGACGGGCACTCGCAATGAAAGAACGCAGGCCAGGCGAGTCTCACTGTACAACATGGGGCTCACAGTCAAAATCCCTACATTACATACGAAGTCACTGAGGCTTAGAGAAGTGAGGTGACTTGCCCAGGGTCGCACAGCAGATAAGTGGCAGATCCGTGATTATAACCTAGGCTTGTGAACTATCCACTAGGCCACGCTGCTTCATGGAGGAGCATAATGAACAACTAAATATTTTCCCACCTTAATCCCTTAGAGTCCGTGGAAGAGGATAGAGATGCACGCTGACCATTATAATAATGGTGATGGTATTTATTAAGCTCTTACTATGAGCCAAGCACTGTTCTAAACACTGGGGTTCATACAAGGTAATCAGGTTGTCCCACATGGGGCTCACGGTCTTAATCCCCATTTTACAGATGAGGTTAACAGAAGCACAGAGAAGTCAAGTCATTTGCCCAAATTCACACAGCTGATAAGTGGCAGAGCCGTGATTAGAACCTATGACCAGAATGACCCCCAAACCTGTACTATTTCCACTAAAACACGCTGCTTCTTCATAACTGTTGTATTTGTTAAGTGCTTACTATGTTAAGTGCTTACTATGACTACTGCTTCAGCCTTCTCTCTGATCTCCCATCCTGGTGTCTCTCTCCACTTCAATCCATACTTCATGCTACTGCCCGGATTATCTTGTCCAGAAACACTCTGGGCATATCACTCCCCTCCTCAAAAATCTCCAGTGGCTACCAATCAATCTGCGCATCAGGAAGAAGCTCCTCACCCTGGGCTTCAAGGCTCTCCATCACCTCGCCCCCTCCTACCTCACCTCCCTTCTCTCCTTCTACAGCCCAGTCCGCACCCTCCGCTCCTCCACCGCTGATCTCCTCACCGTACCTCGCTCTCGCCTGTCCCGCCATCGACCCCCGGCCCACGTCTTCCCCCGGGCCTGGAATGCCCTCCCTCTGCCCATCCGCCAAGCTAGCTCTCTTCCTCCCTTCAAGGCCCTACTGAGAGCTCACCTCCTCCAGGAGGCCTTCCCAGACTGAGCCCCTTCCTTCCTCTCCCCCTCGTCCCCCTCTCCATCCCCCCCATCTTACCTCCTTCCCTTCCCCACAACACCTGTATATATGTATATATGTTTGTACATATTTTTTACTCTATTTATTTATTTTATTTGTACATATCTATTCTATTTATTTTATTTTGTTAGTATGTTTGGTTTTGTTCTCTGTCTCCCCCTTTTAGACTGTGAGCCCACTGTTGGGTAGGGACTGTCTCTATATGTTACCAATGTGTATTTCCCAAGCGCTTAGTACAGTGCTCTGCACATAGTAAGCGCTCAATAAATGCGATTGATGATGATGATGATGATGATGATGATGATGATGTGCCAAACACTGTTTTAAGGGGTGGGGTAGATACAAGGTCATCAGATTGTACCACGTGGGGTTCAGAGTCTCAATTTCTCTGTGCCTCAGCTACCTTACCTGTAAAATGTGAACTAATCGGTTTGCCCAAGAGCTGATAGGTGGCGGAGCTGGGATTAGAACCCACAACCTCTGACCCATCCACCCACCCAAGCCCGGACTTTTTCCTCTAAGCCAAGCTGCTTAGCTCACCCACTTCATCTCAACAAGACTGTCAGCCAATTGAGGGAAGAGACTTTGCCTTCCTCAGTTCATGTACCCCTTCCTCAGCCAACCTGCTGGGGGAACTTCAAAATCACTTCCTGTTCACCAGCTGGAGAGCCTGAAGAGTACAAGGGATAATTTCCATATCCGATGGCAAACGACGGGAAAATTTGCTTATTTGATATCCTATGCGAGAGCCTTTTCACGTTTGCACCCACATTCCCCTGTAGTCCTTTTGAACACTCCCATTTCAGTTGCAGTATTCCTTCACTCTTAAGCGCTTCCTATGGGTCGAGCACTGTTCTTAGCGCTGGGGTAGATATGAGGTACCTGGGGCCCAGAGAAGCCAAGCGACTTGCCCTAGGTCACATGGCAAACAAATGGCAGAGCCGGGGATTAGAACCTGGGTCCTCTG